>NC_073628.1:107504924-107807954 GCF_029407905.1 Bubalus kerabau | reverse complement strand
TTCTAGTGATTTATGCACACTCTTCCAAGACAAGTTCTGCTAGAGGGCCATCCACACACCTTGGTGGGCCCTGGCTGTATCCTTATAGATAACAGCTGGCTGAGAACACTGGGGTCCCTGAGGCACAGGAAGTAGGACTTCTTTACGGGAACCTTAGTGGGATTCCCCTGGTGGCTCAGATGGTAAAGAATCTGCCTGCAAGGCAGGAGGCCTGGATTCATTCCCTGGGTCAGGAAGATCCCCTGGAGAAGGAAATGGCAACCCACTCCAGTATTCATGCCTGGAGAATCCCATGAACAGAGGAGCCTTATGGGCTACACTCCATGGGGGTCTCAAAGAGTTGGACATGACTGAGTGACTACTCTTTCACTTCGAGTACTATTATTATACCCATTTTATAGAGAGGAAAGAGGAAGCCCTGAGGTTGGCCAACTGGTCGTTGGAGGAAATAGGATTTAACATGGGTCTGATTCCAGACACTACTTCACAACCAAGATGCTACACGTGGATGCCACCAGCACTCCCAGATGTTTTTACTTTGACTTTATTAGCATTTTCAGTCCTATCTCTCTGCCTGACATTTTACCTTCTTTCACCATCTACCCTGGATCAAGACCTTTTGTCCTTCAGGGGAATTTGGTAAAAAGCGTGTCTCACTCTCCTCCTCCGTGAAGCTGGTTCTAAAAACATTCATGTTCCCTTGATGTGTCCCAGTTCGAGCCTGCATGGAAATGCAGTGAGTCAGAGAACCATGTGTCTTTTCTGGATAAAACCATGTCAGCTTCTGATCTGAGAATCACTCCCCCATTGCTCTAAGGCATCCGACTCCCACTCAGCCCACAGCCTGCAGCCAGGAACTGGAGCTGCTCCCAGTCTATTCCCTCTCCTTAACTCCTAAGACTCAAGCATATCTGCAGTGATGAGGATAATATTCAGAACAAAGCCTGTGAAATGTGCATGTTTCAGGGCCTCAGCTTCTCTTCAAAGTCCTTGCTGAGGCAGGGGAGGCATTTTCAACAATCAGGAGAAATGATGCTTTATGCTGGACAAAGAGAATTAGACAGGGAGACCTGCATCTTTTTTCTCTCTCCTTGTCACCTCACCCCTGGCCGTCAGAAACAAGGCGCTGTCAAAATAATTGTCCAATTTTTCCAACACGATCGATTTGCTGTAATTTTTTAAAAGAAAGAAAAGAAGGGAGCCACTGTCAAGCAAGCTCTCTTCTCCCCACGCTTTGCCTCCACCTCTCAGGGTCTGTGTCAAAGTCAAGGCATCTGCAATGAGCTGAGTGCCTTGCAGACCCTCCCCACACCCACCCACCATCAGACATGAGAAGCCGGGCGCTTGTCCCACTGAGAGATGTACATGGGCAGCAGTAGCTAGGCCAGGTTTCAAAGGGAACCCTGATACCTCCCCCCGTATATTCCCATCCTGGCTATTTAGAAGAAGCCACAGAGGGCAGCATTTGAAGTGACAGCAAGAAAGGGAGATGGGAGAGAAAGAGGAGGTGGAGACAGAGGAGGAAGAGCTGCAGTCATCTCCGGAGATGGGATGACACGTGTCCCCTGAAAGGTGGTAGCATGACACAAGCTCTCCTGAAAGCAACAAGTCAGCTCTTATCTCAGATTCTCCTCCCTATTTTGTTGCTTTCTTCATCCTCCTTGCCCCCAATTAAATTTTGAGAGGAGTCAAAAGTCCGTATTTCCCTGAGGCTGAGAAAAAAAATGGAGAAACACCTGCTTCCCTGTGTATGATTTGCCCATTTGTGGATAGCTTTTTATGGTCCTGTGGACACACTCTAATGTTGATTTATTCAACACAGGTATTTACTGGACATCTCCCACATGCCAGGCACTGTCTCCTATGCCAGAAGTACCTCACTGGGCAAAAATAAACAAACATCCCTGCTCTCAAGGGTCTGACTTTCTGCTGAGAGGAGACAGCCAATAAATGAAGGAAGAAGGAACTTCCCTAGTTGTTCAGTGGTTAAGAATCCACGTTGCAATGCAGGGGACATGGGTTCAATCCCTGGTCGGCAAACTAAGATCCCACATGCTGCGGAGCAGCTGAGCACATGCACTCCAGTGCCCATGCCCCACAGCTAGAGAGTCTGTGTACCACAACAAAAGAGCCCACACAGTGCAACAAAGACCCTGCGTGCTGCAACCGAGACCCGACACAGCCAAACAAATGAATAAGTACATGAGTAAATATTTTAAAAATAAGTCAATACCTAAAAAATAAAGATGTTTAGTATGCCAGATGGAGACAAGTCCTTCAGGGAAAGATAAAATGGAGTAAGTGGACAGGGAGTGTGGAGTGGTCAGAAAGTAATCCCCAGGCATTCTAGATCAAGAAAACAGTCAGTGCAAAGTCCCTGGGGCAGAGAGACCTGATGTGTCTGAGGGACTGCAGGTGGCCAGGATGTGGCTGGAGCCCTGTGAGCACATTTGGAGCATCTCGGGAGATGGAAGAAGTGAGGGGACTGGGGAACTGTTCATGTAGAGCTTTGTCGGCCATTGTAAGGCCTGAAGCTTCACTCAGACATTCCCTTAACCTTGTGAAATGAATGAGAAATCATAATAAAGAGTCAGAGTGGGTTTGTGATGTGCTTGATAAAAAACCTTCCAAATTCCCCAGGGCTGCTGGGATGGAATAGAAGTTTCTTCACAATGAGAAGACTTACCCTAGGGCTTGCTCTTGCCCCACAGAGGCCTTTAGTGCTGGGTAGCCCTCTGCTTGCTTCTCAGAGGTCTTCTGTCTTCACTCCCTTGATGAGCTCATCCAGTCTTGGGTCCTTTTTGCTGTGTATATTCTAACAATGGTCAAATATATATATTTGGTTCAGACCCTTCTGTATGCCAGACTCATATACCCAACTGTCTGATCAGTGTCTTCACGTGGATGTCTATCAGAAATAACCTCAAAAATAGCCAAGACTAAACTCCTGATTTCCCTCCATACCACAAGGCTGCTCCTCCCACAGCCTTCCCCACCCAAAAGATGGCACCCTTGTCCTTCTGGCTATGCAGACCTTGGCATTATTCTTGACCCCTCTCTTTCTCCTTTATCATTTCCTGTATTCAATCTGTCGACAAGTCCCGCTGCCTCTACGTTCAAAATAGCAAGGCTCTGACCATGACCCACCACCTCCTCTGCTGCTGCCCTGACCTGAACCGCTATCATTAATTCCACCACAGTCTCTGATTGTGACTGGGAGCTTCCTGATTTCACCCACCAAGACTCTAGTCTCAACACAGAAGCCAGAATGCCACTCCTCCATGCAAGCCTGACATGGCTCCCCATTTCACTCAGAGTAAAAGTCGAAGTCTACAACTGTCTGTCCAACTCAGAGCTTTCCGCAGTGATGGCAACGTTCTTTATCTGTAATGTCCGATATCATAGCCACAGCCTACATGTGGCTACTAAGGCCTTGAAAAAGTTCCCGGTGAGATTGAGGAACTCCACTTTACATCGTATTCCATTTAAACAGTCACATGTGCCCAGTGACTACCATGTTGGACACTGCAAGCCTATGAGGCCTAAATGAGTTGGCCCCTTCCAGCTCTTTGACCTCTTCTCCTGTCTGCTGCTGCCCACACCTATCCACCCCAGCTACTCTGACCTCTTACCATTTGTTCCTCCAAAATACCTGGCTCAGTCCTGCTCAAGGTTCTGTTCCTTCTGCCTGGAGGGTCCTTCCCTGGATGTCTGCATGGTTAGCGCCTTACCTCCTGCAGTTCTTGCATTTGCAGTACAGCTTCCCTCACCCTCATTCATTTCCATTCTCCTTGCCTTACTCTACTATTTCTTGTTCACAATGCATCTCACCTCCTAAAAGGTTACACAATTCCCTCATTTCTTGGGTCTCTTGTTTTGTAACTGCTCTCAAGAAGGCCAGCTCTACTAGGACAGACCTTTATCTATTTCACTGCTGGGTCCCCAGCACCTTGAAGAGCACTGATATACAGAAGGTGCTTGATAAATATTTGCAAAAAGAGCTAAATCAATGAAGTCTGGCCACTCCCTGCTGGCTCCAGGTCCTCATCAGTCATGCTTATGTTTGCCTTTACCCTCTCAGAAAGCTACTTGCTGCCTCTCCAACCACATTCATTCCTCATCCATCAGATAATCAAAGACTGCCTGCTGTTTGCCAGGCATGGTGTCAGGGCTCTGGAGACACCAGTGAGCAGGGCAGGCAAGGGAGTGGGCATTTGCTTCAAAGATAGACACTGAATGGGCAAATAGGGTAGGGAGAGTGTGAAAAGTGCTAAAAAGAAGCAAGTGCAGTGATGGGGGAAAATGATGGTGGTCAAGGGGATGAACCTAGAAAATGAGAACAAAGAGGACCTGTGGAAGAAAGAGAAGGACCTGGCTAAATGGAAGCCAGGAAGAGGTGCCACAGAGAGGGGAAAAGACAAAAGTTGAGGGCCTTGCTGTGAGAAGAAGCCAGATTCTAAGATGTGATGGGTAGCTGAGCCAGATTCTGTGTGGTCTGAGATGAGGTTGATCACTGAGTGGTGAACCAGGCCCAGTTCAGGCAGGGCTATGCCAGGTATATGATTTCTTCTTCTGTCACTGCAGCTGGCTCCAATCTCCTTCTTTCTTGAGCTCTTAGAATATTCGTTGTCTCAAATACCTTTTAAACTGTGAAACATTTTCAAGTGAGAGCTTATACAGAAGCTCCCAAATAGCTGATAAAAGTGAAGCTATTCTGGTGGCAGATTGAGGCCTGGAACTCCACCTTTTCTGCTAATTCTCAGGTCCTCTGATGGCTCCTTAAGAAATTTCATCAACCCCAAACATTCCAGGTGCTTTACAAAAAATTGTTATTGGAGTATAATTGTTTCACAATGGTGTGTTAGTTTCTGCTGTACAGCAAAGTGAATCAATTACATGTATACATATATCCCCTTCTTTTTTTTGGATTTCCTTCCCATTTAGGTCATCACAGAGCCCTGAATAGAGTATCCTGAACTATATAGTAGGTTCTCATTAATTATCTATTTTATAAATAGTTGTGTGTGTGTGTGTGTGTGTGTGTGTGTGTAATGTCAATCCCAATTTCCCAATTCATCCTACCCTCCCCACTTTGTGTCCATAAATTTGTTCTCTACATCTGTGTCTCTCTTGGCATCTTCCCTGGTGGCTCAGACAGTAAAGAATCTGCCTGCAATGCAGGAAGGAGACCCAGGTTTGATTCCTGGGTCAGGAAGATCCCCTGGAGAAGGAATGGCTAACCACTGCAGTATTCTTGCCTGGAGAATTCCATGGACAGAGGATCTTGGTGGGCTACAGTCCACGGGGTCACAAACAGTCAGACACAACTGAGTGACTAACACTTTCTGTGTCTCTATTTCTGCTTTGCAAATAGGTTTATCTGTACTATTTTCTAGATGCCATATATATGTATTAATATGCAATATTTGGTTTTCTCTTTCTGACATTTCATTCTGTATGAAAGTCTCTAGGTCCACCCATATCTCTGAAAATGGAACAGTTTTGTTCCTTTTTATGGCTGAGTAATAGTCCATCATATATGTGCCACATCTTCTTTACCTATTCCTCTCCTGATAAGCATTTAGGTTTCATTTAGGGATTCATGTGCCTTTTGGAATTATGGTTTTCTCCAGGTATATGCCCAGGAGTGGGATTGTGGGGTCATGTGATAGGTCTGTTTTTAGTTTTTAAGGAACTTCCATACTGTTCTACATAGAGCCCTCTGGCCTGCAACACTCGTGTCAGCTCTGCCCTCTCTGGTTTCTGCCCACATGCGAGTCTTATTTCCACAGAAGTCCACTTTCCGGTGGGGAATTTCACCTCTGACCTCCCCAATAGGCTGCTGAGTATTTTGGAGAGTGCAGTAAATATCCTTATTACTAAATTCCAGGGTTCCACTGCCCTACTCCTGTCAAGGCTCCTAAGAACCTTCTCAAACTTCTGTTTGTTTAAGAATTTCCAGGACAGCAAGTAAAATTTTTAAAACGCCAGATCCCAGAATGGATTGGAGCTCAGGAATCTGCCTTTTTAACAAGGACCCCAGGTGATCCTTGAGGCTTCCCAGATGGCATGGTAGTAAAGAATCTGCCTGCCATTGCAGGAGATGCAGGAGACACGGGTTCAGTCCCTGGGTGGGAAGATCCTCTGAGGGAGAAATGGCAACACACTCCAGTATCCTTGCCTGGAAAATTCCATGGACAGAGGAGCCTGGTGGGCTTCAGTCTATGAGGTCGCAAACAGCTGACACAACTGAGTGACTGAGCACACACACACCCCAGGTGACCTTCATGCCTGTGGTCTGTGAACCACTCTTTTCAAAACAATCTTGACAAGCAAGCCACCTATACCTTGCAATCATCTAGATTTTTGTTCCATTTCAAGTCAACCAACTAGTTATGTATTTGCTGACTTATATTCAAACAGCTATAGAGATTCCGTACAACAATCAAAAGCTGACTTTTCTCTTAAAAGTAAATCTGTTACAATGTCAGAACTATCTGGCTTGTTGGACAAGCCTCTGACAAAAATGCACATTAATGACATTACTTTGACGAATGCTGAACCTGGCATGGGTGGTGTTCTGTGTCATGGAGACTCCCCCTCTCCTCTTACTGTAAATTACCTGGGCAAGTAATCCAGTCCTCCGTGGATGGGGTAGGAGATGCAGAGCTTTATGCTGACAGCCTGACATGGTTTGGCAGAGATAAATTCTCTCCTGTGGGCATGAGGAATTGGGTGTGTTATACTCTCTTCTAACTTCCCACACAGGGTTGTCAATTCCTTTTCACTCCTGTCTTCTGTATTCAGCTTATAGCTCCTCTGTCAGGAACCCCATCCAATTAAATCAAGACTCTCTAATTCCCAATTCAGCAAATAACACTTAGTTGGTGATCAAAAAGATTTTGTGGAATGGCTAAGGTAGTCACCATTAGAACCTGCTACATAATCTGTAGGGCCCAATGCAAAGTGAAAATTAGGGCCCCTTGTTCAAACATTAGTGAGCCTTTTGAGATGGCAATGTGCTGCTCTGCTCAGTCACTCAGTTGTATCCAACTCTTTTGTGACCCCATGAACTATAGCCTGCCAGGCTCCTCTGTCCGTGGAATTTTCCAAGCAAGAATACTTGAGTGGGTTGCCATTTCCTACTTTAGGGGATCTTCCTGACCCAGGGATTGAACCTGCGTCTCTTGCCAGGATGGCTAAAGCAGATCATTAAACCCAGCTTGGGCCTCTCCTGTGCACAGGGACTGTGGGTCCACACCAGCTGGACATCCATGGAGCTGGCCCTGGCCACTGTTGATGTCCTGTCAATTCCTTGGGCAGCCTAAACCTATAAAGGAAGTGGCCCCAGGTCATGTAAAAGTCATCACCTTTAAAGCAAAGAGTGACTCAAACAAGGTTCTTTGGGGTGGGTGTCCACTTTCCTCTTCCCTTTCTGTTGGCTCACAAACCACCCCCTGCTCCCAGCCTCAGATGTCTAGCATCCTCCTTACTTAGGCAGAGTAAGTAACCCATTGGGTTGTAATGGTCTGTTTGCACCTCTGTGCCGGATGGATTGAGAATTCCAGGAAGACAAGGACCAGACCTTTGTGTCCCCAAGGACATAAACAGACCATGGAACACTTTCAGAACTTAATTAATGTCTGTTTAAATGACTGGAGGATAAATTAATAAATTAACTCAAGACGGGCAATGTTGGATCCTTATGGCCTGTGATAGGATTTTTCAAACTAAATTCTGAATTAACTTCCATGAGTACACTAATAAGTATGTTTTAAAAAAAAAAAAAAAAAAAAACTAAAGTCATGTTGAACTCCTAAACTAGCATCTTCTGGAAACTTCCTTCCCAACCTTTGGTTCTGGAAGAGGCAACCTCAGCCCCATCTGGGAACTTTCTAGAAATGTAAAATTTGTAAATTCTCAGGCCTAACCGCAAACCTACTGCATCAGGGACCCAGGAGCTGGGGCTCAGGGATTCGGGTTTTCACAAGCCCTTCAGGTGATTCTGAGGCACCTCATCTGAGAGTGTGTACATGTGTGCTCAGTCACGTACAACTCTTTGTGACCCCACAGACTGTAGCCCACCAGGCTCCTCTGTCCATGGGATTTCCCAGGCAAGAAAGAACACTGAAGCAGGTTGCCATTTCCTCCTCCAGGCGATCTTCCTGACCCAGGGATCAAGTCCGCATCTCCTGTTGTCTCCTGCATTGGCAGGCAGATTCTTTACTGGCTGAGCTGTCGGGAAAGCACTAGTTTTCTAAGGAAGACAGTTTGGAAAGCAGTGACCTAGTGGAATGCATGTCCAGATGCACTTGGATTTTAACACAGATTAATAGTTTGCAGCTGCAGTCTTAAATGTTTAGAAGGATTAAATTTTGTGATAGAATTTTACATAGCCAGTCAAAATCCTACAAGTTTGGCTCTTGATATAGGCCTTTATCCAACTCAGGAAGTAGGGCATTTGGATAAGAATAAGAGGAAAGGTGAATGCTTATATTAAGTGTTTCTTATTATTTTTAAAGATTTTTTATGTGGACCATTTTTAAAGTCTTTATTGAATTTGTTACAATATGGCTTCTGTTTTGTTTTTGGTTTTTTGACCATGAGGCATGTGGGATGTTAGTTCCTGGGCCAGGGGTTGAAACTGTCTGTATTGCATTTCCCCTGCATTGGAAAACAAAGTCTTAACCACTGGACCACCAGAGTAGTCCGTTCTTTAAAGGACTGTTCATTGATGGAAAGCTAGAAGAAAATTAGGAAGATAGATGTATAGAGGTAAAGTGCCAGATCTACAAAACATGTGACCTTAACAAGTCAATTAAATAAGTCTTAATTTTTTTTCCACCAAAAATGGAGATAATACCCAGGGCTGCTATGTATGGCTGGACAGGTTGTGCACCACACAACAGGATCAGCTGAGGGGAAGTGGAAGCTGACGTCCAGCCGAGCCAGGCTTTGCCACCACCACCTCCGCCCAAACCCAGAGGAGGGAGCATCTTTGTCTGTTTCACCCAGAGGCACCCTATGAATCAGCTGAAGCTCTGACAATATCTGTCTCTGCCTGCTTGAGTTAGAGGATCAAAAGAAATAATGAGTGAGAAAGCAATTTCAAAACTACAAGGTGTTGTATAAATAAAAGATAGGACCTTATTTTGATTGTTGCCACAGTGGTATGCTTGTATTTCGACCATTTCACTCAGCTGGACCGAATGCCTGATATGTTAATTGAACACAAGTCACTATCCATCTACCAAAGCTCTCACTGTCATGGTTGAAAAGCCAGCAAGACATGTTAGTCTCTGGAAAAGGGACTCTCACAGTAGCCCACTACAGGCTGCAGGTTTTGCCAGTTTATGAGACAGTCACAAAGGCCTGTCTGAGGCCTCTAACGTCTGTAAGATGTTATAGTCGAAGCTTCTCAACCAGTAGGTCTGAGTACTTAGTGGCAGATCCTTGGGGCCTCACCTTGTTGGAGCTGAGCGGTATACCTGGAGGGAGAGAGCCAAATGCCTGGGAAGCCAGAGGCTCAGGTCACAAGATCTGTGGAGGTGAGCCAGGCCTGGACCTCTGTTTACTGTGTGCTTAAGGGAAAAGACAGGGCTTTCCAGGTGGTATGGATGAAAGAGACACAAGTTCAATCCCTGGGTCAGGAAGATCCCCTGGAGGAGGGCATAGCAATTCACTCCAGTTTCTGGCCTGGAGAATCCCATGAACAGAGGAACCTGGCAGGCTACAGTCCATGGGGTTGCAAAGTCGGACACGACTAAGTGACTTAGCACACACATGAGAAGAAGACCCTTTCTAATATTTGTGCTGGGGACAACAAATGTCCTTGTTAGGTTACTGCAGAATCCCCGATGACCTTATTTCATAAATTTAGTCACTAAGTCTTGTCTGACTGTTTTGGGACCCTTTTCTGCCAGGCTTCTCTGTCCATGGGATTCCCCAGGCAAGAATACTAGAGTGGGTTACCATTTTCTTCTCCAGGGGATCTTACCAACCCAGGGATCAAACCCAAACCTTCTGTATTGCCAGGCAGATTCTCCACCACTGAGTCACCAGGGAAGCCTGATTTCATAAGTTTCAGTACCCAAAATAGAGCATCAAAAGCACTTTTTCTTGTAAAAGCAAGTGTGGTCTTGCTCACTGCCACCTTATGGCAGCTTGGCACTGTAGCATTGGTCAGGGGGAGCTGACACCTGCTTCCTGGACGCTTGGGACATGCGTAGCATTTCCCTTCCTTGGGAATGCCCCCTGTGTTTTATTTTCCCCGGTCTCCATTTTGAGGGACAGAGGAACCATTAGCCTGTGTCACTGAGATATCTGGATAATCAGGGTGAACTTGGCCAATCACGACGTCTCTCTTTGGCCCCCACCTTTCCTTCCACCTTCACCCCCCAAATTATAGAACCTTCAAGATGTCATGCAACCCTGAAATATTTTTATTTTTCCCAAAAGGTGACTTGAGTGTTCCAGATAATATACTAAAAGATAGGTTTTATTTTTTATTGTTTTGTTTGGCAAATCAGAAATCCATCTCTAGCCCCTCCTGATCAGGCCCCACTGCTCGGCAGTAACAGTTCCCCAAGGGATTTCTGCACTGGGAGATAAGGTAGCTGGCTGCCAGAGGGCCACCTGATCTTCAAACGCTGCCTAATTAAGTTCCAGCCAGCAGGCTACCTCTGCGGACCAAGGGACTCTGGGAAGATAAGACACAAGACACATCCAGAGATGAAGGGCGGAGCTTTGCAAATGCGATGAAATACATCAGGAGCAGCCCATCCTATTTGCAAAGAGAAATCAGTCTAACAGGGGTCCTGCAGACCTCTGAAAGAGCAAGGAAGAGTTGCCATTCGGTAGGAGGCTGCTGGCCTTTCTGCCACCCTCTGGAGCTTGGATGGAATGCGATTGTGTTATTCCCTGGGATGGGGAGATAAGGCTAGAAGTCATTAATGGAGAGAAGCACGTCTTCTCAGTTCCAGAAGCTAATCCCCAGTGACTCATTCCTTCTGAGCCTCCCACGGGGATGCCGAGGCACTAGAGGTGCATTGTTTATTCCTCTGACCTATGTATTTTGCTTCCTTTGTTAGAATTCTAATTACATTCTGTGGTCTTCCTGTTGCCAAACTGGTGTGTTTCTCTTGTTAATTTTATACAGGGTTGTTACCCCTTCCTGCGCTTTGAATAGAAGGGTTTCCAGGGCTTCAACTGTCCTTTCAAAAAATTTTTCTTTAAATAAGCATAAGCCCCTCCCAAGAAATAATAAGATTTTGCTGAATTTAAAGACAGGTAAATTGAAAGTTGTGAAACTGAAGGAATCTGGTCACCTTGATGCCTTTCCTAACTGCAGAGCATAATTTTTCTTTTTGGATATACTTAGATCTTTTTTTTAATTTTTGGCCACACTCCATAGCATGTGGGACCTTAGTTCCCCAACTCAGGATGCAAACTGTGCCCTCTGTATTGGAAGGCAGAGTCTTAACCACTGGACTGCCAGGGAAGCCCCTGAAAGTACTTAGATCTTAAGAGTATTGTTTCTTGACAGATTTCATGGTATATTATACAAACTCTCAAACTTAGAGATACAAAAATTTTCAGCAGAAACTTTTATAAAATATATACCTTTTAAGAAAAATGATATCAA
The DNA here is from genome assembly GCF_029407905.1 of Bubalus kerabau. NCBI lineage: Eukaryota > Metazoa > Chordata > Mammalia > Artiodactyla > Bovidae > Bubalus > Bubalus kerabau. Next base: position 107,796,310 of record NC_073628.1, on the reverse strand, counting down.
AATTCATTGGAACAGTGATCCTTATTGTCTGGTTTCTCTGGGATCACCCACCCTTCTCCTCCCCCGTTTCCAAAATAAATGAAATTCATGATTTTAATTAAAATAAATAAAAACTGATTTTGAGACTGTCCCAAACTTCTTTTAGATAACTAATAAAATCAAGGGAGGAAAGTAGATAATTTTTCCTCCTAAAATCCTCAATTATTATAAAGTAGTAAAGCTCCCAGTTACAAAATACCATGTGCCTACTTCTTTAGCTATGTCTATTAAGATCCTTAATTCTTCAAATGTCTGTGCTGAAGTTTTAATTCTGAGCAGGTCCCAGACATTTAGAATCTTGGTTTTTCTGTTACAACTTTTTCTGCACCCTGTGCAGAAAACATATACCCTGGGCTTCATTTTCCTCTATTGTCTCTCACTTTTAATATTTGTCTGCCATGTTTATAGGCCACAGTTCGTCATTGCAAAGCCTGCATTCTGGCTCAGAAATTCAGCTCCCCTCCTCAGTCATGTGCGTATCTCTTCTTCTCAGATCAGGCCCTGTCCTATATATTCTAGATATATCGCCCACTTCAAATCTCACAGTGCCTCTGCAGGGTCAGTTGGATTTGCATTTTGAAACAGAAAAAAATAAAAGAGGCTGAAAGAAGTTAAACAACTTGACCAAGTTCATCCAGCTATGAAGTAGATGAGGAGATATTAGAACTCATCTCGATCACTGTCACATTATAACATAAAACCTAGAACAGAGGTGCAGCCAAATGTAGCTGGATAACAGGAGAGGATAGAACATCTGTGATGTGAGCTCTGGAAGATCAGTAAGTGTGATACCCACTCTGAAGCTTGTTCATAGGACAAAGTGGGATTAAATTATTCTCAGCAGCTCCTGGAATCACTAATTGAATAACAACAACAGTGTGTTAAGGTCTATGCCAAGCACTTTGGGCATGGTTCCCCTGCAGTACAGCACTCCATCAATACAACTGCCCATCTTACAGAAGCAGAAACTGAGACCCAGGGAGTTTAGGTCATTAGCTCAAGGCCATACCATTGGTAAGTGGCAGAGCAGGGACCTGAACTTAGATCTTTCTGGTCCAAATCCCAGTGTGTAGAGCCCCAGATTGTGCCATCCTTACACCTATGGGATCAGGAGGTGGGCAGAGAACAAGAGGGAGAGTGGGAAGCAGTGACCAGAAGGACATGTTCTGATACTTCCTATGTCCATGTTAACCAGGAGAGACCTGGCATGTATCCTCTGTCACTGAGATGAATCTTTATTGCTTACACAGTTGTGCTGAAATCATGTAACTCAGACTAGGACTTGAACCCACAGTCTTTTAACTAAAATTACACACCTGGCCTCAGGACTTAATGAAGCTCGGGTTCTTGATGACTCATCACAGAAAGAACTCAGTGAGAGACAAAATGATAGTTAGTGGATTTATTTATAGAGAAACACACTCCGCAGACAAGTGTGGGCCATCTCAGAAGGTGAGAGTGGCCCCAGGGTATGTGGTTGTCAGTTTTTATAGGCGTGGGTAATTTCATAGGTTAATGAGTCGCAGGAGAATTCAAGCTATTTGGGGAAAGGAGAGGCGATTTCCAGAAATTTGGCAACTTTCTGACCTTGATGGTCAGCCTTGGAACTGTCATAGCACCTGTGGGTGTGTCATTTAGCTTGCTGATGTGTTACAATAAGTGCATACTCAAGGTCTAGAAGAAATCAACCAGTCCACCATCTTGAATCCATTTGGTTCTAATCAGTTTATGTCATGTCCTTGTCTTATGTCATCCTTTTAAATGTTGTGTCCTGCTTCATTCTCTCCTGTTTCAGTTCTAACTGTATGTTTGGAAACTTAACTTTAAAAGCACAAGCAAAGAAAGTACCTCCCTGGCAGTCCAGTGGTTACGAATCCATACTTCCACTGTGGGGTACGAGGGTTCAATCCCTGGTAAGGGAAGTAAGATCCTGCAAGCTGCACACCATGGCAAACAAATTAATTAACAGATAAATAAAAATAAAAACACAAGCAAACAAAGACCAGTGCAAAGGATCTGAACACCCCTGTCTTGGTAAATCTACCAAACACACATTCCAAACTTCAATCACCTCTCAGGCATTCCCAACAACTCTTGTGTTGACACCAGCCTGGAGAGAGAGTAAGAGGTTGTTGGCACAGGAGTGGCTCTGCACAGAACAGCAGCAACCAAAGGGGCCTGCAGGGCTGGTAGAGACAGGTGCTAAGGACTCCAGGTGTCCTCTAACAGTTCCAGATGAGGCGTGTGATTCCTTCCCTTCACCTCTCCTGCCATGTACATACATGCACAGTTTTTACTTTTCCCAACCTGTCATTCACAAGTAGCTGAGGGACAAGGTCACACTTCAGCTCCTCATCACAGAACTTAAAAACTGGAAAAAGAAAATGAAAATCAGATGCCATAGTGGCATCTCCCCCCAACTCCCTTATTATACAGGTGGGAAAACAGACACCCAGAGAAAACACTTCCCCAAAGTGGGTCCAGTGCCAGGAGCTAGTTTAGGTTGGCCACTCTGGGGCTCCTGACCTGGTTTCATGAAACACCATGATAAAATATTGGTGACTGCATGGGTTTTAACAGAAATCTAAGTCTGATAAGCTAAATCAAAGAGGATTTACTGGCTCCCATAACTGGAAAGTTCAAGGGGTGATGGCTTCAGGAATAGCTGGATTTTGGATCTTAGACCATGCCATGAGGACTTTGTTCCTCCTCCTCTTGTCTCTAATTTCTTCTGGGTTGGCTTAATTATCAAGTAAGCTGCCCCACAAGTTGTTTAAATGGGTGCTGGCAGTCCTGGACTCTTCTTGCATCTCAGCCTCATCTGTATCAACCCCTCTCTTGAGTTGTTGCTTCTCTTCCAGAGACTGAGAGTTTGTACAGAACAGAATACCAGTCTGTGGGAATCTTTCACCATTGCCCTCAGAAACTTAGGTTATGTCCTTGCATTGGCTTCTAGCTCAGAGTTTCTTTTATTATTATTATTATTGGGATATAATTGCTTTACAATATTGTATTAGTTTCTGCTGTACAACAGTGTGAATCAGCTATATTATATATGTGTCATCCCTCCAGCTTGGACCTGTCTCCTACCATCCCCTATATCCCACTCCTCTAGGTCATCACAGAGCACCGAGCTGAGCTCTCTGTTCTATGCAGCATATTCCCACTAGTTATCTATTTTACACATGGTGTATATATGTCAATCCTAATCTCCCAGTTCATCCCACCCTCCCCTTGCCCCACTGTGTCCACATATCCATCCTCTACATATGCATCTCTATTTCTGCCCTGCAAATAGGTCCATCTATACCATTTTTCTAGATTCCACATATATGCATCAGAGGTTCTCAGTTGGGGTGGAGAGGGGAGCTTCTTTGTTACCCTCAGCCACAAGGATAAGGATTTGTCCTAAATGTAACTCTATGCAAAGTCGGGTGTGCGCATCCATATGGATGTGTGTTGGGGGGTGGGGGAATGTGTTCTCCAAGGGGTAGAGAACCAACAAAACTAAAATTTCCTTTGGGACTATTTGGAGAATTTCACCTGGGATAAGGACCAAATTTCAAATATTGTCATCTTCAGCCATAATTACCTAGAAACAAGGGATGTTTGCAAGGTCAGGGGCCATCCAGACTGCTGTTTTTCTAGCATCAGGCTGTTACCAAGAGATGATTCCTCCTTGACCTCATCCCTGTTATTTCAATGCACTTGGAGAATGTGTAAGTGACTTTAATGAGCCCCCTCTGACTCTTAAGTTTGAGGGGAAAAAAATGATGGCATACATTCCCAACTTCTAGTGAAATTGTGGTGAAGAGAATTTTGCCAGTTTAACTCTTAATGGGCTCTCTGGGGAGAAGTTTATCGTTTTGTGCCTGGCTCCAATTTGCTCTTCCTGGGCGAGTACTCTCATGCAAATATGAGGCAGAGCATGCTCCAGGAGATGCTGGGGAGAGCAATGCACCCCTCCTATAGCTCCCCCTGCATGTCATCCGTCCACACCTGGCCTGTCCTTTCCGGGCCAGTCTCCATCCCTCTTGCTTCACATTTAATTTCTGTTTTCTGCAGGTTCTGACTGGTTTGAGGAATGGGATGTGGTTTTATGACAAACTAGCACAGGGCCCTTGACTTAACAGAGCTGCCGTGTGGCAGTGCCATTGTGATGATGGGAGGAAGCGGAAGAAATGGTCTTCACCACCACTTTTTGAAGCCATACACAGGCCAGGAGTAAAGTGCAGGGAAAACAGGGTAGGCTGTTTGTATTTGCAAAGGAGGGACAGGGAAAAAGGGTGTTGGCTGCTCAGAGAACACCCAATTATTATCTGAAACTCATTCCCCAGCCCCCTCATAAGCTTAGGGTTTGAAACAGATTCAAATACCCATTATTCATCACATATGTTGGGTAGAAATTATATTGTGACCTCAAAAAGGCAATCAGCAAGAATTTATACTTACGCTGCTTCACTGAGCCCAGCCCAGGGCTGAGTTTCTGTGGGAGCATATGATTATAAACAACTGAAACAAACCAAAAGGAAATGGAACATTTTTGGAAGGTCTTAGGGCCCACAGAACTGGTGGGAAGCCAGAGGACCAGGCCGAGAACTGAGCAAGAACAAAGGCAGCAGTGAAAATGGGAAGCTCAGCCCTGGACTCATAGCAGGACAGCCTGATGGACATGTCACATGAGTTAGAACTTCCATCCTCAGAAGGGAGCATCTAACTGGCTGCATGTGTACATCCTCAGTCACTTCAGTTGTATCTGACCTTTTGCAACTCCATGGACCATAGCCTGCCAGGTTCTTCTGTCCATGGGGTTCTCTAGGCAAGAATATTGGAGTGGGTTGTGATGCCCTCCTCCAAGGGATTTTCCCTATCCAGGGACTGAACTCTCATCTCCTGCACTGCAGGCAGATTCTTAACCACTGAGCCACTGGGAAGCCCCTGATTGTCTGAGCTTAGGTCATGTGCTCACCTCTGGCTGTACTAGGGTACCAAGAAAGAGGATTTAGCCTCCTCAGTTCCCTATTTCAAAGCTACTGTCTGTACTCTTCTTCTGTCTAAAACCATGCACAATGGGGAGTTGGTATTTCCCCAAAGGAAGACTCCGCTGCTTCAGGAAGGAGGAATGTTTGCTGAGAAGCCCATGCACACGCGCGCACGCGCACACACACACACACACACACATCAAGTATAGGACAAATAAAATAAGCTCCCTGCACACAAGGAGCTGAAGAGGCACAATGTCAAGCACAAAATGATTAAAAAATAGGGTAGTGCCATATATTATAGCATTTTCTACCAATACAATAAAGTGTTACATTATGCAGAACAGACATTTACCCAGTGGGAACTTCTTCAAAGACAGAAGTGTTTGGAGAAAGGAGATGTCAAGGTGGATGGATGTTCCAGGGCAGTTTCACCAGAAGGTGAAATTGATGTGGATCTTAAAAGATGAACAGGGAACAGAGAGTAGGAAGTAGACAGATGAGAAGATTCTAAGCAGAGGGAAAAAGGAAATAGCATGGATACGTGCATCAGAATTCTAGTCGCTTCTCCTGAGAAGACTGTACTATAGAGCCAGCCTGTCCTGGTTCTGAAACTTTATCTATTGAGACTGAACAATCTGCTTAACATTTTGGGTCTTGTATTATTTGAAGGACAGGACACATAATTCTTACCTCACAGGCTAAGACTAGATATGAAAAGAGCTTGACCCATATAGTAAGGAATTTGCCAATGTCAGTTCCCTTTTTCTTCCTCCTTAATTCTGCCCTCTTTTATTAAATTATATTGGTTGGTGGATAAGAAAGATTTGAAACTCAGAGTTTGATAAATGAAATCAGGCAGATTCACTTTTAATAATTACAGAAAGCTCTGTAAACACACTATTGGGCTCTGCCCCAAATGAGATGTGCAAACAGCCCTCACCTGTTTCACTATCCTATTGGCTGCTGCTGCTAAGTCACTTCAGTCATGTCTGACTCTAAGTGACCCCATAGACGGCAGCCCACCAGGCTCCCCTGTCCCTGGGATTCTCCAGGTAAGAACACTGGAGTGGGGTGCCATTTCCTTCTCCAATGCATGAAAGTGAAAAGTGAAAGTGAAGTCGCTCAGTCATGTCCGACTCTTCGCAACCCCATGGACTACAGCCTACCAGGCTCCTCTGTCCATGGGATTTTCCAGGCAAGAGTACTGGAGTGGGGTGCCATCGCCTTCTCCAATACTGTTGGCTGCTGCTGCTGCTAAGTTGCGTCAGTCGTGTCCGACTCTGTGCGACCCCATAGACGGCAGCCCACCAGGCTCCCCCATCCCTGGGATTCTCCAGGCAAGAGTACTCTGGAGTGGGGTGCCATTGCCTTCTCCGATCCTATTGTCTAGGCAACCTTAAAAATGTGTCTTTTGGCATACACTCTCTGAGCATCCATTTCTCCTCTATTTGAAGAGACTTTCCTGCACCTTTGGAAAGTACTGACCTCTGATTATATAGCTAATCTCTATAGAGTGAGTCCCATTTTTAACAAAAAGTTTTTCTGGCTTTTTACCCAAGGGGATTTATTTATCAGAGCCTGGTGAATCTAGTTAGCAAGGACAGGCAAAGGACACACAGTTCTGGGACACAGTCACAACAGACCTTTAGGTTTGGACGTGTGACTGTTCACCAAGGCCCTCCCGGTGTAGCAAGTGGTCATTTGGCAAAAGCAGGACCTTTAATGGTGGGCATTGTGGAGTCAGTGTGCTGACAGCCCAGCGTAGCAATCTCACCCCTGAGTTCTGTTCACATGTACACTCTGCTTAAGCCACTCTGGTTAAGTTACCTTTGACTGCATATTATGGGGGACATTGTATGCTACGGTAGGACCAAACATCAAGGGATTCCCAAGAGTATTAGGAAGGAGCCATCTCAAGACACAATGCTGGGGTCATAGGCTTAACTGCCTACAAGGACCAGGCAAGTGAAGGTAATAAGTAAAGCAAGCCAGAAATGAATGTTTTACAAGTCCCATTCTTCTTGAAATGTGCACCTTTTTAAGTCTGCTTTTAATTTTCCTATTTTGATAGAAATGTGGGTAGAGAGAAATGTTTCTCTATTATAAGGGTTTTTAAAGTACTTCTTAGCCATAGCATAAGAGTAATAGTTGAGAATGTAAATATTCACTTATTGCTTAATTAAAAATAATAACATCCACAACAACCTCAGCATGCAGACCAAATGTACTAGTTTAAGACATCTGGTCTACCATGACTGTAAACTTGCCCCACCATGCGCACTCTACATTCAGTAATCTGTCATAGGCCCAAACCAAGAATATAAGTGGAGATGAAAACAAGACATAAAACTTCTCATATAGCTTTTTCTATTACCATATTCAACAAAGATATAAAACAACCTTGCAACAAAGAACTTTTACAACATGCATTTCTAGGACAGTATTATAGTGAGGTTCTGGTATATTTCACATGCAATGAGCCCTTCCTTCGTCTGAACAATAGGGTGGCATAAGCCAATATAGGAAATTCTCCATGGAGCTTTACAAAATTGAGACATTTTGGATTAATTTTCTGTACATGCAGTAGGGATGGGCTTCCCTGGTAGCTCAGCTGGTAATGAATCTGCCTGCAATGCGGGAGATGTGGGTTTGATCCCTGGGTTGGTAAGATCCCCTGGAGGAGGGAACATTCTGGCCTGGAGAATTCCATAGACAGAGGAGCCTGGCAGGCTATAGTCCATGGTGTCCTGTTAGGGGAAGAGAAAGGTGTAACTTTGTCCAGGGATAGAATGGGAGGGTTTTGTTCTTGTTATATATATTTTTTCTCCATTAAGTTGTGAACCCTAAGGAACTTAAAAGAAAAATAAGAACCTGGCAAATATTTCATATTTACATAATCTCTTATCATTCAGTGTTTATTTATTAGCAACAATATATCCATTCAGTGGTCATAAAATTACCAAGTTCGGACAATGTGCTAAGAGTATTGTGTCTTCTTGTTTCTGATTTAGAAGTTTTATCTTCCCCACTGGAATCCAGTAAGCTACTTGAGGACAGAAATGTCATGTCTCATTCCAAATTCCCAGATCATCTGAAAAGTTCTACTCTGCATTATGATCCTATATGAAATATCTCCCCTCTTTAGAGAGAATGTGTTTACTCATCTATATCCCAGCCCACAGGCACTGTCTTGCCCATAGTAGGACTCCAGTAAAGTTGATTGAGTAACTAAACTCCACTGACTATGGAGTTCAGTGGAAATTTGCCATTTTTGAGGATATATTAGTGCAAACATGTTCACTGACAAATAAATCAGCTACTTGGTTAATAAATCCAGCACATTTTAAGGCCAAAAATGAGAGAGGTGTTATCTCCTCTGAACTGTGTGTTGGCCATTCTTGGTTATAGGAAAAAATAAAACAGTTATGTTGGGCTTCTCAGATGGTGCTAGTGGTAAAGAATCCTCCTGCCAATGCAGACAAGAGACACAGGTTTGATTCATGGGTCAGGAAGATCCCCTGAAGTAGGAAATGGCAACCAACTGGAGTATTCTTGCCTGGAGAATCCCATGAACAAAGGAGCCTGGTGGGCTACAGTCAATGGGGTCCCAAAGAGTTGGATACCACTGAGCATACATGCATTTGCATTCTAAGAAATCACATACCAGTGTGGAAGAACAATACAAGGTCAAGGATATCAGGTGGCTGGGATCACTGGGGGCCCTCTTGGGGGCTACATTTGTTAAATGAGTGTATTCAATAATTGGTATTGTTTTCAAAGAGGCTTGGAGACTCCTGTCTTGGAAAACGATATAAAAATTTCCTTTTTGCTGCTCCTATATCTGCGGCTCTTCCTCCTCTCTTTGCATGGGCAAAGAGTAAAATTGATTTCTCTATTGAAGAAGTGGGAATATTAGCTTATTTGAGTGAATCTGAACAGTGATCCAAAAGAAAAATTTCTGTCAGTTGGAATATGCTGTTCCAGAAAAACATTGGGAAGATAACCTCTGTTGTTCCAGCCTCATGGGGCTAACGAGAAGCTCTTCTGTCTAATTGCACTTTCAGAGCTGAGACTGACACACAAATCTGAGCATTCCTCAAGCCAGAAGAATTCCACTTCCTCAAGGACCTGGACTGTGTCCCATTTGTGCTCCTCTGGCTCACAGGGGGTTTGGCTATAAATGTTAAACGGTCATTCTCTGTGAATTCGCTGAAAGCAGGTTTTGTTGAAGAAGAAAGTCCATTAGTGGGCGCTTAATGCATCATTGTTCAATGAACAAGAGACTGCAAGTCAGATGCTATCTCAGCAGACCAGACTCTCTGATATTGTTCTTGTCCTAGCTCCCAAGGGCAGAGTTAAAAGTGAATATTACCAAAAAAGAAAAAGAAAATTACCATGATTTCAAGGCAATCCATGGGTTTGAAATACCTTATGCCAGTGCATAGATGTATGTTTAGATAAAGGTGCACCTGCAGTTGCCTGCACTTTGCTTATTGTGGACCTCATCCGACTTCATGACATTTACACATTGATATTAGGGATTTCCAAGGTAATGCTAGTGGTAAAGAACCCGCCTGCCAATTCAGGAGACGTAAGAGCCACAGGTTCGATTCCTGGGTCCGGAAGATCCCCTGGAGGAGGGGACGGCAACCCACTCCAGTATTCTTGCCTAGAGAATCCCATAGAGAAGCCTGCTGAGCTATAATCCGTAAGGTCTCAAAGAGTCCGACATGACTGAAGTGACTTAGCACAGCACAGCACACATTTATATCAATCTTTCCTGATTGCCTATAGCAACCCTGAAGACAGGAGTGGGTCTTTCTTATTTACAGAAATATCCTCAGTAACTGGTACAGGGCAGGTCTCTTATCAGGTCTTCAGAAAGTATTGTCGAATGAAGGAATGAAGAAGCAATCCTAGAAACACATCTAGTGTAAGAGAGGACTCAGTCTTTGAAGAGTCTCAAGTTAGCCAACTCTGGCAAAATTCAAACTTGAAGAAGAAGGAAGCCATGGCAACCCTGGTTTCCTTTTTGTTCTTCAAACTGGGTGGCCCCATTACACACTTCCTGCCTGACAACTTTAGTGATTGGGCTCCTGCAAGCTTTGGCCCATTTCCTTAGCTTAAATTCAGAGAGAAACAGATACTACTGAGCCCTCTAGCTTCCTCTCCCACTAGTGGGCTCTTTCTTATACTTTGCATTTCTCCCCACCCTCTTATCCCAGACCTCCCACTGCCCTGGGAGTTAAAATTCAGGGAGAAAGAGATGAAGAGGGAGACTGAGAGAAATAAAGCATGTGGATATGTTTGTGTGTGTGTGTGTGTGTGTGTGTGTGTGTGTGTGTGTGTGTGTATGTGTGTGTGTGTGCAGCTTCCAAACTTTATGCTCCTACCTCTGCCTCACTCCTCATTGAACCAAAGGTCTCTGATGAATGGGAAGCAGACCTCGTGGTCAAGGAAGGAGGTGGGGAAAGGCAGTCAGCTCCTGCATTCTTTCCCTTACCAAGTTAACATAGGGTAGGGGGAATTAAATCGAGGATGACACACCATTTTACCTCTTATGCGAGTTCCAATCAATTTGTATTGTCTGTCTGGACTGCTGTGTCATGAGGGACTCTGAGGCTGTGTTCCAGCTCAGCAGAAAAGCATGACATGATCAGTTAATCATGTCTTCCTTGAGCACAGGAAAGGTGAGTGGCAACTGACAAGTTATCTACAAGCCACAGCAGGAGATGCTGGTCCTATACCCTCAGAGCAATAAAAGTGCTAGAATATTCTGGCCTCCCAGGGAAAACAAAGGTCCTTGTGTATTGCAACATAAACGCATACCTAAATAGCTTCAGGGAATAATTAAGCTGTGTTTGCACAAATAGAAAGGGGAGGAAGGACAGAAAGGCAAGATTTGAGCTGCTGTCACCCATGTTCTAATTTCTTTGGGATTGTTTTTTTCCTTTCATTCTTTTATCTTCCTTGCATTCATATGATCCCATGGAAACCATAGCCACATGAGTAATTAATACTCAACAAGTGGAGTAAGTGTTAGGCAGGTGGTGCATTTAGAGAGAACAGCAGATCAGTTTGCTTCTTATCCGCCAATTCAAATCAGTTGATAGGGGTTGCTTTCAAGTTCCTGAGTTTCTGAGACTGGCAGGCACTCCAGTGCCTGAGCCCAGGGGCTGTTAGCTGACACCATGCGTCTGTGTACTTGTGTGGCCCTGCCACCCTGACAGGGTACAAGATCATCAGTAATCCATGAGACAACATCCACCCAAGCATACAGGGACACATAGTCCCCGTCTGCCTATTTGAGCCAATCCCCATGCAGAATACCCAGGTGCTCAGCCCAGCTGGCAGGGCCCACACGGAGCCTGGTAGCACCTAGAAGGTCCAGCATGGCACTGAGAATCCAGCTTTAGGGCTGTTTATTTCTCAGAGATATTTGCTTCTCTTTCTCTGGCTCTGCTCACCCTTCAAAGGGCACCAGCATCAACTTAGACCCAGAATGGGATCCCCAGGCCATGTTCTATGACCCCGTGTCCTGACGTCTTCTGGCCAAATGGCCCATCACCACTTACTGCAGGCCTAGAATGTCCCACCTCTCCTCTCTGACATTCTTGTCCCTAATATCCTGTAAGTTCCTGCCTAGGATACCTCTGTGTGCCCCACACAGCAAGCGTGAGTCCCTCTAGCAACTGAAGAAGATACTGCGTCTTTCCACATCAAGAATCCTTAATGAGGGACTGAGGTTGACACATGTACACTATTAATACTATGGATCAGTTCAGTTCAGTTCAGTTGCTCAGTCGTGTCCAACTCTTTGCGATCCCATGAATTGTAGCACGTCAGGCCTCCCTGTCCATCACCAACTCCCAGAGTTCACCCAAACTCGTGTCCATCAAGTCGGTGATCCCATCCAGCCATCTCATCCTCTGTTGTCCCCTTCTCTTCCTGCCCCCAATCCCTCCCAGCATCAGAGTCTTTTCCAATGAGTCAATTCTTCGCATGAGGTGGCCAAAGTATTGGAGTTTCAGCTTCAGCATCAGTCCTTCCAAAGAACACCCTGGACAGATCTCCTTTAGAATGGACTGGTTGGATCTCCTTGCAGTCCAAGGGACTCTCAAGAATCTTCTCCAACACCACAGTTCAAAAGCATCAATTATTCGGGGCTCAGCTTTCTTCACAGTCCAACTCTCACACCCATACATGACCACAGGAAAAACCATAGCCTTGACTTGACGGACCTTCATTGGCAAAGTAATGTCTCTGCTTTTGAATATGCTATCTAGGTTGGTCATAACTTTCCTTCCAAGGAGTAAGTGTCTTTTAATTTCATGGCTGCAGTCACCATCTGTAGTGATTTTGGAGCCCAAAGAAATAAAGTCTGACACTGTTTCCACTGTTTCCTCATCTATTTCCCATGAAGTGATGGGACCAGATGCCATGATCTTAGTTTTCTGAATGTTGAGCTTTAAGCCAACTTTTTCACTCTCCTCTTTCACTTTCATCAAGAGGCTTTTTAGTTCCTCTTCACTTTCTGCCATAAGGGTGGTGTCATCTGCATATCTGAGCTTATTGATATTTCTCCCGGCAATCTTGATTCCAGCTTGTGCCTCTTCCAGCCCAGCGTTTCTTATGATGTACTCTGCATATAAGTTAAATAAGCAGGGTGACAGTATACAGCCTTGACTTACTCCTTTTCCTATTTGGAACCAGTCTGTTGTTCCATGTCCAGTTCTAGCTGTTGCTTCCTGATATGCATATAAGTTTCTCAAGAGGCAGATCAGGTGGTCTGGTATTTCCATCTCTTTCAGAATTTTCCACAGTTTATTGTGATCCACACAGTCAAAGGCTGTTATACCTAATTACCGAGAACCTACTGTATAGCACAGGAAACTACTCAGCCCTCTGTGGTGACCAAAATGGGAAGGAAATCCAAAAAAAAAAGAAGCTTCCTTGATGACTCAGTGATAAAGAACTTGCCTGCCAATACAGGAGATGTGGGTTCAATCCCTGGACCAGGAAGATATCCTGGAGAAGGAAATGGCAATCTACTTCAGTATTCTTGCCTGGAGAATCCCATGGACAGAGGAGCCTGGTGGGCTATATAGTCGATGGGGTCGGAGAAGAGTCAGATACCACTTAGTGACTACACAACAACAAATATGTATACCTCTAGCTGACTCATTTTGCTCCACAGTAGTAACTGACACCGGAGAAGGCGATGGCACCCCACTCCAGTACTCTTGCCTGGAAACTCCCATGGACGGAGGAGCCTGGTAGGCTGCAGTCCATGGGGTCGTGAAGAGTTGGACATGACTGAGCGACTTCACTTTCACTTTTCACTTTCATGCATTGGAGAAGGAAATGGCAACCCACTCCAGTGTTCTTGCCTGGAGAATCCCAGGGACCGGGGAGCCTGGTGGGCTGCCGTGTATGGGGTCATACAGAGTTGGACACGACTGAAGCGACTTACCAGCAGCAGCAGCAGTAACTGACCCAATATTGTAAAGGAACTATACTCCAATAAAAATTAATTTAAAGGAAAAGTTTCAAAAGAGACAAGAGATGGCAGAAAATGCTTATGGGATCGGATGTTGTATGTGGTACTAATTAAACTCAGTGGCTTCTAAATAGACCGGGATATAAAATGGATCAGTAAACACCCTGAAAGATGGATGTCCCAGGCCAGTTTACATTATTTGAGCATCAGTTTTCACAGGTTCTCTTCCTATGTGTGTATGTTTCTAACCCTAATAAATGAAAAGACACAGAAAAAAATAAATGACTCTCCAATGAGAAATCAGAAATAGAGCCTCCTTAGGAAAGCAAAGATTCCTCACTTTGATACAACATTTTACAGTTCAAGAGCATTTTGGCAAATGTGATCTCATTATTAATTTTATCTCATTAAATCACAAAACACTTTCACAATGGCTTGTTTGTAGCTGAGTCTCAGAAAAGTGAAATAACTTGCCCAAGGCCATGCAATGAGTTAGTGGCAGAGCTAGGGCTCTAACCCAGCCCATCTGGACTCCATACTTGATCTTTTGCACACCAGGCAGTGTGGCCTAAATTTTCATTTGCAGCTACACTGACTGTAAACGTGGTTCCTAGGGCCAGTTTTTGTGTCTTATGAAGTTGTCAATGCTTTTTAGCCCCACAGAGAGCTAACTCCTTCATTGTACCTGAAATATAGCAACAGAGAAATTACCCTCTCCCAGCTGTCATCCTTTTTTTCCAGGGTTTAGATATTCCTAGGAGAGATAAGACATTCAGATAATTACAATTTAATTGGAATTAATTTATCCAATGCTCTCTTTTGAACTGAGGTATCAGGTCATAACTGCAGTTAACACAAGCAGAGAAAGAGGCTGAATGGGGATGGAGGGCAGGAATGATGCCCACTTTTGTGAACTTGACCTTGCCCATCCTGTTACATCCAGAAACATGAAAGTTCTTCATGAAGCCAGAAAGGGGTTAAAATAAAGCAAATCAAGAAAACAGAAATTGGAAACATTCTTAAAATGAACCTGCCTGACTCTTTGATCATCAACCTGAGATGCCCTCCCAAAAAAACCAAGAGGAGCCTTCTGGTTTTGAATACTTTTGTTCTTCTACAGTTACATGCAAGGCTAAACCTCAATGCCCTTCTTATCTGCAAAAGGGAAAGAATTAAACTGCATTGGTTTCCCTTCTTTTTTCCCCAGTCTCCTGACTACCAGGGCAAGGGGCTGAGAGTGAAGAATGTCTATAACTTAGGCAAGGGGGCCCTAGATTAATTCCAGACAACTCTGAGTTCAGTTGCTTTAGTTTGTATGGGGTAGATTTTCTGTAACCTATGTATTTGCCAATTGTTATTCCGCTTGTATATTTCAAAAGTAATGGAGATCAACCCATTTATCAACCCCACTAATATGAACCTCATTCTATCAAGACCTAGAACACTATCTGAGTACCTCCATTCCAACCATGATCCCAAAGTCCTTTCAGTTCAGTTCAGTTCAGTCGTTCAGTCGTGTCCGACTCTTTGCAACCCCATGAATCACAGCATGCCAGGCCTCCCTGTCCATCACCGACTCCCAGAGTTCACCCAGACTCACGTCCATCGAGTCAGTGATGCCATCCAGCCATCTCACCCTCTGTCGTCCCCTTGTCCTCCTGCCGCCAATCTCTCCCAGCATCAGAGTCTTTTCCAATGAGTCAACTCTTCTCATGAGGTGGCCAAAGTATTGGAGTTTCAGCTTTAGCATCATTCCTTCCAAAGAAATCCCAGGCCTGATCTCCTTCAGAATGGACTGGTTGGATCTCCTTGCAGTTCAAGGGACTCTCAAGAGTCTTCTCCAACACCACAGTTCAAAAGCATCAATTCTTCGGCACTCAGCCTTCTTCACAGTCCAACTCTCACATCCATACATGACCACAGGGAAAACCATAGCCTTGACTAGACGGACCTTTGTTGGCAAAGTAATGTCTCTGCTTTTGAATATGCTATCTAGGTTGGTCATAGCTTTCCTTCCAAGGAGTAAGCATCTTTTAATTTCATGGCTGCAGTCACCATCTGCAGTGATTTTGGAGCCCAAAGAAATAAAGTCTGACACTGTTTCCACTGTTTCCCCATCTATTTCCCATGAAGTGATGGGACCGGATGCAATGATCTTCATTTTCTGAACGTTGAGCTTTAAGCCAACTTTTTCATTCTCCTCTTTCACTTTCATCAAGAGGCTTTTTAGTTCCTCTTCACTTTCTGCCATAAGGGTGGTGTCATCTGCATATCTGAGGTTACTGATATTTTTCCCGGCAATCTTGATTCCAGCTTGTGCTTCTTCCAGCCCAGCATTCCTCATGATGTACTCTGCATATAAGTTAAATAAGCAGGGTGACAATATACAGCCTTGATGTACTCCTTTTCCTATTTGGAACCAGTCTGTTGTTCCATGTCCATTTCTAGCTGTTGCTTCCTGATCTGCATATAAGTTTCTCAAGAGGCAGGTCAGGTGGTCTGGTATTTCCATCTTTTTCAGAATTTTCCAGTTTATTGTGATCCACACAGTCAAAAGCTTTGGCATAGTCAATAAGGCAGAAATAGATATTTTTCTGGAACGCTCTTGCTTTTTCCATGATCCAGCAGATGTTGGCAATTTGATCTCTGGTTCCTCTGCCTTTTCTAAAACCAGCTTGAACATCTGGAAGTTCATGGTTCACATATTGCTGAAGCCTGGCTTGGAGACTTTTGAGCATTACTTTACTAGTGTGTGATATGAGTGCAATTGTGCGGTAGTTTGAGCATTCTTTGGCATTGCCTTTCTTTGGGATTGGAATGAAAACTGACCTTTTCCAGTCCTGTGGCCACTGCTGAGTTTTCCAAATTTGCTGGCATATTGAGTGCAGCACTTTCACAGCATCATCTTTCAGGACTTGAAATAGCTCAACTGGAATTCCATCACCTCCACTAGCTTTGTTCGTAGTGATGCTTTCTAAGGCCCACTTGACTTCACAGTCCAGGATGTCTGGCTCTAGGTCAGTGATCACACCATCGTGATTATCTGGGTCATGAAGATCTTTTATGTACAGTTCTTCTGTGTATTCTTGCCACCTCTTCTTAATATCTTCTGCTTCTGTTCGGTCCATACCATTTCTGTCCTTTATCGAGCCCATCTTTGCATGAAATGTTCCCTTGGTATCTCGAATTTTCTTGAAGAGATCTCTAGTCTTTCCCATTCTGTTTTTTTCCTCTATTTCTTTGCATTGATCGCTGAGGAAGGCTTTCTTATCTCTTCTTGCTATTCTTTGGAACTCTGCATTCAGATGCTTATATCTTTCCTTTTCTCCTTTGCTTTTCGCTTCTCTTCTTTTCCTTTAAACCCACCTAAATCCCTTCCTCTTCATGAAGCTTCCTTATGTGAATCTAATTAAGATTAGTTTGTTCCTGTAAAGTGCTTTTCTTTAGCAGTCCCTGGCACATAGTAAGCTCTCAATAAATGTTAGTGATTATTATTAATAATACGGTCCTTAGAATCAGCAGCATATGTTCCCCTTGAGCTTTTAATATATAGAATGACAATTTCCAGACAATGTTCTATAAAAATTATTATTGTGTCTAATCTCAACAGCGAGATAAAATCTGAATGCAGTCCCCATCTCAGGAATCTTTCTATGATAAAAGCAGCAGGTAGCTCTATAGTCTTTAAAATGCTGAAGAAGCTTGACAACAATGATACTGCAAGGACCCCATTCCCTTTTCTCCTGGACACACAGTTAGACTTCATTTCCCAGGCTGCCTTGCGATAGACTAGGCTCACATGACTGTGTTCTGGCCAATGAGATGCGAGCAGAACTGATGTGCATGGATGTTCAGGCCTAGCCTATTTTTTAAACTCTTCAAAGCAACTCTCCATATTTGAGACTTTCCCATCCATGAAGCTGGAAGTGTCACGAAGACTCAAGGTGACAACAGAGGCAAGAGACAGAAGAAGATTGGCCTGCAAGTCTCCATTTAAAGGGCCACAAAGAGCTGTCCAACCCTCATGCCCACACTGAACTGCTGTATGGACAATAGCAATTTTTAAAATTATGTGAAGGTATTTAAAATTAGGGGTATAGAAGTGAACTTACCTTAATTAATACCGATATCTTCATTTTTTTGGAGACAAATTAGGTAAATTACAGGGGTGCCACCCCAACAGGCTCTGATAAACCAAGATATCAGTTTATATACTATCCTTTACCATAAAAATTTGTGGTACACACATGCCCAGACAGGCTCTTTGAAGATCCAAAGGGGAGGGATGCTAACTGATGAAAACTACCCATAGGCCTCGTTGGTGGAATTCGTCTTGGCTAAGAGATGCATACACACACACGGGAGGATCCTGAGCTGTACCAGATATGGACTCTGAACCAGGCAAATCAAAATGATTCGCCAAAGAAAACCAGGAAGAAATGTCCTATATGAGTGATTTAAGTTGCCACAAGGGTGCAGCTCTCTCTCTCTGGGCCCATTCATGTATCTATCCATATGTACTCATTTTCCTTCTAACAAACACTTTACATGTTTCAATAAAATTGTGGCACAAAACGAATGTTACTGGCAAGCACATATAAATGAGACAGAAGTCTTGAAGCCTGTATCATCTTGCATTTTCAGGAGTTCTGAGCTGTGGTTCTGCTAATTTTTGAAAGTAGAACCTATCTGAGAATTCTCTGTCTTGACCAAACACTATAGAGCAGTGTCAAGAGCCCTGGACCATGCATTGAAGACCTGGGCTTCCAGCTTTCGGAGGATGTTAACACACAGTTCTCGGAGAAGGCAATGGCACCCCACTCCGGTACTCTTGCCTGGAAACTCCCATGGGTGGAGGAGCCTGGTAGGCTGCAGTCCATGGAGTCCCTAAGAGTCAGATATGACTGAGTGACTTCACTTTCACTTTTCACTTTCATGCATTGGAGAAGGAAATGGCAACCCACTCCAGTGTTCTTGCCTGGAGAATCCCAGGGACGGGGGAGCCTAGTGGGCTGCCGTCTATGGGGTCGCACAGAGTTGGACACGACTGAAGCAACTTAGCAGTAGCAGCAGCAGCAGGAAGTGTAGAAAATAATTTATAGCATCTTTAATCTACATGTTTATTATTAAAATTCTGCTCTCCTGAATTAGAAGATACAGATTAGGACAAACAAATGTATCTTATAATTCACTACATTTCACAAACATGATACCTCTGACCCCTGAAGCAGAAAGATAGGTTAGTATAGGAGGTACATGCCCACTTCCCTTTTAGGTGGTCCCCATGGCGTGCAATATCACACAGAACACTTTAGAATATAAGGAACTGCACTTCAAGCTTTTGTAAGGAAAAAAAGAGATGACATTATTGATTCCAATAAAAGGAAATACATAAGTGAATATGAATGATGTATAAATGTGTTTTTGTTCATTCTTCTCTTCTATTTGATTTTAAATACAACAACATAAAGCATTAATTAAAAAACTGAGTCAAAGTCTTATAATGCATAAAAGTGCAATTTATATAATAAAAATAGCATGAAGGAGGACAGGGGGAATTGTGCTTTATTTGAAGCAAAGTTTCTGTATACTATTAACATTAAGTTAGCATTTATAAAAATTAGATTCTTTTAGGTTAAAATGCTAATTGCAATCCCCAGGGCAACCACTAAGAAAAATAACTTAAAATATATGGCAAAGAAAAGACATGGGAAG
This sequence comes from Bubalus kerabau, assembly GCF_029407905.1. Lineage (NCBI taxonomy): Eukaryota > Metazoa > Chordata > Mammalia > Artiodactyla > Bovidae > Bubalus > Bubalus kerabau. The sequence goes on along the minus strand of NC_073628.1, from coordinate 107,777,071 downwards.
TAAAATGGTATATAGAAAATATGTATTTAACACAAAACAAATCATTAATGGAGAAATGAACGAACACAGATGACATGAGCTATACAGAAAACAAAATACAAAGTTGCAGATGTAAATTCTACCTTATTAGTAAGTACATTAAATATAAATGGATTAAACACTCCAGTTAAAAGGTAGAGAGATTAACAGAGCAGATTAAAAAAAAAAACCATGATGCAACTATGTAGCGTCTACAAGGGACACACTTTAGATTCAAAGGCACAATTAGATGGAAAGTAAAAGAACGAAAAATAAGTGCTTGAGTCACGTATCCAAAAAGGCTCATGTAGACCTTACACCAAGCTCAGCTAGTTCTGGGAGTTCCAATGATGTGGTCAGGACTCAGTCTCACTCATTTAACTTCCTTCTGTGTAAATTCCATTTTCGAGTGATTCAGCTTCCCCTGATTGCCCCTTCCTGAAGATTCTGGCCTAGCAACTCCAATGGCAAGTTACCTTATCTTTCTCTATAATAACAGTAAACTTCCTGGTTTGAGTTCCATTGGCCTGCTTGGATTAAATGTCCACACCTAAGCTAGTTTCCATGATCAAGCGTGTGTTGTATCTGGATTCAGAGGCAGTTTGGCTTAGCCTTTCTTGAGCAATATACCTGAGGGTAGATAAGGGGTGCTTCAACAATGAAGTCCAGGAGGCTATAACCATAAGGGAGATTGAACTATCAGTTGGGCACTAACAGTAAGTGCCTACCACACGTGCTTTGCGTCAACTGGAGTTGGAGAGATGTTCTTTGACTATGGAAAAGAGCAAAGCTAAGTAAACTTTGAAGAGTTTAAACTATGCTTTCATGTTCATGTTTTAATTGTACTAAAGAGTTTCTCAATTAATTTAAAGAGTCTTTTCAGTGGCCTTGATGTATAGAACATACTTGAGTGGAGTTCTAAGAAAATGGGAAAAGGGAAGAAGGAATCTCATATTTTGAAGCATAGGCTCTATGCTGCTGCTGCTGCTAAGTCTATACCAGGACCCTATACATACTTAATCTTACTCAAGCTATGTGACACTCTTCTGAAAGTGAAAGCATTAGTTTTTCAGTCCTGTCTGACTCTTTTTGACCCCATGGCCTGTAGCCTGCCAGGCTCCTCTGTCCATGGCATTCTCCAGGCAAGAATACTGGAGTGGATTGCCATGCCCTCCTCCAGGGGATCTTCCTGATGCAGGGATCAAACCCAGGTCTGCTGCATCGCAGGCAGATTCTTTACTGTCTGAATCACCAGGGAAGCCCAAACTAGATGGAATTCTCAGCCTTTGAAAAAGAGGAAACTGGGGAGATCATTAATTTGGTCAATGTGCCCATTTGTCAAGTGGTAGAATCTGGATTTGGGCTTCCCAGGTGGTGCTGCTTATAAAAAAACCCTCCTGCCAATGCAAGAGATACAAGAGACTTGAGCTCGATCCCTGGGTTGGGAAGATCTCCTGGAGGAGGGAATGGCAACTCTCTCCAGTGTTCTTGCCTGAAGAATCCCATGGACAGAGAAACCTGGCTAGCTACAGTCCATGGGGTCACAAAGAGTCGGCCATGACTGGAGTGACTTAGCACGCACGCAGGGTCTGGATTGCCATCCAAGTCAACCTGGCCTCAGAGCCTGAAATTCTTTTCTCCATACTTCATTGTCTGCACCATATTGTGCAACATGCCTCAGCTGTGTGTCTTCCTGCATGTTCTATGTTCAAGTGAGAACTAGAAAGAAGACACAGATGTGCCCAGGGAGAGTTTGGCTTCACTGCAAACCTGGGTTTAAATATTAGGATTATAGCTACAGCAGCAGAATTAAAGATTGAGCACCAGTGAATCACAAAGTCATGATTTCTAGTCTTTCACTTTACTGGGAAATTAATTTACCATAAATGTCTGGTTATTGGTTTGTGAAACTTGTGTATTCATATTTTGTGTGTCCAGACATCTTTGAAGTAAGACATTGTCAGTAGTTTGCAAGATGGTCTCCTCATGGCATGGCTCATGCTTCTTGCTTTTCTTTGTCTCTTGGTTCCAGCTCATATCACATCAAAGTTTCAGTCTTTGGCTTCATCTACTTGTGAGGGATGAGTTGTGATGAAAACTGGGATTGTCATAGTTACTTTTTCTTTCTATTTTCATCCTTATGCCTTCTCTTTGGCAGAGGTAGATAACCAATGTTGAAATCAGATAGTTTCCTTCATCCAGAGCTTTCCTTGAAAGCACTTCTCTCGTTTTTGATGGATTAAGGCAACATTTCCTACAATATGTTCTGCTGAACACAATTACTAAAAATCTCAGGCATAAAAAGTGGGGTGATGCTATCAGATTATGGAGGGCTGTATGTCAGGCAGACCAAAAGAGAAAGCACCCACTACATTCTCTATGAATTTATAAAGTGATGCAATAGATCTTTTGTACCAAAATTATTTGGCCAGCAGTTCAAGAACAGCAATTGTCTGAATGTAAAATGTAGCACTTTCATTTATCAGGAATGAAAATTCAGTCCCCACCCATGGCTAGTGAAAACTGAAAATTAGAAACTTGGCTTTCTAGGAGACATGAAACCTCTCTCACTCGTTTCCATTTCATCCCATTTTTTTCCCTATGAAATGAAAGGTTATTTTGCTAGCAGAAAACTGTTATTGTTGCTGAATTTGCTAAGAAAATTGGGCAGTTTATCAGTGAAGATGGCAACAGCAAATATACAGGGTTGCCAGAGACATTATTTTGCCATCCTCAGCAGCATTAACAAGTTAAAAAAAATTCTAGGTTCCAGGACGGTAATAATGAGTTTTGGTCTCCTAGGCAGAAACATAGGTGGTGGATTCTGTTTTCTCCCTGAGCTTGTCCTGATGGACACCAGAGTTTTCTGGACAATAGGTCATAATGTCAGATTTTTATTATCGTTAGTAATGAGTTGCTTGGAAAAAAGCTCTGGATCTTAGACGACAAATCTCCCTGGATGATTTGGGACTAAGAGTCAGGATTGAGTGACTGTTTGCTCTCTCCTTGCTGGGTTAGCTCTTCTTTATCAGTATTCTGTGTGGGTTTTTGGCTTTGAATAATGTCTTGTTTTGTAAAACACCAGGAAATGGTGAATGATTGAGAGCAAAATGGATGCTGTTACATTGATATAGCCAACACTATTTGGAGGGGATAAGTGACTGCCTGGTGATAATGTTGAACAGCAAAGTTACCATTGTTGAGCATTTCATAGGAACAGGTTCTTTTTAAAGCCATGTGCTTACATGTTTCATAAACAGTGTGCTTGAGAAATGTCCATAGAGGTACAATGAATAGAATTAGAATGAATGCTGAGTTAAGACAGATAGCCCAGTTTGAAAGTCCCGTTATGAAAAACAGGAAATATAGATACAGGCAGAATACTATGTCAGCAAAATGGATGAAACACAAAACAGCCTCTTCAGAAGAGATGTGTCCATGGTCCCCTCTGTAAATACTTAGTTCTTGGTGACAGCAGCAAATAATTGAGAAAGGTATAAAGAGGTGTGGCCGTGGAAATGGGCCAGGGTACAAGGAAGAAGACAAAAGGATGGAAAACCAGCAATTTTCCTACACCAAAGCACAGAGAGATGATGTATCAAATCTACCATTGGACCATCCAGACCTGCCAATCAGAGTGGGCAATTTTCTTAGGAGAAAATGTTGGACTGAGTCTAAGTTTGTTTATTTAGGTAGAAGAGCCATATTAGCCAACAGTTTTCAGCTCTATTCTGAGAGGAGAGAGAATGTTTTGTTGTGTTCTGTTTTTCTTGGAAAATCTACATAGATAAACAACTTGCCACTTGGACCAGAGTTTACGTTCATAGGCAAAGGAAGTTATGGTCTTCCCAGGTGGCTCAGTGGTAAAAAATCCACCTGCCAATGCAGGAGATGCAAGAGAGATGTGGGTTTGATCCCTGAGTCAGAAAGATCCCCTGGAGGAGGAAATGGAAACCCACTCCAGTATTCTTGCCTGGAAAACTGCATGGACAGAGGAGCCTGGCAGTTTACAGTCTGTGGGGTTGAAGAGTCAGACATGACCGAGCACACACACAGCATCATGGATAGTGAGGGGAAGCTATTTTCTGGAGTTCCTTAGTGCTCCTCTATTGTGGCACCATCCACTAAATATAGTCAGTCTCTAAGGTGGCTCTCACCTCCTGTTATTTATGTTCTGTGTGGTCTGCACTCACCCTGAATAAGGATGGCTTGTAAAACCGAAAAAACATTGCATGAATGATAGAGTGTGACTTTTGAGATTAGGTCATAAAAAACATTATGTGGCTTCCCTGGTGGCTCAGTGATGAAGAATCTGCCTCCCCATGCAGAAGACATGGGTTCGATCCCTGATCCGAGAAGATCCCATGTGCCCAGAGCAACTAAACCCCTGGACCACAACTACTGAGCCCACATGCTGCAACCACTGAAGCCCTAGAGCCTGTGCTCTGCAGCAAGAGAAGCCACTGCGATGAGAAATCCAGGCACCATAGCCAGAGAGTAGCCCCCGCCCTCAACAACTAGAGAAAAGCCTGTGCAACAACAAAGACTGCTGCTGCTGCTGCTAAGTCGCTTCAGTCGTGTACGACTCTGCGACCCATAGACAACAGCCCACCAGGCTCCTCTGTCTCTGGGATTCTCCAGGCAAGAATACTGGAGCGGGTTGCCATTTCCTTCTCCACAACAAAGACTCAACATAGCCAAAATATATAAATAACATTATTAAAAAAAAAAATACACTGTGGTTTGCATCTTGCTCTCCTGGAGCATTTGTTCTGGAAGAAGCCACTTGCCATGTCGTGAGGATGTTCAAGCAGCCCTTTGGAGAGGCCCATGTCCTGAGTTGTGGAGGCCTGCTACCAACAGCCATGTACATGAGCCATCTTGGAAGTGGATCCTCTGTATCCAGCCTACCTTTAGGATGACTGCAACCCCAGCCAACATCATAACAGTAAACTTATGGCAGACTCCAGGTCAGAGTTCCTCAGCTAAGCCACTTCCAAATTCCTGACCCACAGGAGCTGCAAGATAATAATTTGTGTTTGTTTGTCTCCAGCCATTGAATTTTAGAGTAATTTGCTATGTAGCAAGAGCTGACTAATACAACTGACTCTAATTCTTGATTTGGGATTTGCTTCTGTAATTATAATTTAAAAGTATATCAAGTTTTTATATGAAAAGATAATAGAACAAGCGACATAAATTTAGGTATAAATGGGATAAAATTCCATGCCCTAATATATTACCCTACACAAGAGCCAGATAAAACAGTATCCTGTGTGTGCAATCTCATCTGGAGGTCTAAACTACATCACTGCTGCTGCTGCTGCTAAGTCACTTCAGTCGTGTCCGACTCTGTGTGACCCCATAGACGGCAGCCCACTAGGCTCCACCATCCCTGGGATTCTCCAGGCAAGAACACTGGAGTGGGGTGCCATTTCCTTCTCCAATGCATGAAAGTGGAAAGTGAAAGTGACGCTCAGTCGTGTCTGACTCTTAGCAACCCCATGGACTGCAGCCTACCAGGCTCCTCCGTCCCTGGGATTTTCCAGGCAAGAGTGCTGGAGTGGGGTGCCATCGCCTTCTCCAAACTACATCACATATAAGGTAAGGTCTAATAGGGCATTGCATAGACTTCAGTTTTTGCTCTGAATGAGATGGAAAAGCCATTGGAGGGTCTTGAGCAGAGAAGAGACGTAATAGAACTGATGTGTCCAGGAGACAAGACTGTGTACCAGACTACTGTGTATTCAAATATGTGCCAAGGGCTCTCTGCCTCTGCCCTCTAGGTATTCCCAGGCTCACTTACACTCAACCCCACCAGGAAAACTATCACTCTTCCTTTCCCTTTCGACTGTACCTTAGGGTTTATCCTCAAATGGGTATTGATAACTAGGGGGAGAGTCAGAGCACTCTGCTTACCCGAAAGTGTTCAGAAAAGCTATAACCATCCTGTTTTTTTTGGCTCTGAGACTGCCTAACTTAGCCTGAAAACTCATTAGAAATGTCACAGCATTACATTATAGACTCTCAGAAGGTTTAGGAACTGTATCAGTCAGTTATGCTGTGGTAACAAATAACCCCCAAAGCTCTGTGCTTAATACAAAAAGGTTTCATTCTTGATCCTGCTACATGTCCAGCACAGAGTGGAGGAGTTTCTGCTTACTGTAATCACTCTGGTTCCTGAGCTGATGGAGGTTCTAGCATCCTGGGACTCCACTAACATGAGGCTTCTGGTCTGCTACAGCAGAGGAAAGATGGCTGGAATTAAATGCTTTGGCCTAGGAGTGGCACATGGCATTTCTCCTTCCATATCATTAGCCAAAGCTAGTCAGATCCTCCTCCAGGAGGCACCATCCTCCAGGAGGTGAGGAAGTGTTATTGTGCCCATACCTTGAAGAAGAAGAAAACAGAATATTGACAAGTATCAGTAATGCCTACAACAAGGAAGCTTCCTTTTTTTTTCTTCTTCATAATTTAATGAGAAGAGTAAGAAGAAAGTTGGGAACCACAGTTTGAGTCCCTGAGATCTTTGTCTCTCAAGGAGACAGAAATAAAGTGAGGTGAGTCCTAGACTGATTTATCTTCTTCTCAATGAATGAACACTTATTCACTAAGGAACTATGTATATACAAGGTACTATGCTGGGTGCCGTAGAAGAGATAAAAGTCAATCAGGTATGGTCCTTCCCTTAAGGGAAGCAGATGGCCTTTTTGTTTTAACACAATTATGAGAGTAAATTGTCTGGAATAATCATCATTTAATATGTTCCAGAGGTAAATACACTTTCCAAATTCCTAGCATCATTTTTCCTGAAGTAGATGGGAGTGAGTGATAATTCAATTAATTGGCAGTTTAGACTTCTTCTCTGAATTCTTTTCTATGATCATGGATAGCAGCATGGTCCAGGAATCTAGAATATGTACCTTGATTAGATGTGAAATGTTGTCCTCAACCAAGGTTGCCAGATAAAGCAGAGAATACCTAGTTAAATTAGAATGTCAAATGAACAAATAATAATTTGTAGCATAAGCATATGTCATGCAATATTTGGGACATACCTCTACTAAAAAGTTTCTGATTTTTATCTGAAATTCAAGTGTGACTGGGCATTACTTTTTTTATTTGCTAAATCTGGCAATATTATTTATTTAACTTTTTATTTTATATTGGAGTGGAGTCAATTAGAAATTTAAGATATTTTCAGGTGCATAGCAGAGTGACTCAACCATATATATACATGTAACCATTCTCCCCCAAACTCCCCTCCTATCCAGGCTGCCAAATAACATTGAACAGACTTCCCTGCGCTATACAGTAGGTCCTTGTTGGTTATTCATTTTAAAATATAACAGTGTTTACAAGTTCATCCCAAACTCCCTAACTATGCCTCCTCCCCCAGTTCCCCCACCACCCCCACCCCAGTAACCTTAAGTTTATTCTCAAAGTTGTGAGTCTGCTTTATAAATGAGTTCATTTGTATAGTTTCTTTTTAGATTCTGCATATAAGGGATATCATACAATATTTTCCTTCTCTGTCTTACTAACTTCTCTTAGTATGATAATCTCTAGGTCCATCCTTGTTGCTATAAATGACATCATTTCTTTCTTGATAATGGCTGAATAATATTCCATTGTATATATGTACCACATCTTCTTTATCCATTTCTCTGTTGATGAACATTTAGGTCTGGCAACCCTACCTTAAAAATCCTTCATCATCATGGAAGCACCACCAACCTTCAACCTCGTTCTGTATCACTTCCCTTGCTACCACCACACCACTGTGCCACACCAGACACAGTGACCTCATTTCTGTTCCTTTAACACACCTGGCATGAGCTGACCTCAGGGGCCTTGCATGTGTTTCCCTCTGCATGTTTCTTTGAGTGGCTGACTCCTCTTCTTTCTCCTCCTCAGTTCAGATGCTGCTACTCCAGAGAGACTCCTCTGATTAGATGATGTAAAGTTTAACCCTCTTGCCCTGCCTTCGCTCTTCATCACATCACTAAATTTATAGTAGTTACCACTGTTTGCAGTTATCCTGGTTTCATTGTGTGTGTGTGCCTATCTTCACTATAATGTACCCTCCCTGGAAGCAGGGCCCATGCCTGTTTTGTTCTTCACTATATTCTGCCATTGACAACAGGGCAAGAAGCATGGACTACAGGTGAGCAATAAACATCTGTGAATTGAATTATGCTTTGATTTGCTCTAGGCTCATGTTTGGAGAAGGCAATGGCATCCCACTCCAGTACTCTTGCCTGGAAAATCCCAGGGACGGAGGAGCCTGGTAGGCTGCAGTCCATGGGGTTGCTGAGAGTCGGACACAACTGAGCGACTTCACTTTCACTTTTCACTTTCATGTATTGGAAAAGGAAATGGCAACCCACTCCAGTGTTCTTGCCTGGAGAATCCCAGGGATGGGGGACCCTGCTGGGCTGCTGTCTGTGGGGTCACACAGAGTAGGACACGACTGAAGTGACTTAGCATAGCATAGCATAGCATAGGCTCCTGTTTGCCAGTTTTTTTTGGTGTACCTGGGATAGGGTGGGGGTGGAGAAGGAAATGGCAACCCATTCCAGTATTCTTGCTTGGGAAACCCCATGGACAGAGGAGCCTGGCTGGCTACAGTTCATGGGGTCACAGAGTCTGACACGACTTGGTGACTAAAGCAACAACAGGGGAGGGGGGGCCTAAAGAGAGGGGAATTAGGAAACCAAATGATATAATTTATGTTAAGGATAAATGTGGTGAAAACAAATGAGTGGATCAGTGAATTGAAGGTCAACTGGGATGCTAAGTAAGATAGGTTCTACTTTCATTGAAGTGATTAGGAAAAGCATCTCTGATGAAGTGATGTGAGCTGAGTTCTCTATATGAAAAGAAAGAAGCCACCCAAGGGAGGAATATTCAGAGCATAGTGGTAATTTGAGGGCTCCTAAGGCAAGAACAGCCTTGTTTGAGGAGTGGACAGTGGATCAGCATGGCTAGAATGACATCAGAAGCAGCCAGTGAGAGAGACTGGGCAGAGGACAGCCAGAGAAGGTTCGGTTTGGTTTCAGTTTTACTTCAAATACAAGAGTAATACATTAGAGGACTTTAATGAAGGGAGTAATATGTCCCTCGAGAAGATCACCTTGATAGCTGGAATGAAAACAGTTCAGTTCAGTTTAGTTGCTCAGTCGTGTCCCACTCTTTGTGACCCCATGGACTACAGAACACCAGGCTTCCCTGTCCATCACCAACTCCTGGAGCTTACTCAAACTCATGTCCACTGAGTCAGTGATGCCATCCAACTGTCTCATCCTCTCTCATCCCCTTCTCCTCCTGCTGAGGTCCAGCCCCGGCTGATCCAGAGAGTTCAAAGCGGGGACGGCATCGGCGAGGATCAGGATACAAGAGCTTCAATTAGATATTAATTAGAGATATAAAGAATAATAGAATGAGGATAGCTCAGTAGGAAAATTCAGTGGAGAAAAGAGGCTGGGTAGCTTGGTTTACGTGGGAGACCAATAAAACTTCAAGACACGAAGTTTGCACCACTTACGTAGGCCGCAGGCGTCCTTCCATTCTCCCAAAGGAGAGGAGACACTGAGGCCTCCCCGGTCGGATCTTAGAAGCCCAGGCAAAATTAGTAAGCTTGGTGGGTTCTGCACTCCAGATGGAGACTCAGCCAGAGTTAGAGAGAGAGAGCGACATGGGGAGACCAGTATTTCAAGAAACTGATCCCTATTCTTTATTTTCCATGGTCTACTTTTATACACTGAGATGTTATGAAAAGTCACACGGGGTCAGCTGTCCTGACTTTTATCAAAGTCAGGTGCTTCATACAAATGTATACAGAGGTCTTAAGGGTGTTACATCATCTTCTGGCCAGGGGGGCCTGCTGACAATTTATGACCCTCTCCTTGTGACAGCAGTCAGTCAACCAGGACACTTATTTCTCCAGGGGTGACTATTCTTAAAAAAGACTCCACCTTCCGAAGGTACCAGATAAAGTTACATTCCTATAGTGTGAGGGTGTAGTGGGTTTTAATTAAGGAAAGAATTTGCTTAGCCTAAGGACTAACATGATTAATATCAAAGGTTAATACTTAGTTCTTCTATATATTCATTAATGTGTGTAAGGGCAAGGGATGTGGAGACTTAGCAACAAACATTGACTCAACAAATGAAAAACCCTTCACCAATACAATTTCTAATCAGCCCACTATACTTATACTAATGGTTTTCTAACTTTTCTAAGGAACCTGTTTTTAGAAGGTTTAAAGCATCTCGTGCCTCTCACGGTTGGGAGGCTGTGAGCAATCACATGTGGCCAGACAAGCCTGTCAGGCAGGCTAGAGAAACTTCAGAGGAGTTTGTAGGTTAAAACACTCTTGTCATGCCCAGGAGTTTTTATTAACTGGAGCTCTAAGTTAACTCCTTCTCTGAAAGAGGTGGTGGGGGACAGCCCCCCATAAAGTCAGAGGTGTAGGTGAGAGCACAAAGTAGTAAAGTAGGCATACTCTGGTTATGGGGGTAGATGCTCGAGGAGTTCCAGGGGGACTCCTGAGGCTCGATCCCGCCTTTGCATATGTCGAGCCTCCTTCCTCATGACCTTTGCCACGGGCAGAGTGCCTCACGCTGGCCCCCAACATCCTCCCACCTTCAATCTTCCCCAGCATCAGGGTCTTCTCCAATGAGTCAGTTCTTTGCATCAGGTGGCCAAAGTATGGAGCTTCAGCTTCAGCATCAGTCCTTCCAATGAATATTCAATACTGATTTCCTTTAGGATGGACTGGTTTGATCTCTTTGCAGTCCAAGGGATTCTCAAGAGTCTTCTCCAACACCACAATTCACAAGCATCAATTCTTCGGCACTCAGTTTTCACACGTCCATACATGACCATTGGAAAAACCATAGCTTTGACTAGATGGACCTTTGTTGGCAAAGTAATGTCTCTGCTTTTTAATATGCTGTCTAGGTTCATCATAAATTTTCTTCTGAGGAGCAAGAGCCTTTTAATTTCATGGCTGCAGTCACCATCTGCAGTGATTTTGGAACCCCAAAAAAATAAAGTCTATCATGGTTTCCACTGTTTCCCCATCTATTTCCCATGAAGTGACGGGACCAGATGCCATGATCTTAGTTTTCTGAATGTTGAGTTTTAAGCCAACTTTTTCACTCTTCTCTTTCACTTTCATCAAGAGGCTCTTGACTTTCTGCCATAAGGTTGGTGTCATCTGCTTATCTGAGGTTATTGATATTTCTCCTGGCACTCTTGATTCCAGCTTGTGCTTCATCCAGCCCAACATTTTTCATGATGTACTCTGCATATAAGTTAAACAAGCAGGATGACAATATACAGCCTTGACATACTCATTTCCCAATTTGGAACCAGTCTGGTGTTCCATGTTTGGTTCTAACTGTTGCTTCTTAACCTGCATACAGATTTCTCAGGAGGCAGGTCAAGTGGTCTGATATTCCCATCTCTTGAAGAATTTTCCAGTTTGTTGTGATCCACACAGTCAAAGGCTTTGGCAGAGTCAATAAAGAAGAAATAGATGTTTTTCTGGAACTCTCTTGCTTTTTCAATCATCCAACAGATGTTGTCAATTTGATCTCTGGTTCCTTTGCCTTTTCTAAAACCAGCTTGAATATCTGGAAGTTCATGGTTCATGTATTGTTGAAGCCTGGCTTGGAAAATTTTGAGCATTACTTTGCTAGTGTGTGAGATGAGTGCAATTGTGTGGTAGTTTGAGCATTCTTTGGCATTGCCTTTCTTTGGGATTGGAATGAAAACTGACCTTTTCCAGTCCTGTGGCCACTGGTGAGTTTTCCAAAGTTGCTGGCATATTGAGTGCAGCACTTTCACAGCATCATCTTTCAGGATTTGAAGTAGCTCAACTGGAATTCCATCACCTTCACTAGCTTTGTTCATAGTGATGCTTCCTAAGGTCCACTTGAATTTGCATTCCAGGATGTCTGGCTCTAGGTGAGTGATCACACCATTGTGGTTATCTCGATCATGAAGATCTTTTTGTATGGTTCTTCTGTGTATTCCTGCCACCTCTTCTTGATATCTTCTGCTTCTGTTAGGTCCATTTCTGTCCATTATAGAGCCCATCTTTTCATGAAACATTCCCTTGGTATCTCTAATTTTCTTGAAGAGATCTCTAGTCTTTCCCATTCTATTGTTTTCCTCTATTTCTTTCCATTGATCACTGAGGAAGGCTTTCTTATCTCTCCTTGCTATTCTTTGGAACTCTGCATTCAAATGGGTATAGGAATGAAAACAGATTGTACAGGAAAAAGTATGGAGATATGGAGACCAGATAGGAGGCCACTGCAGCCATCCAGGCAAGAGAAAATGATGGGTCAGTCTGGGTTTTGGCATTGGCAGGGGAGAGAGACTGGGACACATTTAAGACATAAGTGTGAGGCATTGCCATCAAAAATTGCTCAGTTAATGGAAGAATGCATGACTGAGTAGAAGGGTGGATAGATAGTGGATGGATGGATGGATAGGAAGATGAGTGATAGATGGCAAATGGATGGTAGATGATGGACAGATGGATAGGTGGATGGATGGGTGGATGAGTGGTAGATGGATGAGGAAGTAGAACACACTGCTTAAAAGCCTAGGCTCTGAATTCTGGCCAATCGCCTTTTGAGTCCCATAGCTGATATGCTTACTAGCAGGGCAACCTTGAAGAACTAGCTCAACTTTAAGAAGCCTTACTTTCTTTATCTGCAAAGAAATGGAATAGTAATATATGCATTATCAAAAAGGCATGAGGCATAAAAGGGATAATGTCTACTGAGTCATTATGCCAGTGCCAGAACACAATGGTTATTATTATTTACCTCTAGTATCTTGCATATCAGTTTGTAACAATCAAGCTGTCTTTTCATCACTCTCACTATCACTTACTTTCATGTTCACACTCCCAGCCTGCACCAAAACCCAGAACAAACAAAAACATTTACATCAAATGTTTAAAGTTCGTTTTTTACTTTTTTTTTTTTTTTAATGAAAGAGAGAAACGATGCAGTGTAGGAAGAGTTATAAACTATTCAGTATTTCAATTTTTTTTTATTCACAATCCTGAATTCCCTTTGATAGTTTTTTTAATATAGGGAGGGCTCTTGTGAGTATGTGTGAATAATTAAACTTGGAGTTTGAGCATGAGGTGGGAGAAACTCATTTAACTGTCAATGATGTGAGGTAAAGGAAAGCCCAAAGGGCATCTTTTTCACAATAAATACTTTTGTAGGATTTTTAAAAAATTATTCCTGTCTTCTCAGACAGTTGGAGAAAGTAAGTTTTGGAAGATTCCTCACTGCACTAGCCTATCTTCTGGGTTACTTTGATAAACCTTGCCTAAAGGAGAAAGGAGAGAAGGAGGACTGGGACAATGGTGATGATGATGATCTCATTGTCTGGACATTTACTACGGACACACATAAAGAACTCATACTCATTGTGTCATGAGGTGCTCCCTGTAACCTGGGAAGCAGGTAGAATTACTCTTCATTTTCAGCAATATGTGAACCATGAACTTCCAGATGTTCAAGCTGATTTTAGAAAAGGCAGAGGAACCAGAGATCAAATTGACAACATCCGCTGGATCATGGAAAAACCAAGAGAGTTCCAGAAAAACATCTATTTCTGCTTTATTGACTATGCCAAAGACTTTGACTGTGTGGATCACAATAAACTGTAGACAATTCTGAAAGAGATGGGAATACCAGAACACCTGATCTGCCTCTTGAGAAATCTGTATGCAGGTCAGGAAGCAACAGTTAGAACTGGACATGGAACAACAGACTGGTTCCAAATAGGAAAAGGAGTACATCAAGGCTGTATATTGTCACCCTGTTTATTTAATTTATATGCAGAGTACATCATGGGAAATGCTGGGCTGGATGAAGCACAAGCTGGAATCAAGATTGCCAGGAGAAATATCAATAACCTCAGATATACAGATGACACCACCCTTATGGCAGAAAGTGAAGAGGAACTCAAAAGCCTCTTGATGAAAGTGAAAGAGGAGAGTGAAAAAGTTGGCTTAAAGCTCAACTTTCAGAAAATGAAGATCATGGCATCCGGTCCCACCACTTCATGGGAAATAGATGGGAAAACAGTGGAAACAGTGTCAGACTTTATTTTTCTGGGCTCCAAAATCATTACAGATGGTGACTGCAGCCATGAAATTAAAAGACGCTTACTCCTTGGAAGGAAAGTTATGACCAACCTAGATAGCATATTCAAAAGCAGAGACATTACTTTGCCAACAAAGTTTTGTCTAGTCAAGGCTATGGCTTTTCCAGTGGTCATGTATGGATGTGAGAGTTGGACTGTGAAGAAGACTGAGTGCCGAAGAATTGATGCTTTGGAACTGTGGTGTTGGAGAAGACTCTTGAGAGTCCCTTGGACTGCAAGGAGATCCAACCAGTCCATTCTGAAGGAGATCAGCCCTGGGATTTCTTTGGAAGGAATGATGCTAAAGCTGAAACTCCAGTACTTTGGCCACCTCATGTGCAGAGTTGACTCATTGGAAAAGACTCTGATGCTGGGAGGGATTGGGGAGGGAGAAGGGGACGACAGAGGGTGAGATGGCTGGATGGCATCACTGACTCGATGGACGTGAGTCTCAGTGGACTCTGGGAGTTGGTGATGGACAGGGAGCCCTGACGTGCTGTGATTCATAGGGTCGCAAAGAGTCGGACACGACTGAGCGACTGATCTGATCTGATTGTGCAGATGAATCAGCTGAGGCTTTCAAAGGATACATTAGATGTCCATGTAGCAAAACAGAGTTTCACACTCAGACCCATCTGATTCCAGTGCAAGAGCTCTTAGCAGTGCTCCTGGACTTCCACTTGATTGGCTATTTGCCTCTGAGTCATTTCTCAGCATTACTTACTGTTTTTATTCATTCTCCGCCCTCCTCGTTGACTGACAGCTATTGATTTCTGTGCCTGATTGTACCGTTGGCCTCAAATAGTTTTGCAATTTCTTCCCCAATTTTCAAGTGAACTTTATCATCCCTTTGCTTAGTGAAGCTCATCTTTGTTCTTTGGGCAATAATAGATGATTCTGTAAATGGCATGTCACAGAACAGGAGCGATGTGAGGGCAACCTTTATTAGATTAAATATGTTTTTTCCACCCAGTGCTCTGTGGGATTGCTATCAGAGAACAGATAGCAGGGAATGAGCAGAATGTAGCCAAGAACTTCTCAAACTTGAATCAGTAATTACTTTCCTTGATGTAGTTATAATTACTGATAATAACAATTTCCTATAAACTGTAACAGTTCATCTTTCAATACAATTCAGATGTTATGTGTTCAGTTTGCTTAAAAGCTCTCCAAGATGATGACTTGATTCTCAAATGCTGCCATCCCCATTCAACTTCCAGATCAAACCTAATTCCAGTCTAAAATCCCATTAACCCCCCTTTTGGATGAAAGACAGGAATGTGTGGATAATATGACGATGCCTCTGGCAGTGGGGCTCCAGGCTCTTTGATCTACATGATTTAATTCCTGCCTACTTCCTTCCACTCTCTCCCTTGCTCCACTTTCTCTAGCTATGGTGGCATTCTATTTGTTCTTCAACTTTACCAACTTGTTCCCACCTCAAGGCCTTGCACCTCCCATGCCCTCTGCCCAGAAAGTTCTTTCTGAAGGCCTGTGTCTGACCATCTCCTTTTCATCATCCATGTCTCAATGCAAATGTCACCCACCTGAAAGGGACTACCTAAGGTACCTTATCCACCCAGGCAATCCTTTTTTCTCTCTGTCTCTCTTACATTTACTTTTTTTTTTAATTGTCATTTTTTAAATTTATTTTTAATTGGAGGATAATTTCTTTAC
Source organism: Bubalus kerabau (assembly GCF_029407905.1). Classification (NCBI taxonomy): domain Eukaryota; kingdom Metazoa; phylum Chordata; class Mammalia; order Artiodactyla; family Bovidae; genus Bubalus; species Bubalus kerabau. The sequence goes on along the minus strand of NC_073628.1, from coordinate 107,761,188 downwards.
AATGTTGTGTTGGTTTCTGCCGTATGTCAACATAAATCAGCCATAAGTATACATATATTCTTTCCCTCTTGAACCTCCTCCCACCTCCCAACCCATCCCCCACCTCTAGGTTGTCACAGAGCACCAGGTTGAACTTCCTGTGTTATACAGCAGCTTCCTAGATTAGCCATCTATTTTACACATGGTAGTGTATATATGTCATTGCTACTCTCTCAGTTTATCCCACCTTCTCCTTCCCCTGTCCTACAAATAGGTTCATCAGTACCATTTTCTAGACTCCATATATATGCATTAATATGTGATATTTGTTTTTCTCTTTCTGACTTTCTTCTCCCTGTACAGCAGGTTCTAGGTTCATCCACCACACTTCAATGGACTCAAATTCATTCCTTTTTATGACTAATATTCCACTGTATATATGTACCCGTTTTTTGTGTGTGTGCTCAGTCATGTCTGACTCCATGCAATCCTGTGAACTGTACACCACCAGGCTCCTCTGTCCATGAGATTTTTCAGGCAAGAATACTGGAATGGGTTCCCATTTCCTACTCCAGGGGATCTTCCTGACCCAGGGATTGAACTCACACCTCCTGTGTCTCCAGCATTGCAGGCAGAGTCTTTTACCACTGAGCCATCAGGAAGCCTTATATATGTACCACAGCTTATTTATCCATTCATCTGTCAGTGAACATCTAGGTGCTCCCACATCCTGGCTATTGTAAATAGTGCTGCTATGAGTATTGGGGTCTTTTTGAATTATGGTTTTCTGAGGGTGGCAGAGGAGTAGATGGACATGGAATGCATCTCTCCCCATGGGTGCATCAGGAATACATCTCTTACATTTACTTTTCACTGGGCACAGTCTTGTCTTGTTACTGCTCTCTTCTGTATGTGACACAAATCTTTTGCACCTCCTCTGATTCTCTTGGAGCTGCCAGTCATTTGGTCCACACCACACCCTACTGCTTCATTGACTATGCCAAAGCCTTAGACTGTGTGGATCCCAACAAACTGTGGAAAATCCTTAAAGACATGGTAATACCAGACCACCTGACCTGCCTTCTTAGAAATCTGTATGCAGGACAAGAAGCAATACTTAGAATCAGATATGGAACAACAGATTGCGTCCAAATTGGGAAAGGAGTATGTCAAGGCTGTTTACTGTCACCCTGCTTATTTAACTTCTATGCAGGGTACATCATGCAAAATGCCAGGCTGGATGAAGCAAAAGCTGGAATCAAGATTGCTGGGAGAAATATCAATAACCTCAGATAGGCAGATGATACCACCCTTACGGCAGAAAGTGAAGAAGAACTAAAGAGTCTCCTGATGAAAGTGAAAGAGCAGAGTGAAAAAGCTGGCCTAAAACTCAGCATTCAAAAAACTAAGATCATGGAATCCAGTCTCCTCACTTCATGGCAAATAGAAGGGGAAACAGAGGAAAGAGTGAGAAACTTTATTTTCTTGGGCTCCAAAATCACTGCAGATGGTGACTGCAGCCTTGAAATTAAAAGGCTCTTGCTCCTTGGGAGAAAAGCTATGACCAAGCTAGACAGCATATTAAAAAGCAGAGACATTACTTTGCCGACAAAGGTCCATCTAGTCAAAGCTATGGTTTTTCCAGTAGTCATGTATGGATGTGAGAGTTGGACCATAAAAAATGCTGAGCATGGAAGAATTGATGCTTTTGAACTGTGGTGTTGGAGAAGACTCTTGAGAGTCCCTTGGACTGCAAGGAGATCAAACCAGTCAATTCTAAAAGGAAATCAGTCCTGAATGTTCACTGGAAGGACAGATGCTAAAGCTGAAACTCCAATACTTTGGCCACCTGATGCAAAGAACAGACTCATCGGAAAAGACCCTGATGCTGGGGAAGATTGAAGGCAGGAGAAGGGGACGACAGAGGATGAGATGGTTGGATGGCATCACCAACTAAATGGGTATGAGTTTGAACAAGATCTAGGAGTTGGTGATGGACAGGGAAGCCTGGCATGCTGCAGTCTGTGGGGTCACAAAGAGTTGGACATGACTGAGCAACTGAACTGAGCAGAACTGAATGCCCTACTGTGCCCATTCAAGGCACTAGGTTCTGCCTTCTGCAGAAGACTAACCAGTCACATGCCCAACCTTTCTGCTATTTCCAAATGTGAAAGAATCACATGGTACAGAGCATGGTATCTGGCTGTGTAACCATCAAAGGTCAACACACCAGCAGGACTAACTGTGGACTAAATGTCCAGCACAGCTGACTCTCCATGGGAGAAACTACATATAACCAATAGGAAATAGGAAATGAATGAGGCAGAGGAGTCAGCATATAAATCACTTTTCCCTTCTTGCTCCCAGGAACTACTCTACTTGTGTGCCATCCAGAGAAGTTCCGTATGGCAAGTTTGGCACATCTGCTGAGCAACTAGCCTTGTCTCTCCACAGCTCATCATTAAGCAAAAGTCAACACAGTAACATATCATTCATATTTTTACTCACCTCACTTCCTTTCCCTCATTCTCACTGTCCTGGGTTTGTACTTCTAAAATGAAACATTAATTTTTTTTAATTTAAAAAATTTTAAATTGAAGGATAATTGCTTTACAATAGTGCATTGGCCTCTGCCATACAAGAATGTGAATCAGCCCCAAGTACACATATGTTCCTTCCCTCCTGAACCTCCCCCTCCACCCCTCCCCATCCCACCCCTCTAGGTTGTCACAGCACCAGGTTGTGCTCCCTGTGATCATACAGCAGCTTCCCATTGGCTATCTATTTTTGACACATGGTAGTGTATATATGTTACATATGTCAGTGCTACCCTCTCAATTTGTCCTATCCTCTCCTTCCCCCACTATTAGAAAAAATGGTACTGATGAACCTTTGGCCACCTGATGTGAAGAGCTGACTCATTGGAAAAGACCCTGATGCTGGGAAAGATTGAAGGCAGGAGGAGAAGGGGGTGACAGAGGATGAGCTGATTGGATGGCATCACTGACTCAGTGTTTGGGCAAGCTCCAGGAGATGGTGAAGGACAGGGAAGCCTGGTGTGTGGCAGTTCATGGGGTCGCAAAGAGTAGGACACGACTGAGCTACTGAACAACAACAACAACTGATGAACCTATTGCAGGGCAGAAATAAAGAAGCAGACATAGAAAACAGGCTTTGGAAACATTAGTATTTTAATCTTTGTCTCAAGCTCTGTTTCCTGGAGAATGTAGACCAAGGCAATCTCCAGTACTGGAAACATTTCTTAGTACTTACGAAGCACTCAATCAACAATATAGAGTTTGGATGGATGGACAGGTGGAGGTGGGGTATGGATGGCTGGATGGATAGATGGATGAAGGGATGGATGGATGGAAGGTTAGATGGATAAACAAATGGGAGGATGGCAGTTTCAGGCACTCAAGGGTCAATGTGATTGTGTGTGCTAAGTCCCTTCAGTCATGTCTGACTCTGCAACCCCATGGACTATAGCCCACCAGGCTCCTCTGTCCATGGAATTCTCCAGGCAAGAATACTGGAGTAGGTAGTCATTCCCTTCTCCAGGGGATGTTCCTGACCCAGGGATTGAACCCAAGTCTCCCACATTCCAGGCAGATTCTTTACTTCTGAGCCATCAGGGAAGCCCCAAGAGATCCGAGAAAACAGGGGTGGAGAAGCAGAGAGAATCAGGTAAGAAGGTAAATCGGATCAACATAAGGTATATTATCAAGGTTGCTGCTGTGGAGGTCCCCTGGGACCTCCTGGGAAGTACGCAGAATGCCTCTAACAATTCCCCACCTGGAGGATGGGAAGCAGGAGCATTCATCCACCAGCCTCCACTCCATTGGTTCAGGCTTGCCCATGGTGGCATTAACTGCCCTACACTTCCAGACCTGTGTTCAGGCTAAGTGGGCCCCTGTGGTGGTAGGAAAGACCCTGGGACAGAAAATGAAAAGGACATACAGGCCAGAGGTGAGTCTGAGCCTCTGAGAAACTGTGCACTTCAGCTACAGCTGAAACCAGAAGCGCTTTGAGGCAGTGTGTTTGACACAACACCAGAGCTGTCTGCTATAGAACCATCTCTAAAGTGCATATGCAGCTGTGTTTCCCAATGGGTATGACTCCCTGATGTCTCCCCTGAGCCTAGAGAGAAATGTCCTGCTTTCTTTTTTCTTTAATTAATTACCTTATTTTAATTGGAGGATAATTACTTTACAATATTGTGATGGTCTTTGTCAAAGATCTATCATCCAGCCCAGCCTCTGCTGGCATCTCCTTCATGGCCACTGCCCACTCTGGGTTCACTTTCCACACCATTCACGATTCTCACCTCATGATTTTGCCTGTGCTGTTCCCTTGCCTGGAATTCTCTTCCCATTTGTGTTGCTTCTCTAGACAACTTTTCAAGATTCCTCTCCTGACTGTCTCAGGGAGAATGAGACCCCCTGTACCTGTTTCTAGCATTGCTCCCACTGCAGTTTTAATAATTATCTCCAGTTCAGGGACTTCCTTCACCACCACCACCACTTAGGTGGTGAATTCATAGAGGGCAATGGCAGGGTCCTCTTCATCTTGGTTTCCTCAATTCCCAGGGAGGACCTAGCACAGAGGAGTAGTTGCTGAAAGGATGGCTGGCTGGACACATACACAAAAGCTCGGGGCTTTATTTTATTATTATTATTTTTAGCCATATGCATTATTTGTGGGATCTTAGTTCCCTGACCAGGGATTGAACCCAGATCCCAACAGTGAAAGCACTGAGTCCTAACTGGACAGCCAGGGAATTCCTGAGGCAGGTGGTCTTTCTTTTATATCTATTCAACAGAAAGCGATAATGGCTACTTAGAAAGGATCGTGCCTTCAAGGGGAAGCAAAACCCACATGATGAAGGGCATCTTGATTTGATGTCTCACTGTATTCCAATCTGAATAGTCTGCGCCATCTGTTCACCATTGTTTAAGGGCACATAAACCATCTCCCGTGTGCCCATCAAGAAGGTGACAGTTCCGACAGTGAATTCAATTTCAACAAACATTTGCTGGACGGCTGAAGAGCTGAGTCACTGCTTTAGACACAGAATAAGAAGATGAGACAAAAATACCTGGTGTGCCTGAGGGCATCTGTGTGACCAGAGCTGGGGAGCCGCACAGAAGGGCAGAGACAGACTATCCAGGCAGCCGGCCTTCAGGTGTCACAGACAGGATCCACCCTCTGTGCTCACAGGCAGGCACCCAGCTGGGGCAAGGGCAGCCAGCTGAGCATTCACCTGTAATCTGTAAGGGAGACCATTACAGGCAGGGCAGTTCCTATGTCACAGGCAGATAGCTACAGCCCACAACAGTTTTTTTTTTTACTAAGCCCCAGGCACGTGTTGCCACTGTGCCCACAGGAGGACCATCCCTGTGCTCAGGGGTCCCTTATACTCTAGCAGTCAAGATAAGGGTCCAGGAACACCATGACAGGGTGGTGTCACGACCACAGTAATACCGGGTTGGCCCAAAAGTTCATTCGGCTTTTTCAGTTTGGGCCAACCCGATATAAGGCATGGACTTCCCTGGTGGCTCAGACGGTAAAGCGTCTGTCTACAATGCGGGAGACCTGGCTTCGATCCCTGGGTTGGGAAGATTCCCTGGAGAAGGAAATGACAACCCACTCCAGTACTCTTGCCTAGAAAATCCCGTGGACAGAGGAACCTGGTGTCCATGGGGTTGCAAAGAGTTGGACATGACTGAGCAACTTCACTCACTCACTCAACATAAGGCATACTGTGTACAGAGGCTGCACAGATCTGCAAGGGATAAAGGAAGCTCTAGGAGAAATTTACACTAACAGAATATTCTAGGATAAATGAATGGATACTTGGTCAATTGCCCTTCCATCCTGTACTTCCTGTCTTTTACTCCATAAACACAGATTTTTTTTTCCCCTTTTCTTTTTAACCCAGCCGAGTAAGCCTATAATGAATGGGTCAATCTCAAATGTTTAAAAGGGAAGGCTACAGTGCTCAACCATCTATATATTCAAATCCTTTGGCTCTTACATGTTGTGTCATCTTAGGCATTTTATCTGCCCACTTAGCTTCCATACCTATAAATTGGGGATGATAAAAGTCCTTGGTTCATAGAATTTTTCTGAAGGTGAAATGAGTTAGTAAATGAAAAAGCTTTTAAGGCACCTGGTACATAATAAGCCTTCAATAAGGCTAGCTGTTATTATTAATGGTTTTATTGTTATCATTATTATTCAAGATTATTACATAGGAGCAGGCTTTCCTGGTAGCTCAGCTAGTAAAGAATCTGCCTGCAATGTGGGAGACCTGGGTTTGATCCCTGCATTGGGAAGACCCCTTGGAGGAGGGCATGGCAACCCACTTGCCTGGAGAATATCCATGGGCAGAGGAGCCTGGCAGCCTGCAGTCCATGGAGTCACAAAGAGTCAGACACAACTGAGCGACTAAGCATACACAATACTTAGGAGCAGAGTGCTAGTGCCAATTTTCTAGAAAGCTCTTTTAAAAATATGAGAACTTAGTCTAATGAAGGGGACAGGTTCCAACTTCTCTCTGCTGAATCTCAGAGATCAGTGATAACAGTCATCTTTGCCCCCTTGATTTATTTTTTGATCCCAAGTTTTCAGACAAAAAGGAATACAACTGGCAAATTAATTTTTCTTGGAGGAACACAGCAAAGTACTTCATTTGTTTGAAATTAGTAGTTTACTGAGTGTGCCTATTGTGGTTCTTGATCATCTCAGGCCAAAAAAAAAAAAAAAAATTCCACCCCATTTGGAAAAATAGGACCTGTAAATATAGAACACCCAGAAAGAATGATGAGAGAGAATATTAAGTGAGTGGTGTGCTCAAAGTGGGATGGAGGAATGAGTGAGAAGGGGTGCTGGAGGATGCTTGTGAAGGGGTCCTAGGACCTGACTCCCTGGAGAATGTTCTGGAATTCCCATCCCCAGGTAGATCACTGGGAGTCTCAGGTCAGTGAAGAGTCACACAGGTCCAGAGGTGTGGGAGCAAATTACACGACTGCATGGAGTGAGTATCCAGACATATGAGCCTGAGATACCCTCACAGCTTTCCTCAGCCCAGAGTGGCCAGGGACTGTGTAATACTTCCCCCAAACTGCACAAATGTAGCCCTGAGAACCAGCAGGCATGAGATAATGCTTGACAGGTCAGGGAGGATGCAGCATTGAACTGCATGGATGGATGGCCAAAGACTAGATGGGAAGAGAGTTACCTCCTGGACAGATGACAGCAACTGAGAACACATCCTCAGCATCTCATCCTCTCCCCTTCTCACTTGAAAGAAAAGCAAAGAACTCCAGATGGAGATGAAATTTCTACAGCAGAGGAACTAGGACCCAAAGGAAAAGTAGGTTCAAGTATAGAAATGCATATTTCTCATAGCTACTCAGAACAAACACTAAATCAGAGAGCCCTGTATGGAGACAGTGGATAGAACTCATTAGGTTAGGAATGTGGGTGCTTTGGAGTTTTAAAAGATTGGTCATGGCTCTGTCTCTTGTAAGCTGATCAGGTACTTACTTTCTTCTAAAGTCTTTTTGCTCATCTGTAAAATGGGCATAGTATTATACCCCCTAATTGATTGTATGTGTTAAACAGAAAAATTACATATAAACCCCTAGAGAGCTAGTATTCAATAAATGTAGGCTAACAAATAAGCTAGTACATCATGAAAAGGGGAAGGGTTGGGGAGGAGTCTTGGGTAAGGGTTGTGGGGGAGGTCTTCATGGAGTTGTTAGTTCTGGCGGTAAAGATGCATGCACTCAGGTGATCTCTCTCACTTGTGCTTCAGAAAGGAGCATAAAAATCAGCAAGGGTGCCTCCTACCCAAAGTTAGGGGCTTAACACACTAACATACAACCAATCAAAGAAACAAAAGAACAACTTTTTCGTGGAAGATATTCTGTGCTTGTGTTTCTTCCTTGAACAGAGTGTGAGGGAAAAATAATTACATTTTGTATCTGTTATCTACGGTCCAAATAATGCTGCATAACAATCAACCTCAAAAGCTCAGTGGCATATGGTAAACATTTGTTTGGGTTCATGGGTCTGTGTGCTGGCTGACTGGTTCTGCTGATCTGAGGCTGGGCTCATTCACAAGTCCATGATTAGCTGCAAGAAATTCAGGCAGCTTTGCTCTCTCACACACCCGGGGCCTCAGCTGGGTTGTTCAGCTTTGCTCCACAGACCTCATCCTCCAGCAGACTGGCTTAGGCATGCCGCCACAGCGAGCAAAGAGTGAGTGGGAATGCAGAAGTGCACGGTTAAGTTTCTGTTTCACATTTGCCATCATTTCTTTGGCCAAAAGAACTCACATGACTGAGCACAAAGTCAAGATATGGAACAGAATACCACCTGCACACATACACACACATGCACACATACACACACATGCACACACACACATGCACACATACACACACATGCACACACACACGCACAATCAGGGTGGTGCAGGGGTATGGGGAATGATGCAAGTTACACAGCAAAGGGTTTAGGACCAGGAAGGGGTAAAGAATTGAGCCCATCAAGTTGATCAATCATATATCCCAAAGAACTTGCCAACGTTGATGGCAGGAGAGAGAAAAATTATAAAAGAGATCAAATCTACTGAAAGGAAAGCAAAATAAGCAACTTTGAGGGGATTAAATGAGGGTGTTAAATCTTTTATAGACCTTTCAGAATCAAACACCAATTCTCACATTTCACTCTTTTCCATCTTAAAATCTCTCTCAACATTTCCAGTCCCACCTACTTTGAATGAATCCAGATATGCCTTCAGAGGACCATTTTCCAGTCATCCTGTTCCAAGACCTTACTGTTCCAGAAATTACATATCCATGTGAAAATAAAAAGTAACATTAAAGAAATCAAAATTTCTCCCCATTTCAAAGAGGTCTGACTCTAATTTAGGCATGAAAGTTTGAGAACTCTCCCTTGACTCTTCTCTTCCACCAACTCTCAGTTAAGACCCTCTGGGTAAGTAATAAATGAAATCATTTTGAACATGATATATGTTGTGGGTCTCTTGGTCTGCATTAACCATGCCTTGTGGTTGAAATCCTGGTGCCTCCTATAGATTGCAGGGAAATAAATTGAAGATGGAAAGTAAAATCCATGATGAAAATAAAGACTCGTTGTTGACTATTTCACTACAGTGTGTTTCTCACATAGAAACTGTCTGAGATCTGAGAAACACTCTTCCTTTTCTTGTGTTGTTTTATAAGAGGCGCTGCCACTTTAATAGCCTGTACATTTAAGATCCATAAAAGATAATGTGCAGTGAAGATGGTTGAGTCAGATAGACTCAGAGGATAGACATTTTGATAATCAATTTTTAACTAGGTAATAAGATTTGACACCATGCCACTAATACCTTCTGGTTTGGGAGGAGAATTCTGTCCTTTTTCCTTTGTGCTGAACTTCACAAGCTGCCTGGCCGAATTCCAAAATACCAACCACTAAGAAGCACCAGACGTAATATTGTCGGGCCATGAGTTTCCCCTCCATCCTAAATTCGTTGGTAGCTTCCTGTAAATTGTGGGTTCTGCCGTTTTATCTGAAGCAATTATTCACATTCAGTTTAGTTTTGCTTGTGGCCAAGTTGAAACAGAGAAATCCATCAGCAGCATGTGCATTCAGGAATACCAACCTTTTTTTTTTTTTTTTGGTGGGGCTGAAAATGGTCTCGATGAGATTCCATAAATCAGCTCCAACAGCTACATCACAAATTCTCTCGCAGCACTTCAGGATGCTAGGGCTAAACAAACAGGGTTACTATTTTCTTCTATACACAGTTGAAAGCCCTTGATTCAACTCGAGTGCTCAGGCCACCTCCTTACTTCCTATTTTCTTTGACCTGGTTCTTTGGGAAGCCACTGGAAAAGAGAAGGCAAGTATCATTACATTAAAGATTTCCATATAACTAACCAAATGACTCCCATTCTTTAAATAATGACCAACATGTTAAACATATTTTATTAATTTCCTTTCCTGATACTATAAAGTTAACTCATGCTCATAGCAACCAGTGAAACAATTCAAAAATATATGAGATGGTTACAATTTTTTTTCCTGTGATGAGAACTTTTAAGATCTATCTCTTAGCAACTTTCAAATATACAATAAAGTATTATTAACTACAGTCACCATGTGCTGGTTTAGTTGCTAAATCGTGTACAGCTCTCGCAGCCTGATGGACTATAGCCCACCAGGCTCCTCTGTTCATGGGATTTTCCAGGCAAGAATACTGGAGCGGGTTGTCATTTCCTCCTCCAGGGGCTCTACCTGACCCAGTGATTGAACCCATGTATTCTGTTCTACTGCATTGTAAGTGGATTCTTTACTGCTTGAGCCATGGAGGAAGCGCCCCCACCACCACCACCCCCAGGTGAACTTGCTTGGATTCAAATCCTGGTTCCACAATGTTCCTGACTGTGTGACCATAAGTATGTTATGTAACTGCTGGGCCTCTGTTTCCTTGTGTAAAATGTGGAGTTTATCCCAATAACAAACTAACTTCCCTGGTGGCTCAGAGGTTAAAGTGTCTGCCTGGGATGCAGAAGAAACAGGTTCGATCCCTGGGTTGGGAAGATCCCCTGGAGAAGGAAATGGCAACCCACTCCAATACTCTTGCTTGGAGAATCCCATGGAGGGAGGAGCCTGGTGGGCTACAGTCCATGGGGTCGCAAAGAGTCAGACACGACTGAGCGACTTCACTCACTCACTCACTCAAGGATTAAACAAAATAGAACAATTAAACATTTAGCAGAGAACCCAGCCCATGGGAAACACTCTCCAAACGTTGGCTGTTTATTTCATCAGCCACCTCTGCCTTCCAACCCCATAAAATGTTGTTCCTGAAAGCAGTCCCAGAGAATAAAGTGTTCTCCATTTCACTGCATTTCCTGTAAGGTCTGAGAGGTATGGGCTTCCCTGCTGGCTCAGTTGGTAAAGAATCTGCCTGGAATGCAGGAGACCCAGGTTTGATTCCTGGGTAGGAAAGATCCTCTGGAGGAAATGGCAATCCACTCCAGTACTGCCTGGGAAATCCCGTGGACAGAGGAGCCTGGTGGGCTATAGTCCAAGGGGTCACAAAAAGTTGGACACGACTGAAGCGACTAACACTTTCACTTTCCTGAGAAGTATGAGGTGTTTCTGCCGCAGACATCCTTCCCACTGGTCCTTTCCATCTGCCTCTGGCTTCCCATCACCCGTTGACCCAGTCTGCATGTTTTTTGGGCTTTCAAGGTGCAGTCCATCTCCTGACACTTGATTATTCTGTACCTGAGGACCAGATCCCTGTCTTGCTCATCTTTGCACTCCTTCATTGCTCTTAGCCCTGTGCCTTAAATACACTAATGGTGTAATAAAGTTTTTTTTAATTTAATTTTATTTTTTAACCTTACAATATTGTATTGGTTTTGCCATATATCAACATGAATCCGCCACAGGTATACACGTGTTCCCCATCCTGAACCCTCCTCCCTCCTCCCTCCCCATACCATGCCTCTGGGTCGTCCCAGTGCACCAGCCCCAAGCATCCAGTATCGTGCATCGAACCTGGACTGGTGACTCGTTTCATATATGATATTATACATGTTTCAATGCCATTCTCCCAAATCATCCCACCCTCTACCTCTCCCACAGAGTCCAAAAGACTGTTCTATACATCAGTGTCTCTTTTGCTGTCTCGTGTACAGGGTTATTGATACCATCTTTCTAAATTCCATATATATGTGTTAGTATACTGTATTGGTGTTTTTCTTTCTGGCTTACTTCACTCTGTATAATAGGCTCCAGTTTCATCCACCTCATTAGAACTGATTCAAATATATTCTTTTTAATGGTTGAGTAATACTCCATTGTGTATATGTACCACAGCTTTCTTATCCATTCATCTGCTGATGGACATCTAGGTTGCTTCCATGTCCTGGCTATTATAAACAGTGCTGCGATGAACATTGGGGTACATGTGTCTCTTTCAATTCTGGTTTCCTTCAGTGGGCTTGCTGGATCATAAGGCAGTTCTATTTCCAGTTTTTTAAGGAATCTCCACACTGTTCTCCATAGTGGCTGTACTAGTTTGCATTCCCACCAACAGTGTAAGAGGGTTCCCTTTTCTCACACCCTCTCCAGCATTTATTACTTGTAGACTTTTGGATAGCAGCCATTCTGACTGGTGTGAAATGGTACCTCATAGTGGTTTTGATTTGCATTTCTCTGATAATGACTGATGTTGAGCATCTTTTCATGTGTTTGTTAGCCATCTGTACGTCTTCTTTGGAGAAATGTGTATTTAATTCTTTGGCCCATTTTTTGATTGGGTCATTTATTTTTCTGGAGTTGAGCTGTAGGAGTTGCTTGTATATTCTCGAGATTAGTTGTTTGTCAGTTGCTTCATTTGCTATTATTCTCTCCCATTCTGAAGGCTGTCTTTTCACCTTGCTAATAGTTTCCTTTGATGTGCGGAAGCTTTTAAGGTTAATTAGGTCCCATTTGTTTATTTTTGCTTTTATTTCCAATATTCTGGGAGGTGGGTCATAGAGGATCCTGCTGTGATGTATGTCGGAGAGTGTTTTGCCTATGTTCTCCTCTAGGAGTTTTATAGTTTCTGGTCTTACGTTTAGATCTTTAATCCATTCTGAGTTTATTTTTGTGTATGGTGTTAGAAAGTGTTCTAGTTTCATTCTTTTACAAGTGGTTGACCAGTTTTCCCAGCACCACTTGTTAAAGAGATTGTCTTTAATCCAATATATATTCTTGCCTCCTTTGTCAAAGATAAACATTTATTATGTGTGTGTGTGTGTGTGTTAGTTGCTCAGTTGTGTCCGACTCTGTGACCCCACGGAGTGTAGCTCACCAGGTTCCTCTGTTCATGGAATTCTCTAGGCAAGAATTCTTAAGTGGGTTGCCATTCCCTTTTCCAGGGGATCTTTCCAACCCAGGTATCGAACCCAGGTCCCCCACATGGCAGGCAGATTCTTTACCATCTGAGCCACCAGGGAAGCCCCCAAACATCTATTAGAAGTGAAGTCGCTCATTCGTGTCTGACTCTTTGCGACCCCATGGACTGTAGCTTATCAGGCTCCTCTGTCCATGGGATTTTCCAGGCAAGAGTACTGGAGTGGATTGCCATTTCCTTCTCCAGGGGATCTTCCTGACGCAGGAATTGAACCCCGGTCTCCCGCATTGCAGGCAGACGTTTTACCATCTGAGCCACTTATGATTATCTTAATTGAATTTCCCTGAATTTGACTGAGAGAGTGGGGAGAACATATATTGCTAGGGTTAACTTTTGTCCCACCTCAAAGAACAAATAGCTTGGCAGTTGTTGGTATGGATATGTTTTATTTTGTTTTTTGAAAATAGCATTGGCTTTTTCTTATTATTGAGGCAATCTCTGTACATTGTATAAAATTTAGATAAGTGAAAAAATATAAAATAATATAACTAAAGTAATAATTACTCATCATTCCACTAGAGATAATTGCTGATAATATTTTGGGGTTCTATAGATCTACATATATTCTTTTTTTTATTTTTTCTGATCCATAGGACAGCACTTTATTTAGATTTTTATTATTTTTGTCATCAATGATTTTTAGTCCTTTTTCTTCTTTTTTTTAATTTTCTCTTTGTATTTTTATTTTTTTCTTTATTATTATTTTTTTTTACTTTACAATATTGTATTAGTTTTGCCATATCTACATATATTCTATACATCTATATATTCTATATATCTATGTACATTCTACACACCTATGTATGTTCTATATATCTATATAGCTTGAGATAAAATTGAATAAATGGTTTTGAAATCACTTTTTCAATTAATATTATTTCAGGTGAATTTCCTCATAGTTCAAATACTATTCAAAATATGATTTTTAATATTAATCTCTCCCATAAATAAATGTCTATGTTTATAAATCTTTGCCTGGATATCTGTTTCTCCAGGACAGACTTCCTGGGAATGAAGTATCTCTGTCAGAGGATGTGAACTCATTTTAAATTCTTGCTATCTATTGTCAAATTGTTTTTGAGGGAGTGTAGCCCTTTAAGTCATCAGATGCCAAATGGAGAAGGAAGACAGAGAATCTTAACTTCTCCATCCTTCAGCCTTTTCATCCTGGACAGTTTGATTGGCATAAAAAGGCAGTGACTTGATTTATTAATTTCTTTGATTACTAGTCAAATTGAGCCCTTTCTTGTGTGAATTTTCTGTTCATATCTTCTGCCCTTTTGTTCTGCTAATGGATGAAAGCCCTTTTTTTGATCTTTAAGAGCTCTTTGTATAAGAAAGAAATTTGTCCTTTTCCTGTGTTCATTACAATTTCTTTTCCTTTGCAGTTTACCTTTTAAATGATTGATTGAGAAGATAATAAGTTTATAGATGTACATAAAGAGAATTGGCATTGTCACAGATTTTAGGTTTTTCTTCTAGAAAAATGTGTTCATACATTTGTTTGTGTCTCATTTTGTATATCTCAAAAAGATTTTCCTAGTTTTCAGCATATTGAATAAAATGAGGTCCTGTAATATATTTTTTCTAAGTATTTTTGGTTTGCTAAGATAATTAAGAAAGTGAGATTTTTTTTTTCCTCTTCAGATATTCTAACTGGTTATTGCTGATATAAGTAAAGCTATTGCTTTTTCTCTGTTTTATACTTAATCCATCCACTTTATCAAACACTGATTAACTCTAAGAGATTTCCAGATGAAACTCTTGATGTCATCAGGAACATTTGGCTTCCCTCTGATTTTAATGAGAGTATCTTCTGTATTCACCATTAAATATGATAGTAGCTGCTGGTTTAAACTAGATATTATTTATCATCCTGATTAAGAGGACTTACATTCCTAGCTCTCAGAGAGGTTTTCTGCCCCCTTTTAATTAGGAGTGGGTGTTAAATGTTACCTAATACACTGTCAGTGCCTGGCTATTTATAAATTCTGTGATTATATCTTTTATCTATATAACCTCCCCTTTTGTTCTGTTTGATAATGGTTTCTCCCCCTTGAGTTCTGCTCTGTTTAGAATGGATACCACTGCCTTTTCTTTTTAATCTTGTTTGTATTTGTTAATTTTTTTGGCCTATCTCTGCACTTTTAAGTTTTTGTATCATTGATATTCAGCATCTTGTTCAACCCGACAATTGGTAAGCGTGGGTCACATGCTTGTGTGAGTGCGCTTAGTAGCTCAGTCCTGTCTGACTCTTGGCGCTTAGTAGCTCAGTCCTGTCTGACTCTTGGCAACCCTTTGGTTTGTAGCCCTCCAGGCTCCTCTGTCCATGGAATTTTCCTGGCAAGAATACTGGACTGGGTTTCCATTTCCTTCTCCAGAGGATTTTCCTCACCTAGGGATCAAACCTGGGTCTCCTGTGTCTCCTGCATTGCAGACAGATTCTTTACATGCTGAGCCACTGAGGAAGCCCCAAGCCACATGCTTACTTTGTGCCAAATGCTGGATCAGGCCCCTGGGATACAAAAAAGAGAGAACCAGCCAGAAGGGATGCACCACAGCCCAGACTGAAACGGGTGCTGCTGTGGGAGATGTGGGGCAGCAGCGGCTCCCAGGAGGGTCTGGCCCAGTTAGGGGCTCCGGCAAGGTTGCCCAGGGTGATAGGAGGTGAATCACATAGATATGCACTCAAGATAACCCAAGGAGAGTCAATCAGCTGGGCCTCAGGGAGACTAGGGGTTTGGGTACTTCTGTACTGAGACAACTTTAGGACCCCATGGAACCTGCAGATCCCACACTAGGGCGCCACCATTAATTCAGGAAATTAGTTGCTCCTCCTCTACTTTCTTTTTCTCCACTTTATAGCTTCTACCTATTCGTAGCTTCTCTTTCATTCATTCACTCACTCATTCCATCAGCAAATAGTTTTTCAGCACCTTCTACGTATCAGGTGTCATTCAGGAACTGGGAAATCAACCGTGAAAAAGACATGAAAAGTAGTTGCCATCACAAAACTCATATTCTAAAGGAGGGAGCAGACACCAAGCAAAAGCACAGGATAATTGCAAATGGTAGTGTCGTGGATGAAGCCTCCTCTAATGACTTCTCATTATACGTAGAAGAAAATCCAAAGTTCCTCCATGACACTTAGGTCCTACATAAACTGACACCCTCCTCCACCTCCTAGCTTTTCAACTCCTCTCTCTGCCTTGCTGTCTGAGTTCCACCCTCTTGGTCTCTACACTCCTCAAATAGACCAGGTGTGCTTCTCTCTTTGCTTTGGTACTGGATATTCCCTCTGCCTGGATGCTCTTCCACAAGATGTTCCATAAACTTCCCCACATCTCAGGTCAGATTGAGTGTTACTTCATCAGCGTAGCCTTTGCCAACCACCCTCTCCATATAAGGCAGTACCCCTTCCCCCCCCACCCCCGCAATCACCCAGATCCTTTGCCTTGCTTTGTTTTGCCTCATCATTCTTAGCACCGCCTGACCCTGTGGTGTATATATTTATCTGTGTCTTTGTTCATTGTCTGTCTCTCTCTAGTGGGGGCTTCTCAGGTGGCCCTAGTGGTAAAGAACCCTCCTGCCAATGCAGGAGACACAAGAGACGAGGGTTTGATTCCTGGATCAGGAAGATCCCCTGGAATAGGGCACAGGGAAATCACTCCAGTATTCATACCTGGAGAACCCCATAAATGGGGGAGCCTGGCGGGTAACAAAGAGTTGGACACAACTGAAGTGACCCAGCATGCACACGCACACTCTCTCCTTGAGGGCAAGATCTTTCTTTGCAGGATCTTTGGTTCAGAGAGCAGAGCACAGCACTGGGTAGAGACTCAATGAGTATTTGTTGAAAGAATGAATGAGGGAAGTGGTATGTGATACAGGCGGTGATGGTGCTAGAGAATGATGGAAAGGGCGGGTATGCTCTGCAGGTGGATCCTAAAGAGTGGGGGAAGGGAGAAAGGGCTGAGCTACTCCAGCCTCATTCATCTCCGGAACACCTCAGGCCATGCTCTGTACCTTAGGGGAGGGAGTGAGGGGTGGGACAAGAAGAAGAGGGGAAAAGTCCTCTCTCCTCACCAAGCATTTCATACAGACTCAAGTATGACTTTTGCCTCTATCCTTTAAGTTTGGCCAAAATGTGTCTAGAAATGGTGAAGTGAAGTCGCTCAGTCGTGTCTGACTCTTTGCCACCCCATGGATGTAGCCTACCAGGCTCCTCAGTCCATGGGATTTTCCAGGCAAGAGTACTGGAGTGGGTTGCCATTTCCTTCTTCAGGGAATCTTCCTGACCCAGGGATCAAACCTGGGTCTCCCATATTGTAGGCAGATGCTTTACCATCTGAGTTACCAGGGAAGCTCATCCTTTTTATTCATTTGGCCTGAAATGTGATGTGTCATATCTATTTGCTCCCAAAGCCCTTCTCTGGCTCCTGAAAGATATCTGTTATATTTTATGTTTTTATATCTTATTTCTTTATAGATTTTCTTATTCTGCATTCTGGGAAAGCTCCTCAAGTTCACATATGGGTCATTGATTTGTTTTTTTGCAGTGTGGATTCTGTCTTTTTTCACCTCAAGAGTGGATTTAAATTCTGCTGTTTCCTTTCAGTACATCCTTGTCTCCCCTGTCCTATCTCCAAGTAATATTTGCACTCGGGCAGTGTTCAGCCTCGGCCCCTTCTCTCCTAGGACTTTCTGTTCCTTTTCTTCACATGCGTGTCTTCTTGCATTGTCTTCTAACCTTTTCTACACTTTTCTTCTGGCTGCTGAAGTAATCCTTTTCGGAAGCATACATTTCCTTTGAATATTATGGATGTTTAATTCATTCATTCATTCATTCATGAAATGTATTGACTATTTCCCTGGTACCTAGCCCTGAACTAGTTACCAGGAGGTAATTGATAGCCAGCAAGTCCCCACAAATGGTAGAGTCAAATAAAGGAACTGAACAACTAGACAAGCAATTTCAATAATATGACAAACGCTGTGGACAGGGCACATGTGGTTGGTATCAGGGGCACACAGTAGTCATGAATAATCTTGTCAACTACAGAAATGGAATTGGGGAGATGACACCACCTTCTCTTATCCTGAGATGTTTTTTCTCGCAGCCCGTGTTGTTGAGTTTGAGCGTTTTTTCTCCTTACTTCAGTTGCATTCAATGAGCCTTGATTGACGCGAGCTTCTTATGTAGTAACAGATGGAATGTTGTGAGTTCCCCTTCTTCTCACTAGGTGTTTGAGTGTCATTCAAATGTCCTTTCAGATGCCCAGGCAGGTGACAGGTGGATGTCCACAGCATCTGGTCCAACTTCCAGCACAGAGAGGCAGATATTCTTATTGCCTCTCTCTGCTGACATTAAGTAAGATCTTCTACCCTCAACACTTTGCTCTCTGGAATCCTGAATCAATTGTGTTGTCCAAGCAAAATTGAAATCTCCAGCAGGCATTCTTTCTAGGACTCTCCTGGAGTAAATCAGTCCAGAATAGACAGAGTCTTCCAAAATGCAGCCCCTTCCAATATTACTGAAATGTATTTGGTGAGGTGTTTAAGGAAACTATGGAAGGCATATTGCATTTCTGATGCCCTCTGGTCATTAATACAGACATCCTGGATGATGTGAAGAGGCAAGTAAGTTGAAGAACTGCTCCCACAACAGACCCACTAGAATCTGGGGCCCAGACAGCACCAGTGTATCTGATTCTAAGGAGGGGAAACCAAAAATTCATTTCTCTGAGAAGGAAAGAAGAAACGAAAGTGAAAAATGAAGATAGAGCAAGGTTTCGAGCACGTGTGCGTCCTCACTCATGTCTGACTCTTTGTGGCCCCTTGGACTGTAGGCTGCCAGGCTCCTTTGTCCATGGGATTTTTCAGGCAAGAATATTGGATTGGGTTGCCATTTTCTCCCCCAGGGAATTTTCTGGACCCAGAGATCGAACCCACATCTCCTGCATCTCCTGCATTGCAGGCAGATTCTTTACCACTGAGCCACCTGGGAAGCCCCAAGGTTTCAAGGAGTTCAGATAAATATTTAAACAAGGAAGGAATTATAAGCCTCCTGAAATAGTATGCATCATTAATTCCAAGGCAGTCAGGTTAACAACGAGCTAGCTGGTAGGGAGATAGCCTCCTGAATTATTCTTTTAATAGAGTTCCCAGGTTAAAGTAGATTTCATTTAAGGTCAATCAATAGGTAATTTTATCCAGGCTTGGCGATTAAAAGAAAACCATAAAAAAGTTCTGTGACAGTAATCTTTTTGGCTCAATCAGACCTTCCTTAAGACCTGGAGAGCACTAGAGGAAGGCTATAAATGAAGACAAGGGTGCCAGGCTCTATCTTCCATCAAGAACCTCACCCCAAGTGAGTGTTAGCTCCCCTCTTAACTCAGATGGTTCAGTCCATACCCCCAGGCAAAGAGAAGAAACTCTTGTTCCTTTCTTCTCTGGTAGATGGGGCACATTGGAATAATTTAAATTAACAGTGTAGATCCAGCTTATTTCTTGAATTCCCAATGATCAGTCATGGTGAATTAGTATGAGTCGGAATTTTAGTTTGACAGAAGTGATTATATTAGGCTCCTCGTGTGTGTGTGGGTCTCTCTATCTTTCCTGCTCTATTAGAAGGCGCCTCGGGAAATCAGTAAGAAATGAGATGCCCAGGAACTGCAGTTCAGTGATCCACCATTGACTTGCTTAGGAAATTAGAGTAGAAAAGGGTTTCTAGAAAATGAAATTGCCTTTAGGTCTTACAGAGTGATTCAAGTTCTTGCAAAATGAATCCAGGAATTACATCGTTTGAAGATTTAAGGGGCTTTTCTTTCTCATCACTTGTCTTCAGGGCTGAGTGCATGCGTGCTCAGTCATGTCTGACTCTTTGTGACCCCATGGACTATAGCCCGCCAGGCTCCTCTGTCCCTGGAATTTTCCAGGCAAGAATACTGGAGTGGGTTGCTTCTCCAAGGGATCTTTCCAACACAGGGATTGAACCTGCATCTCTTGTACCCTCTGCATTAACAGGCAAATTCTTTACCACTGTGTCACCTGGGAAGCCCATGGAACCCTGAATTGTGGGCCTTTAGGAGTAAAATATTCTTTCTTTTTTTTTTTTTTGCTTCTTTTCTCTTCTTGATAGTCAAGGACTTTTCTAAAAGTATGCTTTACCCAACCCAGTATTTTGAGTTTATTAGGATTTTCCAAGGCTTACTATTTATTTTCCCAGACTCACTTTTCACTGAGTCAAGAGAATGAAGAAGGATCCCTGTTGCCATGTGTGTGTTTTTTAATTTTAATAAATTATACTCTAAAGGGGCTGCTGGTTGCCAGTTCACATACAATCAAACTCTGCTGTAGTTTCCATATTAAAAAAAAAAATTCCTGCTGTGAATCTAACAAGGAAAAAGATTCTGAACCTCTCCTCCTTGCTTATCACGAATCAAAATGGAAACAAGGGATGTTGGAAACAATACAGAAAATGCGTTAAGGAATGTAAAAATTCTATGGGGGGAAGGAAATAAATCAAGTATTGTTGGATAGTGCTTATGTGTGTGAATATATTCTTCAGATTGATATTCATAGGCTGGTAAATAAGGTGTTAGGAGGCAGGAGACTGTATATTATCCTCGATATTTTTTATTTTTATAAAGCCCAGAGAAATATAAGGCTTTTTCCTTTGAAAACCAGAGAAGCTTCTTGAAAGACTAATTATTATTGCTCTTGAAAAGGTTTGTGATCACTCTTGGATACATTTGTTACAATGATAGATGCAGAGCAGTGACAAAGGAAATAAAAGCCTAATTTGCTATTCCCTTGAAAATTTTCAGCTCTAAAACAACTTGGCAATGACTCTAAGGATGCTGCGTGGTACTTTCAATCACACGGAAGCAGCTCTTCAGAGCAGAGACATACATGAAAATGTGTGTGTGCCTGAACGCAAAGCATGGCATTCACGTGCACACAGTTTCCCGCAGAACATGCAGAATCAGCATTTTACAGGCTTCGCAAAAGAGCTGGAATTAAAAATCCAGGAGCTAAGAGGAAGCTGCATGTGGAATCTATGAAGCTGCTGGCTCCATTTCCTTGCGTTGATCTTAGAGCTTGACAACTGAGAAATACATCTTTATCATTCTTTTGCTTAGACGAAAGTATTATATGTACTTGAATGCAACTTTGTGTTTTATTTGCCAAAATTCAATCTACTGGTATTGAATATCCACCAAAAGAACACTAGACGATTAGAGAGCATGCACAAAGGAGGTACAGAAAAGCCCATAAGGCTCATTCCCTTTCCAAGTCTGACAGCAATAAAACACCAGCTCCACCCTTTTTGCTCTGGGATTCTGACTAATAAGCAGAGACAGAGGAGAAAGTGAAATTGAATCTCAATTATGAGAGATATTGCGCTTATGGAGTTTGGTCTTTTAAATACTTTACCTAGTTCTGTTACTAAAGGAAAATATATTTATATATTTTTTAATTCAGCTATAAAAACTTAAAGAGATTTGAATAGTGGCAAACTGTTATAAGTCATTTTAAAAGGGAAAACATTTTGCAGAAGTAAATCAGTCACTTGACTACCTTAGAACTTGAGTTTCTATTACTTTCCGGAGGTTTTTAACTTCAGATTGAATAACCGGAAAAATAATTTATTTGAATTTAAAGTTGGCCATATGAATGAGTACAGAATTTAAAACAGAGTGAAATGGTAGGGAATTTAATACTGCTTGTTGAGGACTGCTTATCCCATTCAGCCTGTGAAGATATATTATTTGGAAGAGTAGATTGCCAAGGGGAATTAAGAATCTGAAACACTTAGAGGGCCAGGACTTAAGTTCCAATAAAGCTGCTGGGTCAATGCTTTGACTGTGGAGTGACCCCTTGGGAACTGCTGGGCAACTAAAACAATATGTGGCAGAATATAGTGTCCACTATATGGGGGGAAAGCCAGAGTGACCAAAACCCACTATTAGGAAGAAATCATCTCAGTCTTTTGCCCATGGACACATAATACATTTTAATGCCTTTCCATTACCTTCTGGTTAGAACTCAAACTTTGCAGCCTGGGCCCTATTTCTGCCAATGGTCCATTATGGCTCCCATGCCTGCACTTTTACAAGCTGCTCTTGAAGAAGTGAAGTGAAGTCGCTCAGTCATGTCTGACTCTTTGCAACCCCATGGACTGTAGCCCACCAGACTCCTCCCTCCATGGGATTTTCCAGGCAAGAGTACTGGAGTGGGTTGCCATTTCCTTCTCCAGGGGATCTTCCTGACCCAGGGATCGAACCCAGGTCTCCCACATTCCAGGCGGATGCTTTAACCTCTAAGCCACCAGGGAAGCCACCACAAGCTGCTCTTCCATCACTTAATTCATATTCAACATCCAAAACTCAGTTCAAGGTCCTGTCTTTGGGAACCTCTGACTTTTCTCACTGGTCCCATCTTCAGCATTTTTCTTTCATGTTCCCTCCACTCTTGGCCCAAACGACAGGCTCCTCCATCCTTATATTTATTGTGATCTTCTGATTATTGTCTACTTGCCACTTCAGACCATTCTCCACCCTCTCCTCCCTGCTCTGTGCCCCAGGGTAGACTATCACGCCAGCTCATTGCTCTGGCTTTCTAGTTGGCTTAGGCTCATCATCTGTTGAATGTATTTTGTAAAATTAAAACATGCTAAACTGAACATTGTCCTCTGGCTTCCAGACCAGAGGGTAGAGATAAAAAATGGAAGGTAGAGGATGGGAAGAAAGAAGGGTCAGGGTGTTTATTCCCATGACTCTCTTCCTATAAGCCATTGGTTGGCAGTGGCTATAAACCTTTATCTAAGACCACCACTCTAGCGACTTCCCTGGTGGTCCTATGGCTAAGACTCCAGGCCCCCAATTCAGGGGGCCCAGGTTCAATCCCTGGTCTGAGGAACTAGATCTCACATTCAGCAACTAAGAGTTCATATGCCACAACAAAGACTAAAGATCCCGAGTGCCACCACTAAGACCCCGCACATAAATAAGTAAAAATAATTATAAATAACTAAAAATAATAATAATTAAAAAAAGACCACTGGCATGCTACAGTCCATGGGATTGCAAAGAGTCAGACATGACTGAGCACACACACAGCACTCCAGTGGGGTAGCCCCTCCCCCAGAGTTCAAATTCTTCACATTCTAGAAATCTCTCCTTCCCCCTTCAGCTTGGAGATGATAACAGCTTCTGCTTCTCCCAAATTTTCTCCAAAATAAAAGGGGACTTAGATGTAGAGAGCTCTGAGACCCATTCTACAATCCCCATCATGACCCAATGCACCTCTTTTGCACACCTTGCTTTTGGGGTGGATGCTTATCACCCTCCCCACCCGCTGTGAGTCTCAGATAGGGAGAAGTCAGCCTTGCGGCTCTGCCATGGGATCAATGCCTCCTCAGCTAAGAGATATTGATCCCATGACAATGGTTGTCCTGCCTTTCTTTGTGTGAGGAGCTGACTGTAGACTTAGCAATTGTGTGCAAGGGCAGTATTTCTGAACAACAATGGCCCGCTGTCTCATTATCGATTGTTCTGCAGTCTAACTGGGTTAGAACTGGTGCACATTTCATACCCCCTTCCTTTTCCCTCCTTCCTAAAGCAAGTAAAGTCTTTAAAAAGAGGGGGCAGATATGCACAGAGAGAAGTTATTTTATTTCATATGAAAATACTCTCTACTCCTGACCAAGTATATATGTTTTCTGAATGCTGAAAATCGTTCAGGGCAGTCATCCTGGCAATGATTCTGGCTTGGTCCATGTGGCTTGGGCCTCAGAAAGCTGTATTCCCAGCCTGTCTAGAGATCCCCGCTGACCTGAGTAGATCCCTCACTTCTCCTGGGGGTTCTCTGCACCCACCTGATTTTGGGACCCACAGTACTATTCAAGACATGGGAAAATGTTTTATAGACAATTTATTTTCAACTCAGAAGAAAAGGTGAAAACAATAATCATAAATATATAATAAAAATATCCAGCCTGGATTATACTTGCTTTACGTCAATGTATTTGTTTGATATAATTTTTAATACTGTCTATGAAGGAAAGGCCCCACAAAGACAAAAGTGCCAAAGATCCACAAAAGTGATAATACTGCCCTGTTCTGCAGAACATCAGCCCTGAAGACACTCCTCGGGCAAATAAAATCTAGGAAACCCAAGGCACCACCTCCCCTGGAAGATTCACATCATACAATAGCAGATCAAAGGACCACAGCCATCTTGCTGTGAAGGAATAGACTTTCTCTTTGTTTAAGTCAGCTAGTTCCAAACTTACTTGACTTCAGAATGCTTGGAGAAATACCAATCTAAACTTCGTTTGTTTTATTTCTCTTTCTAGACTTGATAACCTCTCAGAACTTAAATAGTACAAACTTGTATCTATTTTCAAGCCCCTCTGGAGAATTTAAAACTATAAATGCCTACTTTTTTTTAAAGAAGCAAGATCTCAGATCAATAACATAAATTTTTACCTTAAGAAATTAGACAAAAAAAAAAAAAGAGTAAAGTAAACCCAAAGGAAATCAAGATAAGAGCAGAAGCAAATGAGAGATAGAATAGAAAACAACTGAGAAAGTCAACAAAACTAAAAGTTTTGAAAAGATCAGTCAAATAGACAAGTCTTTAGCTAGACTGACCAAGAAAGAAAGAGAGAAGACTCAGACAACTAAAACCTGGGATGAAAGAGGAGATATTCCTATCAGCCCTATAAAAATAAAGATGATTACAAATAGAATTAATTATAAAAGGATACCATGAACAATTGTATGCCAAGTAATGATACAGCTTAGATAAAATGGAAAAATTCCTAGGAGACACAAACTATAAAAACTGACTTACAAAGAAATACAAACTCTGAATAGACTAATATAACAAGTAAAAAGATTGAATTACTAATCAAAAAACTGCCAACTACCCACAAAGAAAATCCCAGGCCCAGATGTATTCAATGGTGAATTCTAATAAATGTTTAAAAAAAGAATTAAAATTGATTCTTCACACACTCTTCCAAAAATTAGAAGAAGAAAGAACACTTCCCAGATCATTTTGCAAGGCCAGTATTACCTACCCCAATACCAAAACCAGATCAAAAAAGCACAAGCAAACGATAGACCAAGGTCTCTTATGAATATGGACACAAATATCTTCAACAAAATGCTAGCAAATGGAATCTAATAATATATCTAAGGACTGAAAATTATGACCAAGTGGGTTTGAACCCAAGAATGCAAAGGTGGTTTGACACATGAAAATTAATCAATGAAGTCTACTATGTTAACAGAATAAAGGGCCAAAACCACAGCCAAAACCATAGGTAAAGAATCTGCCTGCAATGCAGGAGACCCCAGTTCAATTCCTGGGTCAGGAAGATCCCCTGGAGAAGGGATAGGCTACCCATTTCAGTATCCTGGCCTAGAGAATTCCGTGAACAGTCCATGGAGTCACAAAGAGTAGGACATGACTGAGCGAGTTTCACTCTTCACTCAATCTTAACAGATGCCAAAAAAGCATCTAAGACAAATTATAAATCGAAGACACTTCCCGACGCTCATCAAAAGCATGTACAAAAAACTCACAACTAGTATCCTACCTAATGGTAAAGGCTGAATGGTATCCCTTTAAGATTGGCAATAACACAAGGATGTCTGCTCTCATCACTTCTAGTCAACACTGTATTGGAGGTTCTAGCCATTAGGCAAGAAGAGAACATAAAAGCCAAAAGCTCCAAAACTTTGACCACCTGATGTGAAGAGCCAACTCATTGGAAAAGACCCTGATTCTGGGAAAGCTTGAGGGCAGGAGGAGAAGAGGGCAGCAGAGAGTGAGATGATTAGACAGCATCACTGACTCAAAGGAGTCAAACTCTGGGACACAGTAGAGGACACAGGAACTTGATGTGCTGCAGTACATGGGGTCACAAAGAGTTGGACACAACTTAGTGACTGAACAACAACAATGAGGAATACACACACACTCACATGCACACACACATGCACACACCACATACAACCAACTGTTAAGGTTAATAAATGAGTTCAGTACGATTTCAGGGTACAAGATCAACATATGAAAATTAATTGTATTTCTACTCTACACTAGCAATGAATAATCCAGAAATGAAATTAAGAATGCAATTCCTTTTACAATAGAAAAGAATAAAATAGGAATAAATTTAGCAAAAGATGTGAAAGAATTTTATTCTAAAAACTACAAAACATGTTGAAAGAAATTAAAGAAGAATGAAATAAATGAAAATAGTATCCCTTGTCATGGGCTGAAAGACTTAATATTAAGATGACATTACTGTCCAAACTGATAGATTCAACACAAAAATCTCTACCAAAATCCCAACTTTAGTCAATCTAAAAAAGTGGAATGTCATACAACCCTGAAGAATGAAGTACTGATACACGCTGCAATGTGGATGAATCTGGACCACATCATGCTAAGTGAAAGAAGCCTGTTACCAAAGTCTATTATTCTGTTTACATGAATAGCAAGCCCATAGGGACAGAGAGAACTTCCCAGGTGGTGCTAGTGGAGGGAGGGGTAAATGGAGAGAGACTCTTTTTTATTTATTTATTTATTTATTTTTAAATGGAAGATAATTGCTTTATGGGCTTCCTTGGTGGTTCAAACAGTAAAGAATCCACCTGTAATGTGAGAGACCTGGGTTTGATCCCTGAGTTGTGAAGATTCCGCTGGAGGAGGGCCTGGCAATCCACTCCAGTATTCTTGCAACAAGACAAGGATGTCTGCTCTCATCAATTCTAGTCAACACTGTATTGGAGGTTCTAGACATCAGGCAAGAAGAGAACATAAAAGCCTTCCAGATTAAAAAGATAAATGTATTTGCACATCTTGATCCAGTATTCTTGCCTGGACAATCCCCATTAACAGAGGAGCCTGATGGGCTACAGTCCATGGGGTCTCAAAGAGTCGGGCACAACTGAGTGACTGAGCACACACAACAGTTGCTTTACAATGTTGTGTTGGTTTCTAACACACATCAACATGAATCAGCCATAGGTATACCTATGTTCCCTCCCTCTTGAACCTCCCTCCCAGCTCCTACCCCACCCCACCCTTCTAGTTTGTCACAGAGCTCTTGAGCTCCTTGAGTTACACTGCAACTTCCCATTAGCTGTCTATTTTACATGTGATGATGTGTGTATGTCAGAGAAGGCAATGGCACCCCACTCCAATACTCTTGCCCGGAAAATCCCATGGACGGAGGAGCCTGGTAGGCTGCAGTCCATGGGGTCGCTAGGAGTCAGACACGACTGAGCGACTTCACTTTCACTTTTCACTTTCATGCATTGGAGAAGGAAATGGCAACCCACTCCAGTGTTCTTGCCTGGAGAATCCCAGGGACGGGGGAGCCTGGCGGGCTGCCGTCTATGGGGTCGCACAGAGTCCGACGCGACTGAAGCGACTTAGCAGCAGCAGCATGTATGTATGTGTTTTACATATGGTGGTGCTACTCTCTCAGTTCGTCCCAGCCTTTCCTGTCCCTGCTGTGTCCTTAAGTCTGTTCTCTATGTCTGAGTCCCTATAAACCTTCCCTGCAAATAGGTTCAACAGTACGATTTTTCTAGATTCCATATATACGTGTTAATATATGATATTTGTTTTTCTCTTTCTAACTTATTTCTGTTGCTGACAGAGACTCTTAATGGGTAAAATTTCCTTTAGGGATGATGAATAAGTCCTGAAATCAGGTGATAGTGATGGTGTCACAACAGTGAATACACTACAAACTACTGAATTTTATGCTTTTTAAAAGGTGAGTTTTCTAATTATCCTTGCCCTTTCATTTATTCTCTTATTTGCTTATTCAAACTCCATCTTCTTTGTTTCCCTCAGCTTTTTTGCGGTAAAATTGACAAATAACATTGCTTAAAGTAAAAAAATGGCAACCCACTCCAGTGTTCTTGCCTGGAGAATCCCAGGGACAGAGGAGCCTGGTGGGCTGCTGTCTATGGGGTCGCACAGAGTTGGACACGACTGACGCGACTTAGCAGCAGCAAAGTAGAAAAATGGGGGAGGGGAGTGAATTTTCTCATATGTGAATTATAGCTCAATAAAATTGTTACATTTTAAAATGTCCTTGCTGGGAGTCACTGCTGGGAATGCCCCTTATGGGTCTGTTTTTAATTAAATGAAATCTGTGCTCATTCTTTCCATCCCCTTCAAGACATTCCTCTGCTAACAATGAGTCTCTGCACTGAAGAGTCTTGATGTGTCCATTCATTCATTCATTCGCCGCATATTAACTGAGTGCCTACCCTATGTCATGCATGCTCTCTGCTAGACCCTCGGGATAGAGAACTAGAGAAGACAGACGAGGTCCCTGCCCTCAGCAAACTTACAGTCGCTCACACTCACTTGAAATTTATTTCTGAATTTCATCTTTTTAAACATTTTCTTGCACTGTGAGGGTGGGAGCAGGAGTAGAGAAACAATTTGTTTTTGTTGTTGGTTTTAGGGCCTGTAGTTCAAGTACCTGGTGGATCCAATCCATGGTGCTTATCACAATGTCACCTGTTTGGCAAAAGGTCAGTTTAAAATGTTTACCTTTGTGGTGCTCCCTACTTTATTTGGGGACTCTCAAAGGGGACTCTCGCACATTAACTCTCAGTTAACATGTGTGATGACCACAGCCACCCCGCAAGGTGAGTCACAGCAACAGCAAAGCTAAATGGCCAATGTTGGCAGGACATTTAATACCAGCCAGGTATTGCACAGGAGTTTGACAAGCATCATCTCATTCCATCCTCCCAGTAACTTTACAGTCCCTATTTTATAGACACCTTTCATAGACAACTGCCCAGTGACAGTCAATGGGTTGAGGAGCCAGAATTTTCACTTCAACTTCACCTGGCTCCAAAACCCATGAGCATTCCCTTTTCCTGCATTGCCATCTGTATTCTGCCTTCAGAACACCTAAAAGCCTTACCAATGCAAAGCAATAAGTCACCAATGCAGGCTGTGGGCCCTGGAGCAGATGTTGTTTCAGATTTCTGCACCTGCCAGCTATGTCTCTTTGCCTCCATTCTCTCCTCTAAGAAATGGGTCAGTAGCAATCTCAGTCTCAGAGGGTGATGTGTGTAAAGTGCTTAGAGCAGGGTTTGGCTATAAACGTCACCAATAAATATCAATTACATTCCCTCATCAAATGCCATGGGCCTAATAGCAATTACAATGGATCTGGTCAACTTACCTGATGCCTGACACCAGATAAACATGTTCCAGCCCCCATATCCAGCCCACCTGACCACTATGAAAGCAGAGAAGAGTCATTCTTTCTATGTTCCAGATGAGAAACCCGAGGGTAAGATCACAAAGCCTGAGATGCGAAAAAGATTTGGCAAATTGATGTTATTAGCCTCCCTGTTGGGAGAACCCATCACATTCCTCAGGGCTTGGAACAGTTTCCTTCTCAAGATAACTTCTCACCTTTAAGGTCTGATCACATGATGGCATTTAAACCAGGGGATAGTGGTAAGCTGAAACCTAGGCCATAACAAGAATGAAATATGCGGAGTATGTAGACACAAAACTTAAGGAGTTGTTCTCTACCAGGGTCATGCAAGGGCAAGGGTGGCAAGTGAGACTGACCACCTCCTTAAATTCCGTGCCCTAAATATATCTGAAGAAAAACATGGTCTGAAAGGATATATGTACCCCAGTGTTCTTTGCAGTGCTGTTTACAATAGCAAAGACATAAAAGCAACCTAAATGGCCATCAACAAAGGAATGGATGATGAAAATGTGGTTCATATGTACAATGGAATATTACTCAGCCATTAAAAAGAATGAAGTAATGCCCTTTGCAGCAACATGGACAAAACTGGAGATTGTCATTCTGAGTGAAGTAAGTCAGGCAGAGAAACAGAAATATCATACAATAGCCCTCATGTGCAGAATCTTCCATCACCAGTCACATCCATGACTGGGCATTGTCATAGCTATGGTTTTTCCTGTAGTCATGTATAGATGTGAGAATTGGACCATAGAGAAAGCTGAGTGCTGAAGAACTGATGCTTTTGAACTGTGGTGTTGGATAAGACTCTTGAGAGTCCATTGGACAGCAATATCAAACCAGTCAATCCTAAAGGAAATCAGTCCTGAATATTCATTGGAAGGACTGATGCTGAAGCTGAAACTCCAATACTTTGCCACCTGATGGAAAGAACTGACTCATTGGAAAAGACCCTGATGCTGGGAAAGATTGAAGGCAGGAGGAGAAGGGGACAACAGAGGATGAGATGGTTGGATGGCATCACCAACTTGATGGACATGAGTTTGCACAAGCTCCAGGAGTTGGTGATGGACAGGGAGGCCTGGCATGCTGCAGTCCATGGAGTTACAGAGTTGGACACCATGGGGTCACAAAGAGTCAGACGTGACTGAACAACTGAACTGAATTGAACTGATATGCAGAATCTGAAAAGAAATGAAATAAATGAACTTATTTACAGAACAGAAACAGACTTGAAGAATGAACTTTTGGTTCCTGGCGGGAGGGGTGCAGAAAGGGATAGTTAGGGAGTTTGAGATCAACATGTACACACTGCTATATTTTAAATGGATAACCAAGAAGGGCCTACTGTATAGCACAGAGAACTCTGCTCAATGTTAAGTGGCAGCCTGGATGGAAGGGGAGTTTGAGGGAGAATGGATACATGTATATGACTGAGTCCCTTTGCTGTCCACCTGAAACTATCACAGAATTGTTAATTGGCTATACTCCAATGTAAAATAAAAAGTTTATAAAAATCCTAATCCCATCTCACCCTAATCCCAGACCGGATCATATCCCCTCTCAAGATGCCTACAGCTCTTAACACACTGAGAACAAAGTATCATGGTTTGTATTTGCAGTTGCCAAAATTACAGTGTCTCTAAACTACAAAATGGAAAGAGACTTGGGGGTAATAGGGAAGCAAGAGTCGACACTGAGTCCAGTTTAATTCAGCAGCTGGCACTGACCAAACTCACCATTGATTTAAAGTTGGCAGTGAGATGAGTTTCAAGAAAGCCAGTGGCCTTGAGTTAAAATGCTACAGGATGTTAGCGTAGACAGGGGAATTCATGGAAAGAAGTGAAACTAGCGTAATGAGGATTAATGCCAAGCATCCTGCTTGTGGAGAAAGAAGTTATCAAGTAATCAATTCCAACAAATGAGTTCTAAGTTGGAAAACTGAATTCTAGAAAGAAAGTCGGGAGAAGGTGCAACATGGAGTGGCAACAGCTGATGTGATGGGATCTGCTACCCAAGGAGAGATAAGAGCATCTCAGAGGAAGAGCTATTTGTAGGAAGAGAAGCTACTCATGGAGATGGACAGGAGGGAAAATGTTCTGGAAACAACCCATCTTCCTGTGGAAGCTTTGAATTCATGCATCACTCTTTAATTGTGTGAGGCATCTTCTCAAAAGTCCCAGGGTTCTTTCCAGTTGATCAACAATTTTGCCCCCAGGTAAAGAGCTGTAAATTGAGTTTCTTCTTTTACCCTCATGATCAAGCTCATGGCTCAGGTGGATATCAGCAGAGCAGGGGTTTTATATTCTTAAATCAACTGGAACTCATTTGGTTGCAGGTAATAGAATGTGATTTGAGCTAGTTCACCAGAAAGGAGATCTGATTACAAGGTTACAAAGCGTCCCTTGGATTCTAAAGACAGTAACAAGCTTAACCTCAGGCAGGAAACATCAGCCAATACTGCAGCTCAGTGAGGAACTCAGAAGCCTCTCCTTCATCTTTTTTCTGCTTTTTACTTTATAAAAGGGCTTTTCTGCTGCCCTGGTGGGAAATAACTACCTTGATTATGTCCCTGCTTGATGTCTTCCCTGTTTCCAAGAATAGCCACAGAGGAGGGATTCTTTTCATCCCATTTCCAAATTCCCAGAGAAGAAGCTTAAGAGTCAACTTAGATCAGAGGCCATTCTGATCCAATCAACCAAGGTCAGGAGGTGAGGTCTGAATATGGCTCCTCCCCTTGTGAGCAAGTAGATAGAAGGAGGTAGAGGGGCATATCCAAGAAGACGTGCAGATGAGCCGAGCGATGTCCACTGTACCTTCTCCTACTGTGACATGTGACTTCATCCACAACTGGATGGCAATACTGACTAAAACAATGAAAACATAAAACCACAAGCTCAAAAGTTAACTAGGGTTGAAGACTAAGTCCAGTCAGCAAGATGCAAAAAACAAATATTATATGATTCCAACTAGGGTTGTCAAATTCATAGTCAGAATGCAGGGAAGTGGTGACCAAGAACTGGTGAGAGTGGGGGTTACTATTTAACCTTTACAAAGTTTCTGTCTGGGATGATGAAATGCTCTGGAGAGGGATGGTAGTGAGGGTTGCACAACATGAACGTACTCAATGCCACTGAACTCTACCCTTAAAAATGGTTAAGATGGTAAATTTTATGTGATGTATATTGCACCACAATAAATAGAATAGGATAGAATAAGAAGTTAATTCGGGATCCAATGCAGGGAGAGCAGCAAAGATGATCCAGCTTGTCCTTTTGTGCATCCATGGCACTTCGTGGGTTACTCCCTTGGCTTGAGCTGCACTTTTTTTCCTTACTTGAGGAATTCTTAATTGTTCTTTAAGACCGAGCTGATATAACCCGCCTTGCTTAAGCCTTGGCTACACTCCCCCAGGCAAACTTAATCACGTATTTTCTATGTTTCTATGGCAGCATATATAGCGTGTGAAGCTACTACTGTATATCATATGCTGTAAGTGTTTTCTATACACTTGTCTCTCTCACTGGCCTATGAACTTCAGAGCAGAGAACCATGGAGTATTGTTGTTCAGACAGCAGACACTTGAGCCCCAACTCCCAGCCTGCCATTCCCCATTGTGTGACCTCCAGCAAATTACCTTCTAGGTTTTAGTCTCTTTCTTCAAATGTAAAAATGGGGTCAGTACCATGTGTACCTATATGGGCTAAATGAAGAAGCCTTTGCAAGCATTGCATACCTACCTTAAACACTCAATAAATTTTAGCTCTCATCATGATCACTCACTGCCAAGCACAGCATCAGGGACATGCGGCAACTCAGTCTTTGTTGAATGGATGAACAAAATAAGGGAAAAAACTGTGTACGTGTACATATAAATTGTCAGTCATGACAAAACAAACAAGACTAAGTAGAATAAGATATGCTGGCTGCCTGTTAGACTTGCCAGTGGCTTCAGCTTTGCAAAGGAGACTGTGAATATACCGTTTTCAAGGTGTACATGCATGCTCAGTCAGTCGTGTCCAACTCTTTGTGACCCCATGGGCTGTAGTCCGCCAGGCTCCTCTGTCTATGGAATTTTCCAGGCAAGAATACTGGAGTGGGTTGCCATTCCCTTATCCAGGGTATCTTCCTGACCCAGAGATCAAGTCCATGTCTCTTATGTCTCCAGCATTGGCAGGCAGGTTCTTTACAACTAGTGCTACCAGGGAAGCCCTGTTTTCAAAGGCAGTTCAGGAAATATGTGGCTGAATCATGATAAGGACATCAGAGAATGTTAACTAGTCACTCCTCTTGTGATGCATCTGCATAAAAGAGATGCTCAGTATGGCCCTATATGAATACAGATTTTCATTCCACCTAGTTGCTATATCCTTT
Source organism: Bubalus kerabau (assembly GCF_029407905.1). Taxonomy (NCBI): domain Eukaryota; kingdom Metazoa; phylum Chordata; class Mammalia; order Artiodactyla; family Bovidae; genus Bubalus; species Bubalus kerabau. The sequence continues at coordinate 107,727,553 of NC_073628.1, read as the reverse complement.
GGCTGCAGAGAACAGATTGGCACTTAAATACTACATTGCATTAGATTTCCCTTGGGAGAGAGATTGATAGTGTTCCTGTTGGTTTGCAGAGCGAGGGCATAATTGTCCATAGGATCCATCATCTTCAGAACTGGACCTCTTGCTTTCTAGACCACACTGATGCTTGAGATCCCTCCTTGAACCCCTTTTATTTTCATTGTGGATCACTCTGACTTTTGAGCCTATACTGATGCTAAAGAAAATGCTCATTTCAGTAGAGCAGGGGCTTTGTTCCCTATCACTAATGTCCATCTTGGTGAAATGACTTACAACAGCTGCTCCAAGAAGTAAAATCTGATAGAAACAGAACTGGCATAGATATAAACATAAACATTAGTTTCTATGGAAACAAAAGTTGCAGAGCAATGGCTGCGAGACTTAAGAGCCGGTATTCCAGGAATCAAATGGTAAATATATAGTGAGTGCATCCACCAGGGATCACACCAATAACACCAAATTATTTTTGAGAGGAAAACAGAATGCATGTAAGATTTTGGCTAAAATGGACACCCCCTAGCAGAATCAATATGAGAGAAGGCAGTCTTTTCAGTCCCAAATTGAAACTATATTTCTTTTCTTAATTGAAGGCCTCAGGGCAATGAACGGTTGATTGATGGAATTCAGTCCACAATTATACCCATGGGCACTTCACTCTGGGGTCCAATAAAAGTGCTGAAAACCTAATGAAGGTTTGAAGTCCCACACTCAAAGCAAAATCTTCCAAAGGCCCTCGTCAAATGGACCCAATTCCTCTGGCCCCAGTACTGTGTAGCCCACCATGCTACCCGCCCTCCCCTTCCCCCCTATTGTTGCATATGTGCATGTTCAGTCACTCAGTCGTGTCCGACTCTTTGTGACCATGGGCTGCAGCCCACCAGGCTCCTCTGTCCATGGGATTTCCCAGGCAAGAATATTAGAGTGGGTTGCCATTTCCTTCTCCAGGGTATCTTCCTGACTCAGGGATTGAACCCATGTCTCCTGTATTGGCAGGTGGATTCTTTACCACTGAACCACCAGGGAAACCCCTCATTGTTGCAGGAGTCTCTTGTTTTTGTTCAGCCACTAAGTTGTGCCTGACTCTTTGCAACCCCATGGACTGCAGCATGCAGGCTTTCCTGTCCTTCACTATCTCCCGGAGTTTGCTCAAACTCACATCCATTGAGTTGGTTATGCTATCTAACCATCTCATCCTCTGCTGCCCTCTTCTCTTTTTGCCTTCAGTCTTTCCCAGCATCAGGGTTTTTTCCAATGAGTCAGTTCTTTGCATCAGGTGGGCAAAGTATTGGAGCTTCAGCTTCAGCATCAGTCCTTCCAATGCAGGAGTCTCTAAAGCATCATTATTCCTTAGGCTGAAAGACTTTGAATTCAGTGGCATTGGAAATATTACTCCAAGAGAGCCCAATGCTATTCATGCAAAGCCATCAGCTTGTACCAGGAAGGACAAAGTCATGGTTCCATGTTGGAACAGGCTGAATCTCAAGTGTCCCTGAGATAACCAATGAGAGTCAGCCCATCTGTTCCAGATACTATTCTGAATAGCAAGAGATCCTCAAACTTAGTGGCTTAAAAGGATCTTTTAAATTAGGGTCTCAGGTTCTAGGGATCAGGGATCCAGGCGAGGCAGAGCTGTCTCTGCTTCATCCCAGGTGGGAAGACACAACATCTGGAAGTGACTCATGGTTGGGTGGTCAATGACAGGGGTTTGAAGACATCTGGGGGTGCCACATGTCTGGTGACTAATGCTGGCTATCTATGACTGGGACCTCCACTGTGGTTGTCAGCTGAATCATCTACCTGTGATCTCTCCAAGCAGCTTGAGCTTCCTCACAGCATGGTGGCCTCAGAGTAGGCAAGTTTATGTGACAATCAGGATTCCAAAAGCCCATGCAAGCAAGGCATTTTTGTTAAGCAGCCTTGGAAGTCACATAGCATCAGTGTCAGTTCCACCGCATACCTTTGGTTACAAGCCACTTACTAAACTTGATCCCTGATTCAAGGAGTGGAGAAATAGTTCAGACTTCTCAGCGAAAGGGTGAGTTTTTCTGGGCCAAAGTTAAAAATATAATAATAAACTACAGATGTACTTTAAGACCTTAATAAAATGATTTCAAACTTCAAGAGAAAATTTCCTAAAAGATGGATAATAATTTTTGATGGCATCACTGATTCAGTGGACCTGAGTTTGAGCAAACTCCAGGAGACAGTGAATGACACTGAAGCCTGGCATGCTGCAGCTCCTGGGATCACAAAGAGTTGGACACAACTTAGTGACTGAACAATGAAGAATAAATTTTTGACTACAGCGTGACAATAACCTAGTGAATGGCCTGGTTTCAATGGAAGTTCTCTCCACTAACCAATGAATCCATATGACGTGATTGGTTATCATGAGAAGAGGGTTTAAAGGACCCAGGTGTCCAGGTATGTATCATCCAACACCTAACGTGGAGCCCTTGAAGCCAAGTAGAAGAGTAATTATATTTGCTCTTTGGAACTCTGCTATTCTCCTTTCATAGTTTGAGAAAATCTCGTCCATAATAGTTACCATGGCAACGGCAACATCTGTAGCAGATCTAGCCTGGAGGATATTTAAGGAGCAGCACCTGATCAGACAGGAATGGGTACTAACCTGGATGCAAGCAGGAGACTAGAAAGGGTCTTTCTGGGATTGACCTCTGCCTATTCTATTCTCTAAGAAAGCAGACAACACAGAGCTGTACAAACAGAGCTAAGGGCTCACTGGAACCCAGTGGAAATGGTGCAAGGATATAGTAGATAACAAGGCAGTGAGAAAGGAGAGCTATACAGTGTAGGAGATTCTATGGTACATGGAGGGTTTTAACAGCCTCTGAAGCATAATGTTCTACCACAGTATTTGAGAGAGCCCTTTGTGATGGGCAGATTCAACATCTACTTCTTGAGGGCCTACTGTATGTCAGGCCTCATACTGGTGCCTTACACATATCCTTGCATTTTTCATTATATTCCCACAAACATATGGATATCCCTTGTAATATAAATAAGAAAACTTGAGCTCAAAGATTAAGTGACTTAACCAAGTCAAAGCTGAGATTCAACCCCAGATCTTTCCCCCACCCAAAGTGACAGTCTTTCCACCAACCAATGCAGCTTCTCCATGGTGGATGTGAGTGTGATTCAGTTTACCAAATGGATGAAACACATTCTAGACTTCCTTAGAAAGGGCTCCATCTGAGCTTGGCTCAGTTCTCTGTGATGACCTGGAGGGGTGAGGGGAGGCTCAAGAGGGAGGGAATATATGTATACATATAGTTGATTCACTTTGTTGTACAGCAGAAACTAACACATTATAAAGCAATTATACTCTACTAAAAAAAAAAAAAGAAAAGAAAAGAAAGGGTTCCATCTGAGATGATATTAAACCAAAAGGCAAAGAGCCTTGTAGGCCATGGAAAAGAATGAATTTTATTCTAAGAGCAAAAGGATAAACATAGGTTTATTCACTCATTCACAAGTTATTCCCTGAGGTTCTGCCATGCATCAGGCTTGTGTCAGACTCTGGAACAAAGCCCTGTTCCTCTTCCCCTAGAAGAAGCAGGCAAAAAGCAAACGAGCAGATGAAAGATAAATATAGACTCACCTAAGCTTCCCCGGTGGTTCAGTCGGTGAAGAATCTGCCTGCAATGCAGGAGACTCCTTGCAATGCAGGAGACCCTGATTTGATCCCTGAGTCAGGGAAGATCCCCTGGAGAAGAAAATGGCAACCCACTCCAGTATTCTTGCCTGGAGAATTCCATGGACAGAGGAGCCTAGCAAACTACAGTCCATGGGGTTGCAAGAGTCCGACTCTACTTAGTGACTAAATCACCATGAAGAAAATAAAACAAAGTGAGATAATGAAGAGCTCTAAGGTATGGGGAAAGGAGTCCTTACTGTGATCAAGAGAAGCTTTTCTAAGGAGCAGCATTTGAACTGAGACCTGAAAACAGAAAGGAGAAAGCCACCCAAAGCACCAAAGATAAAATGTTCCAGGCAGAGGCAGACATTGGAACAAAGGCCCAGAAGCTGGAATTATCCACAAAGTCAGGTCTTGTTAACATGGGGAGTGGAAACCAGAGGCTTGAAATATTGAAATATTGGAGGCTGATGTTGCTGGACTGAGTGAGAGGAAAACGAGTATGAGTTGAAGTTGGAAAAGTAGGCAGGTGCCAGGCCATAGAAAGTCTGTTAAGTAGGGTTGCTAAATAAAATTCAAGATGTCCAGTTACACCAAATGTTGGATAAACAGCAAATAATTTTTTGCTAAGTATGCAGAGACATTACTTTGCCAACAAGGGTCCGTCTAGTCAAGGCTATGGTTTTTCCGGTGGTCATGTATGGATGTGAGAGTTGGACTGTGAAGAAGGCTGAGCGCCGAAGAATTGATGCTTTTGAACTCTGGTATTGGAGAAGACTCTTGAGAGTCCCTTGGACTGCAAGGAGATCCAACCAGTCCATTCTGAAGGAGATCAGCCCTGGGATTTCTTTGGAAGGAATGATGCTAAAGCTGAAACTCCAGCACTTTGGCCACCTCATGTGCAGAGTTGACTCATTGGAAAAGACTCTGATGCTGGAAGGGATTGGGGGCAGGAGAGAAGCGGACGACAGAGGATGAGATGGCTGGATGGCATCATTGACTCGATGGACGTGAGTCTGGGTGAACTCCGGGAGTTGGTGATGGACAGGGAGGCCTGGCGTGCTGTGATTCATGGGGTCGCAAAGAGTCGGACATGACTGAGTGACTGAATTGAACTGAACTGAACTGATGTCCCAAATATTGCATGGAATGTTGTCGTTGTTGTTCAGTTGCCCAGTCATGTCCTACTCCTTGTGACCTCATGGACTGCAGCACACCAGGCCTCCCTCTCACTCACCGTCTTCCGAAGTTTACCCAAGTTCATGTCCATTGCATTGGTGATGCCATCCAACCATCTCATCTTCTTACTCTACTCACTCTTCTCCTTCTGCCCTCAATCTTTCCCAGCATCAGGCACTTTTCCAATGAGTCAGCTGTTCATGTCAGATGACTAAAATACTGGAGTTTCAGCTTCAGCATTGATCCTTCCAATGATTGTTCAAGGTTGGTTTCCCTTAAGATTGACTAGTTTGATCTCCTTGCTGCCGAGGGGACTCTCAGGAATCTTCTCCAACACCACAGTTCAAAAGCATCAATTCTTCAGCACTCTGCCTTCTTTATGGTCCAACTCTCACAACCATACATGACCACTGGGAAGACCATAGCCTTGACTGTATGGACCTTTGTTGGCAAAGTAAGGTCTCTGCGTTTCAACACACTGTCTAGATTTGTCATAACTTTCCTGCCAAGAAGCAAACATCTTCTGATTTCATGGCTGCAGTCACCATCTGCTGTGATTTTAGAGCCCAAGAAAAGGAAATCTATCAGTACTTCTACCTTTTTCCCCTCTATTTGATGTGAAGTAATGGGGCCGGATACCATGATCTTGGTTTTTTTCATATTTAGTTTTAAGCCGGCTCTTTCACGCTCCTCCTTCACCCTCATCAAGAAGCTCTTTAGTTCCTCTTTGCTTTCTGCCATTAGAGTGGTATCACCTGCATATCTGAGATTGTTGATGTTTCTCCTGCCAATCTTGATTGTAGCTTGTAACTCATTTAGCCCGGCATTTCTCATGATGTGCTCAGTGCATGGATTAAACAAACATGGGACATACTTTTGCTTTAAAAACGGGGGTTCACTGTTTATCTGACAGCCAAATATAACTGGACCTCTGTATTTTTTTTTAATATTTATTTATTTACTTGGCTGCCTCAGGTTCATTGTGTCATGTGGAATCTTTCCTTGCAGTGCAGATTCTCTAGTTGTGGTTCATGGGCTTAATTGTCCCAAGGCATATGTGATCTTAGTTCTCTGACCAGATCGAACCCATGTCCCCTGCAATGCAAGGCAGACTCCTAACCAGTGGGCCACCAGGGAAGTCCCTGGCTCTGTATTTTTTTTGCTATATTAGGCAACCCTACATAGTGAGCTCTTAGGAACTAATTCTAAGAACAACAGGAAGTCATCACAGACTTTAAGGATTGATGGACATGAACTGACTCACATTTTTAAAAGATTGTTCTGGCTGCTATGGGGAAAGTGAATTGTGGTGGAGCAAAAGAAGTGGGAGAGAGTTATTGTTGTGTGTGTGTGTGTGTGTGCGCATGTACACGTGCACACATGCCCGCTCAGTCATGCCTGACTCTTTTGGGACCCTGTAATCTCTAGCCTACCAGGCTCTTCTGTCCATGGAATTTTCCAGGCAAGAATAGTGGAGCAGGTTGCCATTTTCTTCTCCAGGGCATCTTCCCAACCCAGGGATTGAGTCCACATCTCTTGTGTCTCCTGCATTGGCAGGCAGATTCTTTACTGTAACACCACGTGGGAAGCCCCAAGTTACTATAGACATTCAGGCAAAAGATGGATGGTGGCTTGGATGAGTGGGTAGCTGTGGGGTTGGAGCAAAGTAGAGTAGTTCAGGAGATGCTTTGGGAGTAGAGCTTGTGATGGGCGAAGGGATGGGGGAGGGAAACTGGAGAATCAACAATGACTGTTTGCTATTGGAGCAGAATATCATCTGCTTTTTATACCTAGAGAAGCTTCTCAAGTGTTCAGGTTGACTGAAGTCACCCAAGAGGTCTCTTTGGTGGTCCGGACACATGGTGATTTCAGTGGTCTTTGGTTTCCCCTTAATTCTATAGCCTTGGCCAACATTCTACAAGTTGGTCATTTACATTTTTAATCAAACATCATGTGCCTTAGAGTTCTTTTCAGGACTCCCAGTTTCCATGCTGTTGTGTGATACTCAGTCTCATTTACCCTGGAAGAAGCCAGAAACTGCAGACATCTGGGGCTCTGGATTTTTCCATTTGTCAAGCCAGTTTTGAAAGATGAGGTTACTTTAAAACCTGAGCTACAGTGACCTTTACCCAGGAGAGACACAACAGTTCGTTAAGTTCTTGTGGGCTTAACTAAAAGAGACACATGCTGGAGCCAAGAAGAACTTATTAGCTGAACACGGCTTTCCATTGCCAGCACCAATCACCTCAGGGAGTAGAAACTAGTTAAAGAGAGTTGGGGGAAAGAATGTAGAAAACGAATTCTGAGTATGGCAGAACCAAACAAAGGAGCACTGTGTTCCTCTGGTCTGTGTGTTGCTTTCAAGACACTGTCCCTACTGTATGCTTTCACAAAAGCTGAAGAAATAATCACAACACATTTATCATTCACCAAGCGGAATTATTTTGGCAAGAAATCTATGCTCTGGAATACATTATACTAACTGACAACATATTCTGAAAAATGTAGATTTTCAAAGCTGGTAGGTGCTTAGGCAACCATGTCGGGCTAAGGAACTGAGTGATTATGTCATTATATGTGTATCAAATATTTGGGATAAATATTAAATGATCCACAAAGTCAGGTCTTGTTAACACAGGGAGTAGAAACCAGCGGCTTCGACAAAAACTGGGGAGGTTGATTTCACTCCGGGCTCCTGAAGAAAGATTCATAATGTTCTGGGTGGAAAGCTGCATTCAGCATAAATAAATACATTAGTTTAAACATTAGAATTCTGAATACTGAAAGAAACAAAGCTGCTTATCCTCTCTGCATAACTCAGGCAGCTGGGGGAGGCCACAGAACAGTTTTTCAGGGGGTGGCAAGGGAGGTCAAGATAGACTTTTTCCTTCTGGATAAAATACGGACAGTGCTCTGCTTTTTTCCCCTACCAGTGCAAATGCATGTTTAACATTAACTTTTCATACCAGATGCTTCCAGATTCATGGAGTGGCTTTCCCTGAAGGAATTCACACAGACATAATACTTAGGGTGACTTTCTGTGTGTTTACAGGGCTTGGGGAGGAACTTTACTCAGGACATCTCCTGTGGATATATGTTAACTTGAAGGGATGATATGAGTTTATGTCTAATTGATAGTTTAAGGTGGTGTTTCTCTGCCTCAGCACTATTGACATTTGGGGTCAGATAATTCTTTGTTGTGGGGACTGTCCTGTGTATTGTAGGATGACTGGACTTAAAAACATTCACAGCCTGAAAGTTGAGAGTTATGTTTTCTTTGGTGGCAATTTTTAGGACATAAGCCTGGCAGGTAGCATCTCAAGTAACCCTGAGAGAACTCTGAGGAGGCAAGGGGAGGAGCTAGGTTTTATAACAAAGGGTGGGAAGTCTGAATGTCAAAAGATTATTGTGAATTAAAGAAAACCAGATATCTCAAGTTAAGGAATTCAGTGATTTTCTATGTATGGGGAGTTGCACGAGTTTGGGCTCACTGAAATCGTTCTTTTGATATGCACCTAGCTATCTGGGGCTGGTTTCCTGTGTTTCCATATCCTGAGCTTCCTCAGGCTCACCGTGGGGAGTGGCTGCAGTCTGATGGCTGCTAGATGGCAGGTATTCTTTTCCTTCCTGAGTGTCCTCAGGGTTCCCTGGCCCACATTGGAGGGCTGCAATCACTGATGCCTGTGATGTTCATGTATTCTAATATAGCAGGAAGTATTCCATTTCTCAGATGTTAGGCAGCATCCCTGGCCTCTACCCACAGGATGCCAGTAGCACTATTTACTGTGTCACGACCAAAACTGTCTTCAGACATTGCCAAATGTCCCCTGGGGAGCACAGTTGTTGTTGTTTAGTTGCTAAGTCATAGCAAACTCTGCAACCCGATGGACTGCAGTGTGCCAGGCTTCCCTGTCCTCCATTATCTCTTGGAGTTTGCTCAAACTCATGTCTATTGAGTCAGTGATGTTACCCAACCATCTCATCCTCTGTTGCCCCCTTATCATTTTGCTTTCAATCTTTCCCAGAGTCAGGGTCTTTTCCAATGAGTCGGCTCTTCGCCTTAGGTGGTCCAAGTATTGGAGCTTCAGTGACGGTCCTTCCAATGAATATTCAAGGTTGATTTCCTTTGTTTGACTGGTTTGATCTCCTTGCTGTCCAAGGGACTCTCAAGAGTCTTCTCCAACACCACAGTTCAAAAGCATCAGTTCTTTGGCACTCAGCCTTCTTTATGGTCCAACTCTCAAATCCATACATAACTACTGGAAAAACCATAAGTTTGACTATATGGGCCTTTGTTGGCAAAGTGATATCTCTAGGCAGCACTGAGAACCCACCTTTGAGAACTGCTGAATTGGGTTGCATAGCAAGATTCAGGACTTTGGACTCTCAGCATTCTATGAATCATTGACTCAAGAAAGGCCTGCCGAGCATCCATCAGTCCCAATCCTCTACTTTCACAGGCAAGAAAAAGGGCCCAGAGAAGGGCAGATTCCTACCCAAATTTACCCAGCTAGCCAAGCAAGATCTATCTCCTGGCTGTTCTTCCAACTCTCACTGGCACATTCTCTGCCCAGATTCCACCTGTCTGAGTTTATGAGAGAAGTTAAAACAAAGATAAAGCCACGTAGCAGATTGTCTTATTCCTATTCATGGCAGTATTTGCAAAGACGTACAAGTTTATTCAGATCTGACAACTGAGACCGTAGTCTCCAATGACACTTTACATAGGTAATCAGGCAGACTCTTCTCCCACTGAGAGAAACAGCATACCTCTCTTTCTCTGGACTGAAAGGCAGCCAGGTTTAGAATGCAGTCCCTCCCCAGGTTGTCTTCCCTAATCAGCCCCAGGAACAAAAAAGCAAAGAAAATATCACATGTGATTGAGTTTACTTAGAAAAGATCTCTTTATAGTTGATTCCTGTCTCATTATCCACAGCAATGCAGAAGTCAGGCCCCTTGGGCACATCCCCCAGCTCACTCCTTTGCCCCTTTTCCTTGGAAACAAGTCCAATTTCTCCTGCCTTTAGGAAAAGGAATATTGGTGTGAACTGGCTTCTCCTTTGGGCATTGTATATCTTATTGTCTTATGCCTCTGTGCTAGCAGCTGCCCACCTCACCTCCAAATCTTGTCTGGGGGATTTCCCTGACTCCGACGTCAAAAACAGCATCAGGGAGAAATTGTTCGAGTCACTCCTAAATCCTCATTCTTTTGTGGATATGCTTCTGTTTAAACCTGGGCCCAGTCTCACTGGGCAGCTGGGAATAGTAGCCATTTTCATAATCCCCCAGTGTTTTCAACTAATGAGTTGCCAAGCTGAAGAATGGGCAAGGCAACCTCTCTGTCCAATTTCTCCCCCTTTCTAATGGGTTGCAGAGGGCAAAAGAGAATCAGACTCATGAAATAAGGAATTGCAAACCTATTTATTGAGCCCTGGTTAACAGAAGGGAAAACTTTCTCGATGCTGGATATTTTATATAAACTAGATATTGAAAACACATAATAGTAAGCATTTTAAAATAGGGACCTTATTTCAACTTTACATCCTAAAATGATACTGTTATGCAGGGTAATTACATAATAAATTTGTTAGGGTATATAAAGCAATAAAAATGGTGGTAATGGTTTGTCATTTAATAGCTGAATTGTAAATGAGTTTTTCAGCATTAATGTAGCAGGCTTCTACAATTAGGAAACCATTCTTTGGGGTATCTTAAATTCCTTAAAAAAAAACTTTGAGGTTCAGTATCATTAGTTCCAACTCCAGTACTTTGGCCACCTCATGCGAAGAGTTGACTCATTGGAAAAGACTCTGATGCTGGGAGGGATTGGGGGCAAGAGGAGAAGGGGACAACAGAGGATGAGATGGCTGGATGGCATCACTGACTCGATGGACATGAGTCTGAGTGAACTCCAGGAGTTGGTGATGGACAGGGAGGCCTGGCGTGCTACGATTCATGGGGTCGCAAAGAGTCGGACATGACTGAGCGACTGATCTGATCTGATCTGATCTGATCATTAGTTCCTTCATTTGAAGATGCTGCTTATTTAATCAATTGAAGTCAGGAACATTGGGATTTTTGAGGAATAAGGACCATCTGAGAAAAAAAAAAAAGGCAACAATAGAGCAAGGATCTGTGCCTACATTAATAATTTCACCTAGGGAGTCAGGGTAGCATAGGGTCAACCGTTTACTAGTTAGGATATGATCTTGACAAGTAACTTCATCTTCCTGTTCTTCCATCCTGAATCTCATTCATAACATGAGACTAATAAACCAACATGTCTGATAGGGTTGATGTTTGATTAGGGTCACTGTTTCAGGTTGATGGCTTATATCAAATGGTACATGGAGAGACTTAGCCCATCCTTGGCTCACAATGTGAGCTAAAGGTGATTTTTGTTTGTGCTATTGCCATCATTCATGTATATCCCACACCATTCTGATCTTCTTACCTTCTCTGTATCCTCATTATTCCATACTATGATCCATTTTCAAACCGTTATCCCCAGGCATCTAGTCTTCTAGAATTAATAAAAATGAGGAATGTGGATTTTTCACCAAACCCACCCAATGCCAGGCCATAATTCCTGTTCTTGCCAATGAAATCAGGAAGAAAAACCATCATTTAATGAAAGCTTTCACTATGAATTCTCTCCCACATGGTCTTGCTTAATCTTTAAAACACCCTAAGAGACCCATATTATCCCACGTTCAGATGAGAGGTCCAATGATTTTAAACAATCTCTCCAGTGTTCCTCAGTTACAAGGTGAGAGAAGTAGGATTTTAATCCAGTCCTTTCCACTGGACCACACTCTCTCACTGTAGGAAATACTCACAGAATGTCTCATAGATGCCAGGCAGTGTGAATGCCATGGGAGAGTTAGGGGCAGACATGTCCTCGTCTGAGTCAGACATGGAACTGGCTATCGTTCTCAGCAAATGTAGCAACAAGTGAAAAAATAAAAGTGTTAGTTGCTCGGTCGTGTCTGACTCTTTGTGACCCCGTGGACTGTAGCCCACCAGGCTCCCCTGTCCATGGAATTCTCCAGGGAAGAATACTGGAGAGGGTACCCATTCCCTTTTCCAGGGGATCTTCCCTGCCCAGGGATCAAACCTGTGTCTTCTGCATTGCAGGCAGATTCTGAGCCACCAGGCAAGCCCTGAAGCAGCAAGACATGCTTATCAATAAAGCACTCGGGAAATTCAGAAGCAGAATCCTCCCTATAGGATCTGGCTTCCACCTCCCCTCTGTCCTTTTGTTCTAGTGCCCCCATCACTCACGTGCTCCAGTCCATGGCCCCTCTTTCTGGTCCTCAGCCACACACATCTCTTCCTGCCTCAGGGCTTTTGCCTGGAGCCCTCATCTCCATGCGACCTTCTTGGCTGTTTTTTCTTAAGTCTCAGCTGTAACCTGTTTCTGATGTCTTTGCTAACTATCTCTCCAAAGGGCCCCCCACTTCCATCTCCAAGATATTACACATCAAACCTGCTTTATTTTCTTCCCGGCAGTTGTCATGCTTATATTCTGCTCATGAACTGGCTCTTGTTTGTTTTGTTTCTCTCCCAGTTAGAATGTAAGCTCCAAGCTCCATCAGCAGAAATCAAGTCTGCCTTCTGACTATCTTCAGCCCTGTATCCCTAAGGTCTTAACAGCACCTGAGCTCACAGTAGACCCTCAACATTTACTGAATAAAGAGTTGAGGAGTGCATGACTGATGTTAATGCAGTTTAGTTGTGTTGAAGTATACTATCTTGTAGGTTTGTGGCTCCAACCATATACAGGCAAAGGCTTCTTTAGGACAGGTGCCATCTCACTTTTATATTTTCAAGGAAAAGAAAGGAATCCACACTTGCCTCTTAATTCTTTCACCTCTGTGACCCACAGTTCTATTTCCCTATCCCCTTGAATTTCTGCACATGACTTTCTTGGTGAGAAAAAGCAGTCAGCAAAATCTTTTTTTGGAATTGTCTGCATTCTCTTAGAAATAAGGAATCGAATTGCCATGGTCAGCTGTTGTTTTGACTGCCAGTCATTCATTCACTATTTTTCTGGTAACAGAATTTTGGTTTTACTTGAGGTGAACTGTCCTTGCTTATGAGCAAGTCACAGTGGTTTCCTCTGGACCCACCTCACTGCTTGGATGCAGAGAGAGGCACGTGACCCAGGTCTGACCAATCATTGCTGTCCATTTCCCTGGCCACAGTGACTGGCTCAGAAATGAACCTGTGACCCAAGTCGAGCCAATGGGAGTCACTTCTGTGTTTTTATGCAAGCTGCTAGGAAGCAGAGCTCTCTTTTCCTGTGAGAGTTGTCTAGCTAGTGGACTATAAGCCTGTTACCACTGTAGGTAGTGATCATCATGGCACCAAGAGGAAGATCCTGTGAGAGGGTGAATCCAGCACAGACAAGTGAGTGTACATGTAGCTGATTCACCTCATTGTACAGCAGAAAGTAACACAACCTTGTAAGGCAAGTGTGTGTGTTTTTGTCACTCAGTCATGTCTGACTCTTTGTGACCCCGTGGACTGCAGCCCACCAGGCCCCTCTATCCATGGGCTTCTCTGGGCAAGAATACTGAAGTAGGTTGCCATTCCCTTCTCCAGAGGATCTTCCTGACCCAGGGATCGAACCCCGGTCTCCTGCATTGCAGACAAATTCTTTACCATTAGAGCTACAGGGAAGTCCTAGCAAGTATACTTCAATACTTTTTTTTTTTTTTTTTTAAGAAAAAAGGAGAGCAAAGCAGAAAGAAAGTACAGGAGAGGAGAGAATGATATTCTTGGAACCCCTAGATCCAGCTATACCTGAAGTTAAGTCTATCTCCAGACTTTCAATTAATGAGCCAATAACAATCCCTTGTGATTACGTGTTCAGTTTGTGTCATTAGCAACCAAAAGGCTAATGCCAGAACCAAAAGTGAACTCCCTTTGCATGGTTTGTGGCTCACAGTGTGAGCTTAAGCTCTTCCAGTTCCACATATAGAATGTGCTGGGCTCCAGTCGTGAGAAATACCTTCAAGCAAAAGCTGGAAATATTTGGGTGAAAAAGAACATTTGTTTATCTTCCAGCTCATACACCGTGGATGTGCAATTCTAATCTCCTTTTAAAGGGCAGTTCTTTGGAACTGGATGCTGCTTAAATACCAGGCCCAGACAGCTGCCAAGGGGAACATCATCCAGTGATTATTTTTCAACAGCAGCAAAGTAGCTGGATGGCTTTACATTTTTTTATTGCCATAAAACATTGCAGAGACTGTAGATTGCATTAGCTGTGTGTGCTCAACCCTTGGGAACCATGTGAGGAATAAAGAGAAGAGGAAATGAAAGAACTTTGCCAGATACCTACGTGTGTTCCAGAACTAGTGATAGGTGTTTTAGGTTTCTTAACTCACTCTATTTGGGATTAGAGTCCTGGAATCAGGTCCAAGATATGCCACTGATGGGCTGCAAGACTTTGACCAAGCCACTTAGCTGCTCTGGCCTTAGCTTCTTCGTCTGTCAGTGGGGTAATAAATATTTATCATTATCAGAGAACTGTGCTCTGTCTAACTGAAGTCTATTGGAAGGCATGTTAAAGGGAAAGTAAGAAAGCATTAGCAGTGTAAGCCTGTTCATGTTCCAAGTGATGGGTTTGACAAGGAAGAGGTGATCTGCTCTCATCTTTTGGCCCACTGTATTTGGATTGATCAGTACAGACCTTTTCATGGCTGTTGTGTGATAGATACCACCAGTGAGAACTCCAGCCCTCATATCACACAGGCCAGGCCTCAAGTCCTGCCTCAGCATGTACATACTGCCTGTCCTTGGGCAAAACTCAGTTTCCTCATCAGTAAAATGGGGTTATTGGAGGATCCACAGAGGCACTCTATTTTGAGAGCTATTCATATTTCTAGGAAAATCCTGGGTGTTCAGTAAATGCTAGTATTAATAATTCATATTTTGAGAACCAAAGCAGGCACTTTTATGCTGGAACTATGCTGGAACATGCCATAACTAAAATTGTTGGAAACAGATATGGAAATAAAACATCATCTGTGCAGATCCCCACCTCCTATGATCTTCTTGCTCTTGGGACTCTACACAAACTTGGCAGGTATCTTGTCCTCTCTGAGAAACATTTTCTCAGCCACAATGAGGGTAGGGGCCAACAGAACAAAGATTAGAAATAATCTGAGCCTGTGAGTCCCATTCAGCTCTGACTTGCTGTGGTTCTAAATAATTGTAAATTAATTTTATTTTTGTTAGCCACTCAGTCATGTCTGACTCTTTCCAATCCCATGGACTGTAGCTCTCTGGCTCCTCTTTCCATGGAATTCTCCAGGTAAGAATACTGGAATGGGTAGCCATTCCCTTCTCAAGGGGATCTTCCTGACCACGGATTGTACCCAGGTCTCCCTCATTGCAGGCAGATTCTTTTACCATCTGAGCCACCAGGGAAGCCCTAATTTTATTTTTAAATAGTAAAAATAAATAAATAAAAAGTTTCTAGAGTCAAATAAAGAGCCCCTGTCTACACAGCTCAACTGAAACTCCATGAGAAGAGGGCCTCTACATAGGAAGGATGCATGGTTTAGAAGTTTGGAAGAAGGGAGGCTTCTGCTTCACTTTAAATGGTCTCAAACCCCAGTTCTTTGCAGGGAAAAGGCAGGAACCATGACACAGTCCCAGAAAAAAGGAGGCAAAAACTGGGTGTTGAGAAAAGCAGTAGAAAGCAGTGAAAGCAGCAGGATTTGAGGGCGCTGCATGACAGTTGCCCTTGCGGGTATTTGTCAGCAGTTTTGAAGCTCTGCCCCTCCCACGTTCTCCCACCCCTGTAGTATTCAGTGCCCCTGAAGAAAGCTGATCTGGGACAGAACAAAATCTATTTTTGAATTTTGAATTTCAAAAGCCTAGGCTGAGGCACAACACAGAAGATATGGAAGTCCAAATGGTAAACACCCTCCCATCCAGAGGAAGAAAGAGTAAGAGAGGAAGCAGAGGAAATGTAGGTGCCAGTGGGCCCTAATTAGGGCCCTCCATGTTGCGTCACTCTGGGAGCCTCAGAGAAGTGAAGTTGCTCAGTCATGTCCGACTCTTTGTGACCCCATGGACTGTAGCCTACCAGGCTTCTCCATCCATGGGATTTTCCAGGCAAGAATATTGGAGTGGGTTGCCATTTCCTTCTCCAGGGGATCTTCCCGACCCAGGGATTGAACCCAGGTCTCCCACAATGCAAGCAGATGCTTTACCCTCTGAGCCACCAGGGGAGCCTCAGTGAGTTGGGGGCAAACCACCTCACAGATGGACCTCAGAGAACCAGGAAAATCCTGGAGTCTCCTGTAGCTGGTGTGGCTCAGCAGCAGGAGAAATGTCTGAGTGAGAGTGAATGGGCCTGGGACAGCCTCAAACGATTCCTGTGCCAAGTGTTCCCAGCCCTAGAGTGCTTCCAGGTACCCTCAGGGTCACAGTATGGCATGGCCACCATGGCTTCTTTCCATGGGACCAGGTATCTGACACAGGTGTGCCCTCTATCATGCCACAGGTGGTAAGAGAAAGATGCCCCACTGCTGGGGTGAGGTAGGACCTAGTGACATGAGCAGTCTGATGACAAGAATACAAGGTGGAAATTGAGAACTTCAGACAGAGCTGCCAATATGACGGTTGGAGAACACAAGATCCAGGGGTATCCAGGCCTGGTTGTTCATTCTACGGACAGCAGTATGATGGACTGGGTGTGGCCAGGCTGCAAACACAGGGATGAAGATGACTACAGCATGGTCCACACGGTTTCTTCCCAGTAGTCACTGCATGATGGAGGAGACAGACGTAGCAAGGCTGAGAGGAATGGAAAACCACGGCAGCAGGAAACAGCAGGAGTGGGGAGGGAAGGACAGTGAGAATGAGAGGGAAATGGGCACCGGATCTGCAGGAGCCCACAGGCGGTTGTGTGCGGGATGCCAGGCACCTAGGAGCTGGGGGGAGCAGAGGGCAAACGGAGGTGCGCACCGACCCAGTGCACCTCACTATAAAAAGTAGCAGATTACAGGACAGCCACCTGTCACAAAAAGGCAAGCAGAGTTCCTCTTCCTGAGCAAGAGCATAGCCATGGCGCCAGGGAGGAGGCTTGGGGAAGAGCTGAGCACAGTCTGGCTGGGGTTCGCCTCCCTCCAGATGCAGCCGCCTCCCAGAATTTCCCCTGTTTCTGTATGGAAATGAACTGAACCATTAACAACATGTGATCACCCTCTAAAACTCCCTCTAGACCTCAATTCTCATGCACGAAACCAAAGGTGGTTTTATTTCAACACCTGTATAACCGGTCCCAACTAAAAATGAACAGTATCCTGAAAAGAAAAGAGCAAAACCAAACCAGAGGGGCAGAATGATCCCAGCCTGAAGCATGCTGTTCACTCACTCAGCCCCATTCCCTCAAGGGAAAAAGGGGCATGTGAGAGGCTGGAGCTGAGACACACGTGCAGTGACTGCTCTAGGAGAAGAGGAGGGGAAGAAGTCCCCTCCTGTGGGCTCCCCACTCCTGCTAACAACCCACAGGCGAAGCTCGGATGAGCTAATGTGTGTCCAGCCACAAGGTCATGTGAGCTGATCAGTGCCAGGGGATGGGGAGCATTCTACATCTCCAACATCATTAAGAGAAATGGAAATACAGAACAGGGTCTGGGGGCAGGGTTCTGAGGACGCCCTCCAAATGCTGGTGAACTTGGACTCTGACATTTAGAGATGCCCATGACTGCTTGAGCCAAATTCCTTTTCACTTGGTGTGGCCAATGTGATATTTAAACAGAAATGTCACCCTCCTGACATTTCTGTCCCCACGCCCTTCAGAACCCTGCTGTCCTGGGGTTGGTTCATTCATGATCTCTATCCAAAGTGGAAACTGTTGATAAAAATAGGAAGGAAAAAAAGAGAAAAAGTAAAGTTGGGCTTGATGAACTGGGGATTAAATGGGGTCAAGTCTTTTAGTGAAATGGGAGCTTTGTCATGCTGAGAAATCAGCTTCTGTGTTTTGAAACTTAGTCCTAGAAACACGGCACTGTCTTCAGTTGAGCCTCTTGCCTGAGACAGTGAACCGCGGTCCACGCTGCCATGGAGCAAGTCAAGGAAGACAGCAGCCAAGCACCTGGCTTTGAACTAGAACCCAGTACCACTTCCTCTCAGTAAAAGATCAGTCCAGACTTTGAGTTGGCTTCATCCTGTCTTTGAAACATTGCTTTTCTTTAAAAGTCTGGAAGAGGGAGGAAGCACGGCTTACATCACCGGCTAGTTAGGGGTCAGGTTACTACATTGTGGTTTGGGTTATCAGAATTGATGTTTTTGGCAAATGTACACTAGAAACTGCATTTTTTAAGTGGATAAAAGTGCACCAGGAAAAGAAGCTCGTATTTGTAGACATCAGCACATTTCAATGAGTGTTGCAGCTAAATTTGAAAGAATGTGCACTTTTGAGATTCTAGTGTAGATGTAAATTTGTGTTGAGGAATGTACACTCGGCTCTGTTATTTCAAATCTTTCACACAGGCCTTCTCCACCAAGAGTGTCATAGACACATAGAAAAAATACAAACAAATTTATGCCCCAAGCTGCACAGAAGCCTCCTTCCCTTTACCAATGAGTTTTTCTGTTCCAGCATCAACTTCATTCATTAAGCAAGAAACAATTTTCACAGCTTCCACCATCTCTTGCTTTGTTCTCCCCAGTGAGATGGCTGTAACTGACCTAACTTAAAGGAAAATAAGGTCTGCATCCCATCTTTGGAAAGACAAACCATCTGAGACCTACTTATGTCTGAAATGCCTTAAGGGTTAAAAAGGTTTGCTTTTTAGAATAAAAGGTAGGCTTAGTTGGAAGATTTGAGCAGATCCATCTTCTCGCTGCTGTTACTTAAGGTCTTTTGTAACTTGATCATGATGATAATAATGAAAAGTATCAAGGAGCAGACTCTTTAGAAGACTTGCCTGAAGGTCTAACCCTCTGACACGTGAAGCCTGGTGCCTCAGTATTGTTGGTGTCTCGCAGTAATCCTGTGTTGTTGTTGTTGTTAATTGGGGTATAGCTGCTTTACAGTGTTGTGTTAGTTTTTGCTGTACAACAAAGTGAATCAACTATTTGTTGTTGTTCAGTCACTAAGTTGTGTCTGACTCTTTGTGACCCCATAGACTCCAGGCTCCCCTGACCTTCATTATCTCAAATTCATGTCTATTGAGGCAGTGATGCCATTCAACCATCTCATCCTCTGCTGTCCTCTTCTCCTTTTGCCTTCAACCTTTCCCAGCATCAGAATCTTTTCTAATGAATTGGCTCTTTGTATCAGGTGGCCAAAGTATTAGAGCTTCAGCTTCTTCATCAGTCCTTCCAATGAATTTTCAGGGTTGATTTCCCCTAGAATTGACTTGTTTGATCTCCTTGAAGTCCAAAGGACTCTCAAGAGTGTTCTCCAGTGCCACAGTTAGAAGGCATATATCCTTTCCCTCTTGGACATCCCTTCCAACCCCCAGCCCACCCCCCTTCTAGGTTGCCACAGGGCACCGAGTGCTATGAGCTCCCTGTGCTATATAGCAGGTTCCCACTGGCTACATATTTTACACGTAGTAGTGTGTGTGTGTGTGTGTGTGTATATATATATATATACACACACACATATATGTCAATCCTAATCTCCTGATTCATCCCACCCACTTCTTCCCTAACCATGTTCACACATCTGTTCTCTATGTCTGTGTCTCTATCCCTGCCTTGCAAATAGGTTTATCTATACTGTTTTTCTAGATTCCACATATCTGCATTAATATATGATACTTTTTCTCTTTCTGAGTTACTTCACTCTGTATGACAGACTCTAGGTCCATCCACAATTTTTAAAGCCTAGTTTTAATAAATGTCCAAGAGGACAAGAAATACAAATATGCATTGATGTAAATAACTCATCTTTTCATAGGAGCCATGGAATATAAACAGTATCTACAACAAAGCGATAGCTAGTGCATCCACAATTACCCGGACACTTAGTATGCATTGGACAACTCAAGGGGAAAGTATGGATTTTTGTGTTTCAGCTGTTGAAGGAATAGATGAATCTCAGGCCACAGACTCAAATGTGGAGTAAGTATCAGATCCCTTTATTTCCTTCCAAGTGTCTTAATTTCAGCTCTGACTATCCCATGCTGCAGTTCTCAGTGCTCCCCCATCCCTACCCAGTCAGGCCTTTTCCTAGTACCCAGGTGTTGGGACGGTCCCCATCCCCCAGTCCTTCCCCATACTCCCCAGCATGTACAAGCTGTGAGTCACCAGACTACACTGGTTGCCATGGAGACACACATCATCCCAGTCTACCCATCCCTTCAGGTCTGGGGCTGCTGCTCCCGCTTTTCACATGGAGGTTGGGGGATTGTAGTGAGACTGGGAAGCACCTCGCCCTGCCCCTTGGTATGCTTGTCACCCCTCTGGGTCTGGACCCTGCCAGGGTGCTGCTTCCTCTGACTCTCAGAATACTCTCTGCTTCTGGTTCAAGTAAATAGAGTTTTATTCAAAGACTATTTTAAATAGTCTTTTCAAAGACTCTCTCACTTCAGTTCTATCTCAGAGGTACTCTTCTCCCTCAAACTATCCACCTCTGTGATTTTCAGCTTTGGCAAAACAAAGCTAAAAAGAGAAATACCTGGCAGGCAATTCCAACTCTCCATGCTTCCCTGAGGCTCCCAGCTACAAGCTTATGCCCTATTGGAGAAAAGTATTTGTGCTTAGTCACTCAGTTGTGTCTGACTCTTTGTGACCCCATGGACTGTAACCTACCAGGCTCCTCTGTCCATGAGGATTCTCCAAGCAGGATACTGGAATGGGTTGCCATGCCCTCCTCCAGGAAATCTTATCAATGGGGATCAAACCTAGGTATCCTGCATTGCAGGCAGATTCTTTACCAACTGGGCCACCAGGGAAGCCCATTTGAGAAATGGAAAGAGGAAAACGGAGAGGTAATATCCAAGTACATATTTACATATACACAAATACACACATACATTTATAAATACATAATACACATAGATATAGATAAATGGGGATCAGCCCCATATTTATAAAAGTTATATATCACTGCAGGGGTGGGGAACCTCACCGTGTCCTTGTCCTGTATCATAATCCAGCAGCCTTCACATATACTTGGGCAGTTTCTTAACTGAGTCTTACAGCTCTGTTGCTTAGCTAATATTTCACAGCAGATTCCCTCTGCCTTCCCAACCCCTTCCTTTCTCTTGAGTGCAGGGAGGGAGAAGCATGGGCTGGTAGATCTTAGGGCACAAAAATCTAATGGCCATGAGCATCACTCCTGGTCCTGAGGCTGCACAGAATGTGCTAGAAGCCCCCGGAAGTGTCAGAGTCCATGATTTTGAAGCAAGAACCCAAGGGGACATGACACTGCCAAGTAAGATGGAATAAAAATGCCACATATGTCAGACAAATTCAACAGCTAAGGGCAAGCAATGCTTTATTTTGAAAGTGTATATCCGAGTGGTTCATTAGATGTTATTTCTGTGCTTCAGTGTCATTCAGAAAGCAGGGAGGCAGGATGAGAGGCCAAGGCTAGAAGCCAGTGACCAGCAATCTACACCCGGCTTTTCCACAAAGGAGCCTACGGACCCTTGAGGAAGCCCATCCACTGAGCTGACCTAAATTTACTCATCTCTAAAAACAAAGGGTTAGAGCAGTTGATCACCAGGCTCTTTTCAGTTTTGACAGTCTTTGATGCTAGTTTTTCCAAGTTGACAACATTTTTGAATGCCTTTTTACAGTATTAGGGCAACTTCTCATTATATAACTGCAAACCTGGATTTTAACCCCCAGGCATGTCAGTCTGCTCTGTACCTTCACCGTCTGACTCTATAAAACCCTGCAAACTTTCTAAGTATTAAAGTTTAATAGCAGCCCAAAAGTGAGAAGGCAAAAGAAATGTGAGCAGTACCTAAGGGTGTTTTATTCGTGTTGATTCTCATATGTATGATAAATAGTTCTTGTGCCTGAGAACAGGTTCTTTAAAACTCTAGCAAAGGGAGCTCATAAGGAAAATGGAAATTTTTACCATAAGGAAAATTCTCAAATATTCGTCTATTTCTTTGGAGGGTATGGAAAAAGCCAGCCATTTTTAACTCCGCCACATATATTTATCTCTAATGCTTTCCTACAAACCCAGGCTGGACAGATGCTGAGTAAAGTAATGCGGTCTTTGGATAGCAGGTCAACCAGCAGGGATACTCAGAGCCACCTCATGGTCAGAGCAGAAGACCTGTGGACATGTCTGGATTGTTCCACACAAATGTGTACTGTTGTGTGTTTGAGTAAGTGTGTGCATGAGTACAGAAAAAGATATCAATACACATATAGGAGGGTTTAATAGCCAGTTTTGAAAGCTATGTTCTCATATACTGCTTGGAAGTTAGTTTCGTTTTTATCATTTGAAACAGAGGTTGGACAAACTTTTTCTATCAAGGCACTTGTATGTACTCAGTCACTCAGTCATATCTGACTCTTTGTGATCCCATGGACTATAGCCCACCTGGCTTCTCTGTTCATGGGATTCTCCAGGCAAGAATACTGGAGTGGGTTGTCATGCCTTCTTCCAGGAAATCTTCCTGACCTGGGATCAAACCTGAGTCTTCGATATTTCAGGCAGATTCTTTACCATCTGATCCACTAGGGAAGCCCTTTCTATGAAGAGCCAGATAGCAAATATTTTAGGGTTGTGAGCCATGACATGTCTGTTGCAGCCACTCACTTGGCAGTTGCAAGGCGACAGTAGTCATAGACAGAATGCAGATAATGAGCATGCTTGTGTTCCAGTAAAGCTTTATGGACACTGAAATCTGAATTTCTTATCTTGCACATATTATAAAATATTGTGTTCTTTTGATTTTTTTCAACCATTTAAAATTGCAAACCCTATTCTGAGCTAGGGAGTCATACACAAACAGTTATCAGACCAGATTTGGTCAAGGGCCATAGTTTGCCAGGATATAATTTAGCATGCCATTTCCCATAGGAAAAAAGTGACTGTGGACATTGTTTGGGTTACCAGATCAACGTGCAAAAAGATAATTCAATCCATGAAGAACCCCAAATATGGCATATAGAATAGCTAACATTTTTTAATGTTTATGCTTAGGACTGTGCAAAGCTCTTTATACTTATTACTTCCCTTAATTCTCAGCACAATCCTATGAGAAAACAGGTTTAGAGGGTTTAAGTGACTTGCTCGTCTCAGCTAAGAAGTTGCAGAGCTGGGATTTGAACCAAAGTCTTGGGATTTCAGAGCTATAATATTCACAGCAAAGCCACACAGCTTAATTACAAAGGCAAGGTTGTGATGCCTATAAAGTGATGGTGCCTGGTGGCTAGTGAACCCTCAGAGCATGTCAGCTATCATCATTGTCATCATTATCACTAATTGTACTCCTTCAACACTGCTAAATTGCCTCTTAGGATACCATTTCCTCAGTCAGAGTTCCAACCTGGAATGCCCCCAACATTTCCCCCTCTCTGCCTTTCAATATCCCAGCAGCGCCATTTTGCAAGAAAGAGTGGAAATTCTCCTGAGTGGGTAAAATTGACTCTTTAATTATCCACACTTTTCCTCTGCCTAAGAGCAGACAAGTCAATAATTTCCCAGCTGCTCCAGTTGAGGGAACAAAGGGTAAAGGAAGACTGTCTTTGCAGCAGAGACAAGAACATATATGGAACTCCTTGGGGTTCATTCCAACATATGTAGGCGAGTCATAAATCAAGGCATCAAGGCCTTGTGTATAGACAAGGATTACAGCCATGCACTGTGTTTTATTGGAATAAAACATTTCATCATCACCATCATCAGTAAAATTTTAGTACTCATGCAAACTACAAAGTCTGCTGAGAACAAAGAACCCTTGTGGTAGTCACAGATAAAACAGACTAATTGAAGTAGATAATGATGTAAATAAATCTTTTTTGTCCCCTTTTCCATTTTTGTCTCCCTAATCTTGGCTCCAGTTTTTTTCAGTTTCATAGTGCACCTTATTTTTACTTGTATCCTCAATCCCTCTCTCATTCTGGGTACCAAAACCTCATTCCTTTGGGACTACTGTCAGTTACCAGAAAACCACTATATAATTCAGTTCAGTTCGGTTGCTGTCTTGTCTGACTCTTCGCAACCCCATGGACTACAGCAAGCCAGGCCTCCCTGTCTATCACCAACTCCCAGAGTTTGTGCAAACTCATGTCCATTGAGTTGGTGGAGCCATCCAACCATCTCATCCTCTGACGTCCCCTTCTCCTCCTGCCGTCAGTCTTTCCCAGCATCAGGGTCTTTTCCATGAGTCAGTTCTTCGCATCAGGTGGCCAAAGGATTGGAGCTTCAGCTTCAGCATCAGTCCTTCCAATGACTATTCAGGATTGAGTTCTTTTAGGATTGACTGGTTTGATCTCCTTGCAGTCCAAGGGACTCTCAAGAGTTTTCTCCAACACAACAGTTCAAAAGCATCAATTCTTCTGCACTCAGCTTTCTTTATGGTTCAACTCTCACATCCATAGATGACTACTGGAAAAACCATATTTTGACTAGACAGACTTTTGTTGGCAAAGTGATATCTTTGTTTTTTAATATGCTATTTAGGTTGGACATAGCTTTTCTTCCAAGGAGCAAGTGTCTTAATTTCATGGCTGTGGTCACCATCTGCAGTGACTTTGGAGCCCAAGAAAATAAGGTCTCTCACTGTTTCCACTCTTTCCCCATCTATTTGCCATGAAGTGATGGGACCAGATGCCATGATCTTAGTTTTCTGAACATTGAGTTTTAAGCCAACTTTTTCACCTTTCCTCTTTCACTTTCATCAAGAGGCTCTTAAATTCTTCGCTTTCTGCCATAAGGGTGGTGTTATCTGCATATCTGAGGTTATTCATATTTCTCCTGGCAGTCTTGATCCCAGCTTGTGCTTCATCCAGTCTGGCATTTCACATGATGAATTCTGCATAGAAGTTAAATAAGCAGGGTGACAGTATACAGCCTTGACATACTCCTTTCCTGCTTTGGAACCAGTCCATTGTTCCATGTCTGGTTCTAACTGATGCTTCTTGTCCTGCATGCAGATTTCTTAGAAGGCATGTCAAGTGGTCTGGTATTCCCATCTCTTTAAGAATTTTACACAGTTTGTTGTGATCCACACAGTCAAAGTCCTTCCAATGAATATTCAGAACTGAATTCCTTTACGATGGACTGGTTGGATCTCCTTGCAGTCCAAGGGACTCTCAAGAGTCTTCTCCAACACCACAGTTCAAAACCATCAATTCTTCCACACTCAGCTTTCTTTATGGTCCAACCGTCACATCCATACATGACTACTGGAAAAACCATAGCTTTGATTAGATAGACCTTTGTTGGCAAAGTAATGTCTCCACTTTTTAATATGCTGTCTAGGTTGGATATAGCTTTTCTGCCAAGGAGCAAGCGTCTTTCAATTTCATGGCTGCAGTCACCATCTGCAGTGATTTTGGAGCCCCCCAAAATTTTGGAGCCTCACTGTTTCCATTGTTTCCCCATCTATTTGCCATGCAGTGATGGGACTGGATGCCATGATCTTCGCTTTTTGAATATTTAGTGTTAAGCCAACTTTTTCACTCTCCTCTTTCACTTTCTTCAAGAGGCTCTTTAGTTCCTCTTCACTTTCTGCCATAAGGGTGGTGTCATCTGCATCTCTGAGGTTATTGATATTTCTCCTGGCAATCTTTATTCCAGCTTGTGCTTCATCCAGCCTGGCATTTCACATGATGTACTCTGCATATAAGTTAAATAAACAGGGTGACAATATATGGCCTTGACGTACTCCTTTCCTAATTTGGAACCAGTCTGTTGTTCCATGTTCAGTTCTAGTTCAGTTCAGTTCAGTTGCTCAGTCATGTCCGACTCTTTGCAACCCTATGAATCGCAGCACACCAGGCCTCCCTGTCCATCACCAACTCCCAGAGTTCACAAAACTCATGTCCATTGAGTCGGTGATGCCATCCAGCCATCTCATCCTCTGTCATCCCCTTCTTCTCCTGCCCCCAATCCCTCTCAGCATCAGGGTCTTTTCCAATGAGTCAACTCTTCACATGAGATGGCCAAAGTATTGGAGTTTCAGCTTTAGCATCAGTCCTTTCAATGAACACCCAGGACTGATCTCCTTTAGGATAGACTGGTTGTATCTCCTTACAGTCCAAGGGACTCTCAAGAATCTTCTCCAACACCACAGTTCAAAAGCATCAATTCTTAGGTGCTCAGCTTTCTTCACAGTCCAACTCTCACATCCATACATGACCACTGGAAAAACCATAGCCTTGACTAGACAGACCTTTGTTGGCAAAGTAATGTCTCTGCTTTTGAATATGCTATCTAGGTTGGTCATAACTTTCCTTCCAAGAAGTAAGCATCTTTTAATTTCATGGCTGCGGTCACCATCTGCAGTAATTTTGGAGCCCCAAAAAATAAAGTCAACCACTGTTTCCACTGGTTCCCCATCTATTTCCCATGAAGTGATGGGACCAGATGCCATGATCTTAGTTTTCTGAATGTTGAGCTTTAAGCCAACTTTTCACTCTCCACTTTCACTTTCATCAAGAGGCCCTTTAGTTCCTCTTCACTTTCTGCCATAAGGGTGGTGTCATCTGCATGTCTGAGGTTATTGATATTTCTCCCAGCAATCTTGATTGCAGCTTGTGCTTCTTCCACTCCAGCGTTTCTCATGATGTACTCTGCATATAAGTTAAATAAGCAGGGTGACAATATACAGCCTTGACATACTCCTTTTGCTATTTGGAACCAGTCTGTTGTTCCATGTCCAGTTCTAACTGTTGCTTAAAATAAAGTAAAATTTTTAAAAATAGAACAAATAGGAGGTAGACCCCTTGGTTCAACCCTAGGACAGTGACCACAGACTTCAGCGGTCAGTGACAGCATAGCCCCCAGAAAACCAAGATGGTGCCAGCTTCATCTCAGCAGCTCCCAACACTGGAACCCTAGGGGCCAGGTGAAGCCAATGGTCCTGCACAGAAACCAGCAAAGACACAGAGGACAACAGGCAGACTGCCTTCCCCTAGTGCAGGAGGGTGGACGGGCTCCTCTTTTCCCAGAATGCCCCAGAAAGAGGAAGCAGGAACAAGAGGAACAATAGAAAATCCCACACCTACCCAAAGCAGACTCAGTTAACCCAGAAAGACTTCCTGTAATCCAGAGGACACTGTACCACCAGGGCTTCCCTGGAGGCTCAGATGGTAAAGGATCTGCCTGCAATGCAGGAGACCAGGGTTCAATCCCTGGGTAGGGAAGATCCCCTGGAGAAGGAATAGGCTACCCACTTCAGAATTCTTGGGTTTTCCTGGTAGCTCAGACTACCAGAGGACTATACAGACTATACAGGAGACTGGGGTTCAATCCCCAGGTAGGGAAGATCTCCTGGTGAAGGCAACGGCTACCCACTCCAGTATTCTTGCCTGGAGAATTGCATGGACAGAGGAGCCTGGTGGGCTACAGTCTGTGGGGTTGCAAAGAGTTGGGCATGACTGAACAACTAACACTCTGCACCTCCAGCGAGGAGGATGCAGGTTTTATCCTTTGCTGCAGGCCTCCTGAGCAAGATAAGAGCATTTAAAGAAAGCTCCTTTAAAAAAAAAAAATTTTGGCACAACTGAGTTGCAGAGTATAAACTTCCCACCCCCTACAGAGCCCAAGCCCCATTTTCTGCAGCCAACTGTTCAACGTGTCATTTACAGAAACTTCTTAGGAGCAGATCCAAACTAATCTATCTTAAGCTGAGCTTCTCCCAAGCTGTCAAAGATGGAACCAGTTGGAGAGTTTCCCTCACATACACTAGAGATCCCATGAGGTCACCCGTTTGAACTTAAATGCACCTTCATGCATGGAAACCATCCCATCCTCAGACCCCACAGATAACAACAAAAGCATGGATGGGCTACCAAAGTTCAGGCACAATTTGTAATCAGGATCATTCTTGCAGGGCCAGCGTTTTGTTTTTGTTTGTAACATTTATTTTATTTTTCTTATTTGGTTGTGCTGGGTCATAGTTGCAGCACTGGAGATTTTTTATCTTCTTTGTGGTATGGAGGATTTTTCAGTTGCTACGTATGAATTCTTAGTTGCAGCACGTGGGATCTAGTTCCCCAATCAGGGATCAAACCCAGGCCACCTGCATTGAGAGCATGGCGTCTTAGCCACTGGACCACCAGGCAAGTCCCAGGGGCCAATGTTTTAAGTTGGGAAATGTTTCCAGAGGTGCAGGTGCTGAGAAGGCTCTTCTGGGTGGAGCGGGAGATGGGAGGAAGAAGGTGGGAGGACATTCGAGGGTGTGAGGTGGGGTTTTGCACACAGGAAGGTTGTAGTTCACAGACAGGGTTTGTGCCTAACTCCGTAACAGTCAAACTTTGATTCATTTACTTGATCTTCCCAAGCCCCTCAGTTTTCCTTATCTGTGAAAGATTGTGTCATCATTATCACTCAAACTACCTGACTAGTTCAATAGAACAAGGAAACTAAAATAACAAGATTTCTAAGGGATTTTACTATTTACAAGATGCTTTCACATACATTTTCTTCTCAGAGTATTTTAGGCAGTGCTTTTCAAACTGTGTTCTCTGGATCCCTGAGGGTTCCTGTACCTGTCCTTGGGAGAGGGAACTGGGGTAGAGAAGGTCCTGGGGGCATAAGATTCTCACCTCCCAACACCATTTCAGCCAGCGCAGTGGCACAGCTTCTATGGGGTTCACATGCCCTTCTGGATTCCTGGAAGGACAAGATTTCCTGGCTTTAAAAAAAAAAGTTGGAAATTCACTGATTTCAAGAAAGTGGTACAGGGACTTCCCTGGTGGTCCAGTGGCTAAGACTCCATGCTCCCAATGCAGGGGGCTCAGGTTCGATCCCTGCTCTGGGAATTGGGTCCCACATGCCACAGCTAAAGATCAAAGATCCCGCATGCTGCAACGAAGACCCAGCTCAGCCATTTAAATAAATAGCCGGTGGGAATTTGCTGTATGATGCAGGGAGCTCAAGCCTAGCGCTCTGTAACAACCTAGAGGGATGGGGTATAGCAGAAGGTGGGAGAGAGGTTCAAGAAGGAGGGGACATATGTATACCTCTGGCTGACTCACGTTGATCTATGGCAGAAACCAACACAGGATTGTAAAGCAATTATCCTCCAGTTAAAAATAAATTTTAAAAATAAATAAATAAAAGGCATTACTATCAAAACAAGCCAATGGTACAAGGAGGGTGCTGAGCTGACTTTGGACATAGGAGCGCCCATCCCTCTTAGAACAACTTGCCACCTTCTTTGCTCTTAATTTCCATGCTGCCACCGACTCCCTGATCAGATGCCAGAACCAGCGTCTCAATCCACCCACCCTTCCAAAACCCTAAACCCAGGTCCCTCGACCTCAACCCTCAAATCCAGACGTGCCCTCACTCCTGGAGCCCACATTCTGGCAGGACTCAGACAGGCTTTGCTAAATAGATAAAATTCACTGTCCAGGGACATTCTGGAGACCTGTGCCTCATTTCCAAAGGGTGACGATTGTCATTATGCCTAAATGAACTGCTTTCCCAGTTGAAAACATGTATGTTTCAAAAGCTTAATTTTCCTCCTTTCTCCAAAATGAGAATCAAATATTAACTGTGGCCTGGCACCTTGAGAGCATTTCTTTTTTTATACTTCATAGAATCCTTAATAATATAAAAATTGCCCAGAGCATTTCACACTGAGTTATGAAGTCATTAACATTTCTGGGATAAACACAATACCCCAGGACAAGTTATTAGACATAGAAAAGTGGGGGGAGGAATTAGATACATTGAAAAGTCCTCATGTCTAGCAACTACAGGCAGAAAAATTCACCTGTTCCTAGTTCAAAGCAGCAGAATGCTCGCCACGTACTACGTGCAGCCTGGGTGGCCTTTCCCAGCCAACC
Source organism: Bubalus kerabau (assembly GCF_029407905.1). NCBI lineage: Eukaryota > Metazoa > Chordata > Mammalia > Artiodactyla > Bovidae > Bubalus > Bubalus kerabau. The sequence goes on along the minus strand of NC_073628.1, from coordinate 107,697,711 downwards.
GACTCAGCATATTGGATATTGGTAAAATTTTAAAGAATCAGCATCTTGATGTCCCAAGGCTAGCAATCTTTCCAAACTCACAGCTCTGCATCCTGTCTCAAGGTTCCTGGTATTTATGATCGTGTCGGCAACACGATGGCTATTCCCCCACTTCACGGTCTATTCAGACCCATAACAGATTCTATCTGGCTGTGTTCTGTGCTTTTAAATTAGCAGGGGAATCCATCATACGTGGTCTCTACTTCTCACCCCGACAGTTTCAGTTTCCACCTGTCCTTCATGATTACACTTAGGTTTCACCAGCTTTCATGGAGATTTCTAAAAGGCTAGGACTCATATTTTCTCCCCTTTTCATAAACAACTCTGGTATATCTTACTAGGAATTTTCTTTGAGGGACTTCAGCATACTGTACCTTGCTTTTCCTCTAATTCTGCTCACACACAAGAACTATGGTTATGAAAGAAACCTGGAGGGGGGATTGTCTTTCAGACTTGCAAAGACGCATCCTTGCTCTGGCTGCAAACCTAGCCAACAAAGATAAACTGTCATGGAGTTTATGTTGTTGTTGTTCAGTCACTAAGTTGTGTCCAACTCTTTGAAACCCCATGGACTGCAGCACACCAGGCTTCTCTGTCTTCCACTATCTCCCATAGTTTGCTCAGATTCATGTCCAATGAGTCAGTGATGCTATCTAACCATCTCATCCTCTGCTCTTCCCTCTTCTCCTTTTGCCATCAATCTTTTCTGACATCAGAGTCTTTTCCAATGAGTCATGGAGTTTATGGATGGCCTCAAACGTTCTGTTTCTTTATGGGTTTCCCTTAACCTGAACTGTACTGGGGTACAGGTACTGTTTCCTAGAGCCTTTCCCTTACTGCTCCATGAAACCCTTTTCAAAAGGACAAGAACAAAAAGGGTAGTGTGTACTAAGCAAGGACAGTCCCATTCGTCTATCCTGTATCTACTGCAGATACCACTAATTTACACGGTGCCCTTTCTCTCTGAGTCTAGATTCAGTTACTCAACAAAGTCTTTCCAATTGCTGTTGATATATGATTAAAGACAGACAGTCCATTTCCAGTGCAGTCTCTGGGAAGCAACCCAACTCCAAGTGTGCATAACTCTTGAAAAGTCAATTAAAACTGTAGCCACTGTCCAAATACTCAGGTTTCCATCTCCAGCCACTTATGACACCCCCAAGATCTCACACCTTCTTTCCCAGGATGAGCAGCCAGCAATGAAGGTTCTAACCCATGGGATCTTCTGCAAGCCCTTTTCTTATTGTTGTTCATTCACTAAATCATGTCCAACTTTTTGCAGTCCCATGGACTGTAGCATGCCAGGCTCCTCTGTCTTCCACTATCTCCCAGAGTTTTCTCACATTAATGTCCTTTGAGTTGGTGATGCTATCTAATCATTGCATCTTCTGCTGCCCCCTTCTCCTTTTGCTCTCAATCTTCCCCAGCATCAGGGTCTTTTCTAATGAGTTGGCTCTTTGCATCAGGTAGCCTATGTATTAGAACTTCAGCTTCAGCATCACTCCTTCCAATGAATATTCAGGATTGATTTCCTTTGGGATTGACTGGTTTGGTCTCCATGTAGTTCAAGAGACTCTCAAGAGTCTTTTCCAGCACAATAATTTAAAAGCATTAGTTCTTCAGCACTCATCCTTCTTTATTATGGTCCAGCTCTCACATCCGTACATGACTACTGGAAAAACTATAGCTTTGACTATGCAGACTCTTGTTGGAAAAGTGATGTTGACAGTTACCTCTGCAAGTTCAAAATCTCTGATTCTCTGATTATTTTTACCACTACCTTTGTTTTTGTTTTTAATTTTATTCATTTATACAGCTGCCTCAGGTCTTAGCTGCAGCATCCAGGACCTTTTTTCAGTTGTGGCACGCAGACTTTTAGTTGAGGCATGTAGGATTTAGTTCCCTGACCAGGGATGGAACCCGGGTTCCCTGCATTAGGAGCACTGAGTCTTAGCCACTGGATCAAGTCCTTCACTACTACATCTGAAACTTACTTATGGAAGAGGCTATGTCCCACATGCTCCTTTGAGCCATCTCTGACTTCATCTTCCTCAGCCTCACTGACTTCCACCTCCATTTCACACCAGCCATATCCTGAATCCCTCATCCTCAGACTAGATCTTGAGTCTGGGGCTCCCGTCTTCTGACTTCAGCCCCCTTCTCCTTCATCCAGTGAATGTACTCTTTGTCCTCTCTGGGACCACTGCATAATTAGTCACCTGATACATATTACACTCAGAGTTCATGAATTAACCAGCCTTCCTGAACTCCACAGCCACCCGCTTCAATATCACTCGGCAATATCTCTTCACTAGCTCACCAGCATCCCAGGTCCTGTCAACCTGTTGGTCATATACTATGACAATCCCCAACTCTGAATCACCCCTACAGCCCCATCTCATCTCTGTAGAAATAATGACACTGAACAGACCTGCAAACTTTACCAGTGAGCTGGTATCCTGTGTTGATTTCATGCACTGGTAAACTATGGTATCAGATCCATCATGTCCTCATAACAAAAAATTATCCCAGACTGGTGCTTGAACACCATGGAGAATCTTGGCGCTTTCCTCTGTTCCACATTTCTGAGACCCTTCACCCTGAACATTCACACTCCCCAATTTGCTTCTCACAATATAGAGAGTGATCATCTGCGGCTTCCAAAATTCAACCATCAGTCAAAACCAAGGGTAATCTGCTTTCCAACTGTGGGACCAAACCTGGAGCCCAGATCTCCAAGACAACTTAATGCAAATAAAATGCCCTGTAAATATTTATTAAATGAAGTGACCAAGGCTCTCTGGACTGGTCAAAACAATCTCTTAATAAACTTGAACTAGAACTCCCTAATTATTGCAGCAAGCTAGAGAAGGAGTCAGTGTACCAGGCCTCTCCAGGGCATTGGGTATCCCCTGCTAGCCAGGAATTTACCCTTCAGTTGCTGCACTGGGGAGATGGAGGGATTCCTGGCATAATTATTTACTAAAACTTAGAGAAATATTTTGCTATTTTAACCGGCAAAGGACTATACCAGTGCCTATAGATTGAAAACCAATCTGGCTTAACACTAGCATTAAGTTCCCCTGCTGCTGCTGCTGCTAAGTCACGTCAGTCATGTCCGACTCTGTGCGACCCCATAGATGGCAGCCCACCAGGCTCCCCCATCCCTGGGATTTTCCAGACAAGAGTACTGGAGTGGGGTGTCATTGCCTTCTCCCAAGTTCCCCTACCACCCCCCAAAATATGAAACAGCAATTTATTACTATCAGTCTCTTGCTAACTGGAATTGCAAATCTTAACAACTGATCTATGATTTTATGAAGTCAATATAAATGATGTAGGATTGTATGTATCACACTGCAGGCAAGTCACTGACAAAGAAGTTGCAGAGTGAAATCAGTCATAATTGAAAAAGATGATGCTAAGAAAAGAAATGCTTCAAAAGAAGACAAATTCTAAATCAGATATCCTGCATTGGATCCTGGAACAATATAAGGACATTTGTGGAAAAACTGGTAAAATTTGAATAAAGTTTATTGTTTAGTTAATACTAATATAAGAGCCCCTTGGAAGGAAAGTTATGACCAACCTAGATAGCATACTCAAAAACAGAGACATTACTTTGCCAACAAAGGTCTGTCTAGTCAAGGCTATGGTTTTTCCAGTGGTCATGTATGGATGTGAGAGTTGGACTGTGAAGAAAGCTGAGCACTGAAGAATTGATGCTTTTGAACTGTGGTGTTGGAGAAGACTCTTGAGAGTCCCTTGAAATGCAAGGAGATCCAACCAGTCCCTCCTAAGGGAGATCAGTCCTGGGAGTTCATTGGAAGGACTGATGCCAAAGCTGAAACTCAAATACTTTGGCTACCTCATGTGAAGAGTTGACTCATTGGAAAAGACCCTGATGCTGGGAGGGATTGGGGGCAGGAGAAGGGGACGACAGAGGATGAGATGGCTGGATGGCATCTCTGACTCAATGGACGTGAGTCTGAGTGAACTCCGGGAGTTGGTGATGGACAGGGAGGCCTGGCCTGCTGTGATTCATGGGGTCACAGATTTGGACACGATTGAGTGACTGAACTGAACTGACCAGTATAATGAATACCAGTTTTCATTAGTATTAGCCAAAAGTTATGACCAACCTAGATAGCATATTCAAAAGCAGAGACATTACTTTGCCAACAAAGGTCTGTCTAGTCAAGGCTATGGTTTTTCCAGTGGTCATGTATGGATGTGAGAGTTGGACTGTGAAGAAGGCTGAGCACTGAAGAATTGATGCTTTTGAAGTGTGGTGTTGGAGAAGACTCTTGAGAGTCCCTTGGACTGCAAGGAGATCCAACCAGTCCATTCTGAAGGAGATCGGTCCTGGGTGTTCTTTGGAAGGAATGATGCTGAAGCTGAAACTCCAGTACTTTGGCCACCTCATGCGAAGAGTTGACTCATTGGAAAAGACTCTGATGTTGGGAGGGATTGGGGAGGCAGGAGAAGGGGACGACAGAGGATGAGATGGCTGGATGGCATCTCTGACTCGATGGACGTGAGTCTAAGTGAACTCCGGGAGTTGGTGATGGACAAGGAGGCCTGGCGTGCTGCGATTCATGGAGTCGCAAAGAGTCAGACAAGATTGAGTGACTGAACTGAACTAAACAATAAAATTTATTCATATTTCACCAGTTTTTCCATGAATGTCCTTATATAATACTAATGTACCAGTATTTCCCTGATAACTAAGTTGGTAAAGAATCTGCCTGCAATGCAGAAGACCTCAATTCAATTCCTGGGTCAGGAAGATCCAGTGGAGAAGGGATAGGCTACCCACTCCAGTATTCTGGCCTGGAGAATTCCATGGGCTGTATAGTCCATGGGGTCACTACTGAGTGACTTTCACTTTCATTTTCTTTCAATGTACCAGTATTGATTTGCTAGTCTTGACAAATGTACTGTTATTCTATAAGATCTTAATTTGGGGGGAAACTGGGTGAAGGATATAGGAGAACTCTCCATATTATTCTTTGTAAATCTTGTGTAAATACAAAGTTATTCCAAAACAAAGAGAATGACTGACATCATAGGATTAAGAGCCCTTGTGTGCATGCTCAGTTGCTTGTCGGGTCCAACTCTTTGTGACCCTATAGCCTATAGCCTACCAGGCTCCTCTGTTCATGAGGATTCTCCAGGCAAGAATGCTGGAGTGGGTTGCCACGCCCTCCTCCAGGGGATCTTTCCGACCCAGATTATCTTTCCACATCTCTTATGGCTTCTGCATTAGCAGGTGGATTCTTTACCACTAGCACTCCTATGGACGGAGGAGCCTGGTGGCCTGCAGTCCATGGGGTCGCTAAGAGTCAGACACGACTGAGCGACTTCACTTTCACTTTTCACTTGCATGCATTGGAGAAGGAAATGGAAACCCACTCTAGTGTTCTTGCCTGGAGAATCCCAGGGACGGGGGAGCCTGGTGGGCTGCCTGGGGGACCTGCCGTCTATGGGGTTGCACAGTCAGACACGACTGAAGCTACTTAGCAGCAGCAGCACCACCACCACCTTGGCAGTAGTTAATAAGACGCCCAGATATTTTTGCAAAACTTGACTTTATGATATTTCTATGAATGTCAAATGTGAAGGATGAGTGTTTTAGTTGGTAGAAAAGAATACACCCGAATTTTCTGTTAATCCTTCTTTGATTCACCATCTGTTGATTCTAAGAATTAGTGCCTAGTTGCAATTATAACTTACATTGTGTTCAGTGCAAGATAGCAGATTAATTTTCATAATTTTTAGTTTAATTTTTCAAAATGAAATCCTAATCTTAATCATACAAACACCCCACTCCTTATTTTGAAACCCCCACCCATTAAGTGAAAGCATTTTTTTAAGAAATTTTGTATGTGGACCACTTTAATAGTCTTTATTGAATGTGTTACAATATTACTTCTGTTTTATGTTTTGCTTTTTTGGCTACAAGGCATGCCTTAGCTCCCTGACCAGGGGTTGAACCCACACCCCCTGCATTGGAAGGCGAAGTTTTAACCACTGTACCACCAGGGAAGGCTCAGGTGAAAGCATTTTAGGTCATCTTTCTATCATCCCAATGATATGTGGATAAATGGACTCCCCTATGACTTCCAGGGTGTATAAACTCCCTCCCCATCCTTAGCATTCTAAATGTGATTCTCTGCAGTGCTGAGGGAAGAGGGGAAATGTGAGAAACCCAGAAAAACGAAAAGGCTTTACATAATAAAGGGATTGACAGAACCGGAAAGTGTTACTGAGTGAAATATGATTTCACTTCACCTCATTGTCCCCAAGAGACCTTCAATAAAATCTACGTTTTGCATCACTGCTTTAGGGTAGGAGTTTGTTTTGCTTTGGGTTTTTAATGAGACATATGTTGACACTGGCCTTAAAGATGAATGCCAGATGGTCTGGTTACATGCTGGATACCCCATGAATCAGCCCTGCATTGAGAAGTGCTCACCACCTACTTTATCTCTGAGATGAGCTGACATCATTTAATGAGGCAGACAGGATCACCCCATTTTATGGATGACAACTGAGGCTCACAGGTTCTGCAGGCTGCCAGGAGGAGAGTTTGCAGGATAGTGATGGGGCCACAGTGAACCAGAAAAGATATGCCTATCCAAAGAGGAAAGGGCTTTCCCAGGTGGCAGAGTGGTAAAGAATCTGCCTGTCAAGGCAGGGGATACAGGGGATACAAGAGATGTGAGGTCAAGCCCTGGATTGGGAAGATCCCCTGGACGAGGAAATGGCAACCGACTCCAGTAATCTTGCCTGAAAAGTCCCACAGACAGAGGAGCCTGGCGGGCTACAGTCCATGAGGTCACAAAGAATTAGACATGACTGAGCAACTGAGCACAGCATAGCACACACATGCAAAGGAGGCAGCCACCCAAGAAAATATGGTCAGTGCAGCCAGGACTCTGAATTTTCAGGTGAAGCTGTCCCGTGGCTCTTCTTTGTCAGACTCATTTTTATTTCCTTTTTAACTTTTATTTTTTACGATTTTTTTGATGTGGACCATTCTTAAAGTCTTTATTGAATTTGTTACAATATTGCTTCTGGTTTATGTTTTGGTTTTTTTGACCTCAAGGCATGTGGTGTCTTAGCTCCCTGACTTGGGATCAAACCTGCGCTCCCTGCATTGGAAGATGAAATCTTAACCACTGAACCACCGGGGAAGTCCCCGTCTGACTCTTTTAAACACAGAACAGAGGTATCAAATAAGTCAAGTCTGCAGTCAGTATACCTCCGTGGGCAGCCTCTCTATAACCTCCAGGTTTGGAAAATATTAAAAGGTAGGTTAAGTAATAGGTTCCTGCCACTTTGGAAGATAAATTTACTTTGTGCTAATGTCAGTCCTAATAGCTTTCCCTCTCTATATTAGCAAATTCTGGGTCACAGTGTACTTATAATACATAAAAGCATGCATATATATCCAAAAAGAGAGGTTCTAGTCCCTGCTTATGCCTTTTCAGCCCTCTCCTCTTTGCACTGTTTATTTTATTTTTTAAAATCTTTATTTATTTGGCTGTGCCAGGTCTTAGTTGCAGCATTCAGGATCTTTAGTTGCAGCATGTGGGATCTAGTTCCCTGGCCAGGGGTAGAATATAGGCCCCCTGCACTGGGAGCATGGAGTCTTAGCCACTGGACCACCAGAGAAGTCCCGTCCTGTCTGCTCTTTAAAGCCCTGTTAATAATCCGATAAGATAATGAAGGGAGCTTAAAGTCCGTTTCAGATGTAAATTCTTTGCAGGAAGTTGCACTATTTCCAAGGAGCAGGCAACAACCCCAGCCAGGTATTTACCCACCTACTCAAGTGTATAAGCCAATTTTCTTTTCACAGGAAGTATTCAAATGTAGTGGACTTCCCAGGCGGTTCAGTGGTAAAGAATCCACCTGCAATATAAGAGATGCAGGTTTGATCCCTGAGTTTGGAAGATCGCCTGGAGAAGGAAATGGCTACCCACTCCAGTATTCTTGCCTGGGAAATCACATGGACAGAGGAGCCTGTCCATGGGGTTGCAAAGGAGTTGGACATGATTTAGCGACTAAACAACAACATTCAAATGTAGCACTCCCAAGATCCAGCTGTTTCCAATAGTTCTTAATTTGTCTGTCAGCTGATACCAAAAAAAAGTTCACCATTTTTCTTATGCTTCTGCTTCCTCCAAGGACAAACGAAATAGCTACAAATTAGCCAGTTTCTCCAGATGGCAATGGCAAAGCCAAAATAGACCCCCAGGGTAATTTAGGGGCTAGACAGATGAGAAAGGAACCAATGTCTATGACAATGATTTGTGGATAGACAGTAAGTTCTTTCCTGGGACATATAAATGTATGTTTTCCCCATTTTCAGTCAGAAAAACATTGAGGTCAAGGTAAGTTCAGCTTCATATAGTGAAAGCGAATCCCCAAATTGCATTTTCCAGAGAGGCCATGTGAAAAGGCACCCAGGGCCAGCACGCTGATCCAGAATTCACTGATGAACCAGGTAACCTTGAGTAAATCACTCACCTCTTTGTGCTTCCTCTGAACCTGCCCCAGTGTGTGGAGAATAAAGGAGATGAGCTCTGGGGAGGGCCCAGTGCATTTCAGGACCTGGTGTCCATCAGGCAAGGCTAGTTCCTAGCTGGCTACTCTCACATGCGTTTCTGTCTGTTTCTGGCCCTTGAGTTATGGGTTCTAATCTCTGTTGATCCACAATTTTCAAATCCATGAAAAAAAATTTGTTTTTCTTTCCTGAGGCTGAAAGATGAGATGACTGTTTGACTGTTCAGCCTCATCTTTAAAGGCAGCTTCCTTTGTCACACTGAGACGTTTTATCTGGTGATCAGGAGCACCTAGGCAAAAATTCCGGTTATTTTCCTGAACAGCACAGCAATCAGATTTCCAGGCAGAAGCGCAATGAGGCGGTCCTCAGCGTCTCAGATTCATCATATTTGCTCCAACATGGAGGGACTGACAAATTAGCCAGGTTTGCATGAATTTAATCTAGTTGTAGTGCATGGGCTTTTCATTGCAGAGGCTTCTCTTGCTTCGGAGCCTCGGCTCTAGAGCCCTGGCTCAGAGTTGTGGCACACAGCCTTAGTTGCCCCGCAGCACATGGGATCATCCTGAATCGAGGATCAAACTAGTGTCTCCTGCATTGAGAAGCAGATTCTTTACCACTTAGCAGAGAGGCTTCTTTTGCTCACCCAAGACCTGTGAATTCAGTGATACAAATATCAGGAATACGGAAAAAAGAACAAAATAACAACTTTGTAAACAAATACAAAGTTTTTATTTGTATTTAAAATAAAAACTTTGTAAACAAATACAAAGTTTTTATTTGTGTTTAAAATAAAAATTTTGTAAATTGTTGTTGAGTCATTAAGTCTTGTCCGACTCTCTGAAGCACAACTGGCTTCCCTGTCCTTCACTATATCTTGGAATTGATTCAAACTCATATCCATTGAGTCAGTGATACTATCCAGCCATCTCATCCTCTGTCACCTCTTTCTCCTTTTGCCTTCAATCTTTCCCAGCATCAGGGTCTTTTCCAGTGAGTTGGCTCTTCACATCAGGTGGCTAAAGTATTGGAGCTTCCGCTTCAGCATCAGTCCTTCCAATGAATATTCAGGACTGATTTCCTTTAGGATCAACTTGTATGATCTCCTTGGAGTAAAAGGGATTCTCAAGAGTCTTCTTCAGCACCACAGTTCAAAAGCATCAATTCTTTGGTGTTCAGCCTTCCTTACTATCCAACTCTCACATCCATACATGACTCCTAGAAAAACCGTAGCTTTAACTATATGGAATTTTATTGGCAAAATGATGTCTCTGCTAACTATGTAAATAAGTAAATGTTATTTATTTATTACTGCTCATGGGGTTTTCGAGGCAAGAATACTGGAGTGGTTTGCCACTTCCTCCTCCAGTGGGAGACCCAGGTTCAATCCCTGGGTGGGGAAGATCTCCTGGAGAAGGAAATGACAACCCACTCCAGTATTCTTGCCTGGAAAATCCCATGGATGGAGAAGCCTGGTGGGCTACAGTCCATGGAGTCGCAAAGAGTCGGACACAACTGAGCGACTTCACTTTCACTCTTCACTTTCCTCCCGTGGACCATGTGTGTCAGAACTCTTCACTATGAAGAGTCTTGGGTGGTTCTGCACAGAATGGCTCATAGCTTCATTGAGTTATGCAAGCCCCTTTGCCATGACAAGGCTGTGATCCATGATAAAGTAAATAAGTAATAAACATAAATATTCATATATATGTTCATATTTTAAGGACCCAGAAAAAGCAAACATAAATACAGCTATTTTCCTGTACCTCCTGCCCAGTGTTAATGTTGACTCACCCTGGGCAGCAAAGGAGCAGCAAGTTGAACTGCTGCTTGAGGTCACAGTGTCATTACCACCACACAGCTCCAGTGGGCAAGGCCCAATCTGTCTGGAGTCATGCATGACTTTACTGCCCAAACATAAGTGGCAGCCCTGCTAATGAATATTGGGGAAAAAATAGAAGAAACAGGAAAGGAGACTAACACTGGGGGGCAAGGGGGAGGTTACTTACTTCCTAGGTGTCTCCATGTGTGACTTGCTGCTCTGCCACATGAGGGGGAACAAAAGGTCAGAACTAGGTAGGGGACTCCAGGTATTCCCTCTCCTTTCTAAGCCTCAGTTCCTCATCTTTAATCGCGCTGTACGATCTTGGTTACATGTACTTTAAACATCCTTTATCCCAAACTGTGATTCAACATGTATGGAGTTTATCAGCAACCTACATCCTAGGGGCCACTAAGGAGTATTTGTGCTATATGTGTGTTAAGTGGCTTCAGTCGAGGCTGACTCTTTGCAACCCTATGGACTGTAGCCCACCAGGCTCCTCTGTCCATGGGATTCTCCAAGCAAGAATACTGAAGTAGGTTGTCATTTCCTCTTCCAGGGTCTCTTCCCGACCAAGGGATTGAACCTGCATCTCTTACATCTCCTGCATTGGCAGGTGGGTTCTTTACCACTAGCACCACCTGGGAACTTGGGATGCTTTAATTATGAATACACATTCTATGTTCTCCTCTAGGAGTTTTATAGTTTCTGGTCTTACGTTGAGATCTTTAATCCATTTTGAGTTTATTTTTGTGTATGGTGTTAGAAAGTGTTCTAGTTTCATTCTTTTACAAGTGGTTGACCAGATTTCCCAGCACCACTTGTTAAAGAGATTGTCTTTAATCCATTGTATATTCTTGCCTCCTTTGTCAAAGATAAGGTGTCCATATGTGCATGGATTTATCTCTGGGCTTTCTATTTTGTTCCATTGATCTATATTTCTGTCTTTGTGCCAGTACCATACTGTCTTGATAAATGTGGCTTTGTAGTAGAGCCTGAAGTCAGGTAGGTTGATTCCTCCAGTTCCATTCTTCTTTCTCAAGATAGCTTTGGCTATTCGAGGTTTTTTGTATTTCCATACAAATTGTGGAATTATTTGTTCTAGCTCTGTGAAGAATACCGTTGGTAGCTTGATAGGGATTGCATTGAATCTATAAATTGCTTTGGGTAGTATACTCATTTTCACTATATTGATTCTTCCAATCTCTGACATACATCACAGCAGAATCCTCTATGACCCACCTCCCAGAATATTGGAAATAAAAGCAAAAATAAACAAATGGGACCTAATTAAACTTAAAAGCTTCTGCACATCAAAGGAAACTATTAGCAAGGTGAAAAGGCAGCCTTCAGAATGGGAGAAAATAATAGCAAATGAAGCAACTGACAAAGAATTAATCTCAAAAATATACAAGCAACTCCTACAGCTCAACTCCAGAAAAATAAATGACCCAATCAAAAAATGGGCCAAAAAACTAAATAGACATTTCTCCAAAGAAGACATACAGATGGCTAACAAACACATGAAAAGATGCTCAACATCACTCATTATCAGAGAAATGCAAATCAAAACCACTATGAGGTACCATTTCACACCAGTCAGAATAGCTGCGATCCAAAAGTCTACAAGCAATAAATGCTGGAGAGGGTGTGGAGAAAAGGGAACCCTCTTACACTGTTGGTGGGAATGCAAACTAGTACAGCCACTATGGAGAACAGTGTGGAGATTCCTTAAAAACTGGAAATAGAACTGCCTTATGATCCAGCAATCCCACTGCTGGGCATACACACTGAGGAAACCAGAAGGGAAAGAGACATGTGTACCCCAATGTTCATCGCAGCACTGTTTATAATAGCCAGGACATGGAAGCAACCTAGATGTCCATCAGCAGATGAATGGATAAGAAAGCAGTGGTACATATACACAATGGAGTATTACTCAGCCATGAAAAAGAATACATTTGAATCAGTTCTAATGAGGTGGATGAAACTGGAGCCTATTATACAGAGTGAAGTAAGCCAGAAAGAGAAACACCAATACAGTATACTAACGCATATATATGGAATTTAGAAAGATGGTAACAATAACCCTGTGTACGAGACAGCAAAAGAGACACTGATGTATAGAACAGTATTTTGGACTCTGTTGGAGAGGGAGAGGGTGGGAAGATTTGGGAGAATGGCATTGAAACGTGTAATATCATGTATGAAACGAGTTGCCAGTCCAGGTTCAATGCACGATACTGGATGCTTGGGGCTGGTGCACTGGGACGACCCAGAGGGATGGTGTGGGGAGGGAGGAGGGAGGAGGGTTCAGGATGGGGAGCGTATGTATACCTGTGGCGGATTCGTTTTGATGTTTGGCAAAACTAATACAGTGTTTCAGGTTTAACAATAAAATTAAATTAAATTTAAAAAAATACACATTCTAGGGGTAGTTGGGTAACTCCTTCAAAGTCTACATCAGAGGGTTTATTCATCAGCATAAAGGATGTTGGAAGTAAACTTGTTTGGTCAGTAAAATGAAGGCATGGTTTGGCTGGAGAGAAGGAAGAGCCCTGCCATTCTCGAATTAATAAGATGTAAGAATTTGGCCTGACCCATAACACATCAGTTCCTGCAGAGCAGCCCCAGTGCCCCAGGCGTCATGGGTCCTCAGGCTCTGCTCTGCCAGAAGCGTTCCCCTGCCCCACCCCTCCAATCTGGGAGCTGTGCCATCAGCTGGTCCTGCAGTGAACCAGTTCTGCCAGAGAGCTGGAGGGCAGAGAATGGCAGTGTCTTCCTCCTGTGTACTCCATGGCTCACTGCCACCCTTAGAAGTTTGTATCAGCTAATGAAAGGGTGGTCTCCCTCACTTGGTGGGGTCCGCTTTAGTATTTAATAGCACCCTTTTCATTTTGCTGTAGCAATGCTTCATAATTGTGCGCTGATTCAAGGGCAAACAAGCCACAAGAGTAGGGCTTCCCTGGTGCTCCAGCGGTTAAGAATCTGCCTCGCAATGCAGGGGACACCAGTTGAATGCCTGATCTGGAAAGCCGAGGGGTAGCTAAGCCTCTGTGCCACAACTACTGAGCCTGTGCTCTAGAGCCCGAAAGCCCCAACTTCTGAGTCCACACACTCGAGAGCCCATGCTCTGCAGCAAGAGAAGCCACCGCACCGAAACTGGAGAGTAGCCCCCGCTCTCGGCAACTAGAGAAAACCCGCGCACAGCAACAAAGACCCAGTGCAGCTAAATAAATAAAAAATAAGAACAAAGCACAAGGTTATGGGACTTGTGCGATAGTCATTTCCATATTAATGTGAGAGCCGTCCGTTTTGGCAGCATTGGGTCATTGGAGGCCGCCATATGATGCATGTTTCATACATTAGAATTAAGAAGATGGAAAGTTACATATATTAGAGCTGCTTGTGTAAGCAAATAAATCAAGTGAGGAATCATAATTATTAGATGACCAATTAAAGGAAAGGACTACCCAGGCATTGTTAGTAAAACAATTAATTGTAGGTTTCTACCCATCTTTGTACATTTTGTTGCTTACGAAGATAATGCATCGATTCTTTAAGACTGGGTTAAAAGCATGTTTAATCAGATTCCGCTAAGTGTAGAATCATTATTTTTATGACTTCATGAAATGCATATTTTTACCAACCAATTTTGAAACAGCTTTTTCAAAGGTTAGAAAGGCGCTCTTATCCTTTCAGAGAGCACGCATGGAAATCAGAAGTTTAAAGAAAAATCTCATTATAAGGAGAATAATTTTGGAAAACTAACACCCAAAGCTTCCTTTGATTTGGAAAATGCTTTGAGTGGAGATTTCTGAATAAAGAATTGAAGGATTATTTTCTTTTCTTCTAGATTTTCTCAGAGTATCTCATATCTCAACAACTACAGTGTAGATAAAGCACTTTGTGGTTTGGAGGTTTTTTTGTGTTTGTTTTTGTTTTTTTGCTTTGTTGGTCTCCTCTTAAAGAAACTTCTCACAAATGTAAAAAGAGGATAAAGTCAGTTCCTTTTCATCCCTAGTGACTAAGAATATGAGTGGGTAGAATCCAAGTGTAGGCTTCTCCATGAAATTCAAAAATACTCGTGTTTCCCTTCTTGCCTGGGAACATAAAAGAGACGGTTTTAGGATAAATTAAAGGAGGCCCTATTTTAAATAGCTTTCCTTTAGGCAAGATGTAGTATGGGCTAAAAATGCAAGCAGCTTTAGAGATGACTTTAGATGCATCCCTGGGAGTCACATCTATGTCCAGTGATTGGGGAGGAGCCAAAGATGCTCAGAAGGCATCGCTTGCCCTTTGACACCCAGCACGGCCCCTCCCCCTGCCGACACCCAGGTTGTCCAAAGAGCCCTGTTCTGTTCTTCTGGAGCACTGGGCACATTCATCTACAATGCTCAGATATACGCAGGGATGGCATCTTACTGAACACTGAGTCCACTAAGCCTAGCAAAGGCTCTGATACAATAAAGTCAGATCTGAATGTTGATACCAGACATTTCCCCCCAACCCCCACAAAATGTCCCAAGATATATTTTATGATCTCCTGATTTCTTTTCCAAGTTTAGAAAGAAGTTCCCACTATTCCGTAAGGACAGAGCAGCTCCATCCTATTTCGTACCTGGCGTTAGGGAGTCATTGCCTTTATTAACAAACCACCTTTATTCACAGAAGAAAATGGCAGAAAATGGAGAAGGAAATGGCAACCCACTCCAGTATTCTTGCCTTGAGAATCCCATGAACAGAGGAGCCTGGCGGGCTACAGTTCACAGGGTCGCAAAAAGTTGGACACAACTGAACAACACTTTATTCACAGAGGGAGCAAAATGGGAAGGGGCTTGGTCAAATGCTGGTTTTAAGGAATGTTCTTTCTTCTCCGCCTGCAACGCTCCAGCTTCCCTAAACGGCCTGCAGCCTTGTAGTTTTCATTGCAGGCCCTTGGAAGCAGATTGTTCAGGTTGGAATCCTAGCTCCATCACATGCCCCACTCCATGACCTTGGGCACATGACTTCATGTCTTAGTGTCCATGATGCTGCATCAGCAAAAGGAAGTTAATCACTGTACCCATTTTACAAGTTTGCTGTAAGAACTAAATGAGCTCACGGTGTTTAGTGTATTATCTGACCCCTAGCAAGTGGTTATTAAGTGTGTATCTATCAGTACAGGCAAGGATATACTGCAGTAACAAAAGAGACAAGTGGCTTAAAACAAAGTTTTATTATTCACTCATGCCATGTGTTCATACTGGTAGACAGAAGTCTGTGTTCATTGACGCAACTCAGGAGACAAGGCTAAAAAGCAGCCACCTGTATGTCATGTACAAAGGAAAGAAAGTGACCAGTCATGCTGGTCCTTAAATCTTTCACTGGAAGTTATACATGGAAATTTGTGCATATTTCATCATCTAAATCACATCACTGCATGGCCCCACTTAGCTCCACTGAGACAGGAAGGCCCTACTTAGCTCCACACCAACACACTTAAAAGTTGGGAGAACTAAAAATATTGGGTTTTGGGGAGCTTTTCTGGTAGTTCAGTGGTTGAGAGTCTGCCTGCCAAATCAGGGGATATGAGTTCAATCCCTGATCTGGAAAGATACCTCAGGACAACTAAGCCCAGGCACTACAACTATTGAGCCTGAGTGCTCTAGAGCCCATGCTCCGCAAAAAGAGAAGCTTCTGCAATGAGAAGCCCAAGCACCACAAGTAGAGAGTAGCCCCCACTCTCCGCAACTAGAGAAAGCCTTTGTACAGCAAAGAAGACCCAGTGCAGCCAACATAAATAAATAGTAAATTTTTTTTAAAAAGAAATATTTGGGAGAATGGCATTGAAACATGTAAAATATCATGTATGAAACAAGTTGCCAGTCCAGGTTCGATGCACGATACTGGATGCTTGGGGCTGGTGCACTGGGACGACCCAGAGGGATGGAATGGGGAGGGAGGAGGGAGGAGGGTTCAGGATGGGGAACACATGTATACCTGTGGCAGATTCATTTTGATATTTGGCAAAACTAATACAGTTATGTAAAGTTTAAAAATAAAATAAAATTAAAAAAAAATAAATAAAAAAATAAAAAGAAATATTGGGGTTTTGATACTACTGACCACACCTTGTAGTAGCAAGCTGATATTATTATGATAGTGACTCTCATGCAATATCCCTTCAGGGTTTCACAAGCAAAAATGCAAAATGTCAGCGGTGTAAAACAGAGAGCTTGTGCCTGAAATTGACTCTCAGTCATCTGTCCAAGCCCAGCATACACTATAGCAAAGAACATTTTCTCTTCTGACTACAGTTCTATCCTCCTGCAGTATTCTTTTATAACATGCATGGTCAATAGCCAATCATTTTTTAGCAGTCTTAATGCAACATTTCATTCTCGTTTCATGACAGATGGGGAAAAAAGCTTCCAGGGAGAAAATAGAAACAAACTCCTCTTTTTTTCCTCCAAAACTTAAGAAGTAATGACATAGTGCTTAAGAAAAATAGCCCCCAGGTTCTCAACCCTGTCAACTAGCTTAATTAATGGCCCTTTTTTATTTTTCAAATCCTTTGTGGGGGTGAGAGGTGCCAGAAGCAGAGACGAGCTCTCCCCAGTTCTAAATGGTTCCCTAAATGTTTTCCAGTGATTTACGTAGCAAATAACTAAAACATACAAGGAAGCTGGTAACTTCTCATTTGATCTTTCCTGTAGAGAGGACTAGAAGGACAGGCTGCCTGGAAGACTTCAGAGACCACTAAACTGCTTTCTATTGATTTTATACTAAGATACTTTATCATTCTTGTTGCTTTAAAAGGAAATGCAATCTGTGTCAGGGTCTAAATAGACTTTCCTAGAAAACTCAGGCCTGGCACTCCTACGTGAACAGATGTGGAGGATGTTTATCCGCTTTGGCAAATCAACTTTAGGGAGTTTGTTTTTGGTTTTGTGTTTTGTTTTTTTTTTTTTTTTTTTCCCAAGAAGCATCTTTCCTGCTTTAACATCCAGTCCCAATTGCAAAGAGCAGCCACTGGAGTCTCACTTCCTGAGAGTAAACTCTCTTGGATCTGGAATTCACCTGAAAAGCACAATGTTCAGTCCCCTTTCTGTGCGCCTAGGGACAAGTCCAGTACTTTGGCCACCTGATGCGAAGAGTTGACTCATTGGGAAAGACTCTGATGCTGGGAGGGATTGGGGGCAGGAGGAGAAGGGGATGACAGAGGATGAGATGGCTGGATGGCATCACTGACTCGATGGAAGTGAGTCTGAGTGAACTCCGGGAGTTGGTGATGGACAGGGACGCCTGGCGTGCTGCGATTCATGGGGTTGCAAAGAGTCGGACACGACTGAGCGACTGAACTGAACTGAACTGAGGGACAAGGAGGATCTGAAATGATAGGGACTTGCTTAAGGGTGTTGAATGAGCCAGGGATAGAATCCCAGTTCAAATCCAGCCCTCTGACCCCAGTCAGAGACTCTCAGAATCTTGGAATTGGCATATGTTTAAAACCCCAGGTGTCTGTTCCTCCTCTAGGATCTCCCCTTGTAAACCGCATGTCAGTGCTGCTAAGTCGCTTCAGTCGTGTCCAACTCTGTGCGACCCCATAGACGGCAGCCCACCAGGCTCCCCCGTCCCTGGGATTCTCCAGGCAAGAACACTGGAGTGGGTTGCCATTTCCTTCTCCAATGCATGAAAGTGAAAAGTGAAAGGGAAGTCGTTCAGTTGTGTCCGACTCTGTGTGACCCCATGGACTGCAGCCTACAAGGCTCCTCTGTCCGTGGGATTTTCCAGGCAAGAGTACTGGAGTGGGGTGCCATTGTGTAAAAAGGAAGAGTCAGTTTTGACTCTTCCATGCTAGATCAATTTCTTTGGCCATTTTTGTTATTATAATCATACATAATGGCCTGCTTCAGAGAATCCTGCCCCTCTGCCTGACTATTAAGCTAAAGTGCCTTTGTTCAGAATCCTGTCCACCTATCGTTGGCAGGAAGAAAGAAATTAACACATCCTTTTGTCTGAGGCTTGCCATTCTAGGAGGTTCTTGCAAGATTAAATGGCCTTTTTACTTTCTTTCCTCACCTCCCCTCATCTCTGATCCATAAAGTAACCTAGCATCCATACCCCAACAAAATGGTGATTTTGAGACGTTAGTCTGCCGTCTTCTTGGTGAGTCAGCTTTCCAAATAAAGTCATATTCCTTGCTTCAACACCTCGTCTCTCAAATTCGCTGGCCTCTTGCCTGGCAAGCAAAGCAAGCTTGAACTCTGTAACAAAAGTATAATGCATTTTCTTCTCCTTAACTTTCTCAATACAGCCTGCTGCTGCTGCTGTTGCTAAGTCGCTTCAGTCATGTCCGACTCTGTGCGACCCCATAGACGACAGCCCACCAGGCTCCCCTGTCCCTGGGATTCTCCAGTCAAGAATACTGGAGTGGGTTGCCTATCTTTGGCCTATTTCCTATCTATATTTGGAATACCATATATCACGCTTTTAAGAAATTCAATAAGTAGAAATTCTAACCTACAAAACTTGTAGATCACGGAGATCTTTCATTTTATAAAACAGTTCTATATAAGTAAAATCCTGAGTTCTAGTCTTGACTTTGCCATTAACTGGTATGTGTCTGTGAAAAACTCAGTCAATCATTCTTGGTCTGAGTGTCAGAATCTATTAGATGAAGGGGCTGGAATAGATAATCCTTAAAAATCCTTTGAACTGGAAATAGTTGGTGAATTGATTCCAGGAATCAAGATGTTTTACTAATGCACTTTTTAAGTTTTTCCATTTATTTTGAAATGTTTCACAGTTACAAAAAACAAAGGATAAAAAGGATACTGCTGTTAGCATCCATGAAGCTACTACTCAAATTAATATCTAAAGAATTAGAAACACATCTGAAGCTCCCATTAGAACCCTCACCAACTG
Source organism: Bubalus kerabau (assembly GCF_029407905.1). NCBI lineage: Eukaryota > Metazoa > Chordata > Mammalia > Artiodactyla > Bovidae > Bubalus > Bubalus kerabau. The sequence continues at coordinate 107,678,371 of NC_073628.1, read as the reverse complement.
GGGCCAATCATCCCTTTCTTTCCAACACCCAAAAGTAACACCCACCTTGAACTTGGTGCTTCTCAAGTTTATGCATTTCTTTATTGTTTCATATTTTTATCTCCCTAAACAATGTATACTTCTATTTTGCATGCCTTTGCTATATAAGTGGAATATTTTTGTATTTTTCTTTCTGCGAGTTGCTTTCAGCTTAATACTCTATTCTCAAATCTACTCTTGTTGGCACATTGACTACAGTTCATTCATTCTTATTATTGTTGTTCTGTCACTAAGTTGTGCCCAACTCTTTTCAATCCCATGGGCTGCAGCACACCAGGCTCCTATGTTCTCCACCATTTCCTGAAATCTGCTCAAATTTATGTCCATTGAGTTGGTGATGCTATCTAACCATCTCATCCTCTGCTGCCCTCATCTCCTTTTGCCTTCAGTCTTTCCCAGCATCAGGATCTTTTTCAATGTATCAACTCTTCACATCAGGTGGCCAAAGTATTGGAGCTTCATCATCAGTCCTTCCAATGAATGTTCAGAGTTGATTTCCTTTAGGAATGACTGATTTATCTTCTTACTATTTAAGGGACTCTCAAAAGTCTTCTGCAACATCATAATTTGAAAGCATCAATTCTTTGGCACTCAGCCTTCTTTATAGCCCAACTCTCACATGACCACTAGAAAAACTATAGCTCTGACTATATGGACCTTTGTCAGTAAAGTGATGTCTCTGCTTTTTAGTAGACTGTCTAGGTTTGTCATAGCTTACTACTGTAGATTATTTCACTGAATGAACATACCAAATTTACTTACACTCACTTGATAGAAACTAGGTTGTTTCTTACTTTTCACTATTGAAACAAACCTGCTGTGAAAAGTCTTTCATTGTCTACAGTACACACATGAGAGTTCTCTAAGGCATTGCATGGGATTGGAAACCTAAGGTATTTGGTCCTTTTATCCTTATGCTGTTGGTTTTTCCCATCCATGAACATGATTGATCTCTGCATTTAAGTCTAGTATTGTATCTTTGAATAATTTTTACAATTTTATCCATACCTTGCTGGCATATACTAATTTATTCCTAGATACTTTAGTGTTTTGCTGCTATTGTAAATGGTTGTCAGTCTATGCCTGCATGCTCAGTGGCTTCAGTCATGTCCAACTCTTTGTGACCCTATGGACTATAGCCCATGAGACTCCTCTGTCCATGGTGTTCTCCAGGCAAGAATACTGGAGTAGGTTGCCATACCCTCCTCCAAGGAATCTTCCTGACCCAGGGATCAAACCCACATCTGAGTCTCCTGTATTGCATGTGAATTCTTCACTCGTTGAGCCACCTGTGAAGCTCTTGTCTATCTCTGCTGCTGCTAGGTCGCTTAAGTCATGTCAGACTCTGTGCGACCCCACAGACAGCAGCCCACCAGGCTCCCCTGTCCCTGGGATTCTCCAGGCAAGAACACTGGAGCGGGTTGCCATTTCCTTCTCCAATGTGTGAAAGTGAAGTCGCTCAGTCGTGTCCAACTCCTAGCGACCCCATGGACTGCAGCCTACCAGGCTCCTCCATCCATGGGATTTGCCAGGCAAGAGTACTGGAGTGGGGTGCCATTGCCTTCTGCATGTCTATCTCTAGGAAGGCAATTAATTTTTGTATACCTGTCTTATGAGTGTACATGCTGATCTCACTTATTAACTCTAACTTTTCAGTAGAGTCTTTGAAGTTGTGTATGTAGATAATCATATTATCATGACGCTTTAGTGTCTGTCTTTCTATCTTTAAACCTAGTGTCTGACAACACCAGCCTCCTAACCAGTGCCTGTTCCTCCTCCTTTCCTGTTAGCAAAATCCAAAATTATTCCCTCAGCCCTGTGCCCAGCTAAAAATACTCAACCCACAAGTCTCCTTGCAGCTGGGAGAAGGGAGGTGCATCTGGTCAATAGGATGTAAGTTTAAGTCCCTGAAGGTGAAGGTCTTTCTCAGTAAAAGACTACTCTTTGGGAAAGAATTCATCTTGGGCTGCCCTTACTCCTGCCTGTGGTTCAGACATCAGGCAGCTCTTTGCATTCCCTTCTCACCTTGAGGTTTCCTGGACCAGATGGGCAATGTAAATTTGAACCTTGTACTTTTGAGCCAACAAACTGTGGAGAATTCTCTGGGAAAGCCCTTTTTTATTTAGGACAGAGCACACCATATGCTTGCTATCTCCTTTCGATAAGAGGTACATATTTTCCCCATGATTCATAACCCTTTAAGAATTCCAAATGCACACTGGCCTTAACTCCATCTTCCCACCTTGATCAGGTCCAAGGCTTATCTCCTGTCTCCACAGAAAACCAAGCCTCTAGGGTCCCCAAGGTTGTTAACATCTGCAACAGCCAAGACCTCAGCCCCCACACACCACTCTGGTTTTCAGCTTCTTTTTAATGCTTGGTTTTTTGGAAATTTCCCTTTTTTGCAAGTTCAGTGAAGCATCTGAGAAGGGACTTGTTATACTTTGTCCCATTTTTCTAGATGTTTGGTCTTGGAAGTCTTCAGATTGGAAATGGAAGAACCTCCTGCTAAGTCCGTGGCTCAAGTTACAAAATTCCAACGTATGGACCCCTGTTATGGAGCACATCTATTGCACAGCAGGAGCTACTCCTTCAGCACCTGTTTGTGTAGCACCTGCTTGTGCCAGGCACCGTTGAGGACCTGGAACACAGAGTTGAAAAAGGCAAACCAGTTCTCTGAACTCAAGGAACGCATAATGGGAAGACACACAATGAATAAGGAAAGAAACAAGAAAACTTTAATTTTAAAATATTTATTTATTGTCACTTGTTTATTTCTTTGGCTGTGACGAGTCTTAGTTGTGGCACATAGGATCTTCAATCTTTGTTGTGGCATATAGGATTCTTTAGTTGTGGCATGTGAACTCTTAGTTGCGACGTACATGCTTAATCACTCAGTCATGTCCAACTCTTTGTCCATGGGATTATCCCAGCAGGAATATGGAGTCAGTTGCCATTTACTCCTCTAAGGGAACTTCCTGACCCAGGGATTGAACCCACGTCTCCTGCAGCTCCTGTATTGGCAGGTGGACTCTCACCACTGAGCCTCCTGGGAAGCCCTTTGTTGCAACATGTGGGATCTAGTTCCCCAACTCCCCTGCATTGGGAGTACAGATTCTTAGCCACTGGACCACCAGGGAAGTCCCAAGAAAACTTTAAAGAGAGATAAATGCTAGGAAGAAAATGAAAACAGAGTAATGCAAAAGAGGATTGAATGGGAAAGAATGTTAGCCAAGGTAATCTAGACGTTTGACCTGAGACCTGAGTCTAGAAACCAGCTGAGTAGAGATGTGGGTGTAAAGATTCCAGGTGGAGAGACCATCCAATGCAAAAACCCTAAGGCTGAAGAAAACACTGGCAGGTTTCTGCAAGGCTGGAGCAAAGGGGATACATTTCATCATTCTCTATTTTCTTTCTTCCCAGTGTTCCAGAGCCAATGGTGGGTACAATATATTCTTCCTGCTTAAAGAGATGTCTAATTTAGACTTGGGATATTTGGGGATTTTCTTTTAAAGGATAAGTTCATTAGTATCAGCCAAAACATAAACAGCCTGAGTTGCCTTCATCTAATTTTTTTTTTAAGATAACAAAGGAGAAAAGAGAATACAATCCTTAGTATACGCAATTATCAAAACCCACAGACAGGGTGTTACCCAGAGGAGCGCTCAGTACACAGGCCATGGGACTGCAGACAAGGTTACATTGTTTCCTGCAGATTCTTCAGTCAGGATTAGATGATGATGGTGGAAGGGAGAGATGGCTGCTGCTTGTCAATGTTGCGCTGTTTTCACTGCGGCCAATGGAAGAGAAACCTAGATGAATCCAGCCAAGCAGGAGAGGACATGAGAGAGGAGGTGTTGTTTGAGTCTTAGTGGAGGGTGAATGTTCACAAGTTGGGAGAAGCAGAGGGTATCCCAGGAGATGGGCAAAGAAGCAGGAAAGGTGTGGCCAGTTGGGGAACCAGGATTTCTGGACCCCTTGGCTCCACCACTTATGGGCTCTGTAGCCTCAGTCAGCTCTCACATCTCTGGACCTCAGTATCCAATATTCTTCTCCTGTTGGAATGGGATCTGCTTCTGCTATTCTTCTGCCCCTTGGCAATCAACTTCTGATCTATTGTTCATATGCAGATGCTCAGTCATGTACAACTCTTTTTGGCCCCATGGACTGTAGCCCGCCAGGCTCCGCTGTCCATGGAATTTTCCAGCAAGAATACTAGAGCAGATTGCCATTTCCTCCTCCAAGGAAACTTCCTGACTCAGGGATAGAACCCATGCCTCCTGCATCTCCTGCATTGGCAGGCGGATTCCTTACCACTCAGCCACCAGGGAAGCCCTCTGACCTGTCAGCACTGGTCAGTTTCCTCAAGTGAGGAAATCGTGAGAAGGTCGTCCTCATATGGGGCTTTGCCATTAGCATGAAATGAGATCATTACCATAATGTCAGACACTGATTTCTAAATAAACCTTTGCCAATATCACTACATGTCAAGGGTTCATAAAATGTTCAGTGGGGAGAGGCCAGTGTTGAGACTGAGAAGATGGGGTGGTGCCTCACTCTCTGGGGCAAAGGGGCCATGTAAGAGGTTGGCATCCTGACCGAGTGCTAGCTTGCTTTCTCTCTCTGTCTGGCTCTCTCTCCGCACCCCCTCCTGCTTATCCAGACACAACCCTGGGATCAGAAATTCCTTAGCTAGGCAGACCCTCAATCTGAGCGGATGGTGCCTCCTTCCCCTGCCCAGTTCTCTGGAACCAACCTCTCTCCAGCTGTCTCCAGCTAGGGTGCTGCCTCCCCTCTGTCCAGCAATGCCTCTTTTACACAGTCCATCCTTTCCTGCCCGCCCCCACCCCATGCCACTGCAACCTCAATTCTCACAAAGCATTCCCTCCCCCATCATTTCTGCTTTGTTCACACTTCCCTGCTCCCCAGAAATATTACTTTATCCAGCGAGTGTGCTGGTTGTAAATTGAAATGCAAATAGATCAACATAAATCTGAATGTCCATTTACATTAAATATATTATGAATATAAAAAGATAAGGCCCCATGGGTCTCAACTCCATTAGCCCTATTACTCTTCCGCCCCTGGGCAATCAGCTTCGGACCCATCACCAAGTCAGTGTCCACGAAACTCACATAGGCACTGTCACAGACACACACAGGTTCCACCTGCACTTCTAATTACAGCAGGTGGCCCACAGTGAAGATGGTCCTCCTCCACTTCCTTAGCATAAGAAACAATTACTGATGTGTCGTCCTCCTTGTAAGACTTTGCACAGCACTCTAGGATGGGAGGAATCAAATTAAACCCCTGTAGAGGATTCAGGGCATCTCTATTTATGCAGCTAGGCCCGGCACAAATCTAATATTCTGTAAATATGCTAAGCTCTGCGCAATTTGTCCGCGCACTGCGCCTTGTACAGAAACGCTCAATAAAATATCCGTTGTCTGATTGGCTACAAATAACAAAGCACCACGAGAGCACCTCTTATCTGCTCTGGGGGTTCGTTCCTTTCTAGGTCAAGGCCTTCAATATGTTAAGAGCAGCCTGGGTTGAGTGAGTCAGCAGTGGGGGCCGTTAGGAGGGAGGGATTCTCAGGTTGGTGGCATCTAAGCCTCCCAACCTGGTCCTTACGCTCAAACCCCAGCATAAACAGCAAAGGCCTTCACTAGCCATGTTTAACCACAGGGAGGAAAGTGCAGGTATAATCCACCCAGAGATTAGGAAAAGGATTAAAAAGCTACCTGGATCCTTCTCATCGCTCCTCTGCCCCCATGGGGCATCGATACCATATTCTCTTCTCTGCTCATTATTGTCAGAGAACATGAAGAAGAGTCTCTCTCCCTCTCTTTCTAAATGCCCCCATTTGTTAGAGTACCCCTAACCAAGATTCTTGAGACTGGGTTCAAAGCTGAGAATGAATTATTCATTTGGTGCCCCTAAAATATAATTTATTCTTTATAAATAAAGAGTAAATTTTATAAATATAGATGGTTTCCCCAGTGGCTCAGCCAAAAATAATCCATCTGCAGTGCAGGAGATGCAGGTTTGATCTCTGGGTCGGGAAGATCCCCTGGAGGTGGGCATGGCAACCCACTCCAGTGTTCTAGAAAATCCAATGGACAGAGGAGCCCGGTGGGCTATAGTCCATAGGGTCGCAAAGAGTCAGACACGACTGAGCCACTGAGCACAGCACACACACACACACAAATACAAATGGTTTAGAATGCTTTCAGTCTGAGAAGCAAAGGTTTCTCAAAGTGAACAGCATTTCTCTCTTTGTCATCACTCTCTGGCACACTATTACCATTTCACTTGGGAAAAGACCCTGGGTAGTGGTCCACTCCTGTTACAGAAGGAGTGGGCTGGGTGAGCAGAGGGCCCCCTGCAGACAGGGGACCAGGCAGGAGCACTGGGAACCACCTGCTGGGACCCACACCCCATCTCTGCCCTCTGCACCCACTGCCTCCCCTTCTGGCAACTGGCTGCTCTAGTTTCCAATGGCAAAGGATGCCAACCTGAAGTGACAACTTGGTGGTTTCCAGGGCAACCACTCCCTGTGTTTTCTGGTGGAAACTGTGGTCATTGGTGCATAGCAGCTGGGTTGGTGGGAACCAGGGACATGTTCAAAGAGAAGTTCCCTCCTCCCATCACAGAAGCTGGAGGAGAGCTCCAAGAATCCCTCCATGAAAGACTGGGCATAAGCATACCAAGGGAGGCAGCAGAACTAGAAAAGCTGGGCAAGAGAGAATAATAGTAATAAAATACAGGCAAGAGGAATTTCAATGATTATGCCTCTAAAAATATATTATCTAATTTAATGTTCAGTAGGAGGTCACCAATTCACATGGCCTTGGGGCTAGTCTGGGAAAGAAAGTGAGCACCCAGGCTAATGTGAGGCCATAAAGACGGTGGAGTCAGGGGGATGCTGGAGGCACCTGTGTCCCATCAGAAAGGAAGCCAAGGTCCTCTGGTTGTGCCCACTGGACCACAGACCCATTACAGAGATAAGAAAACTGAGGTGCAGATATTGCAGGAAAGGGGACCCCTTCCAGAGCCAGAGAGTGGGCTCTTGTCTGACCCTTGGAAATGAATTGAATCCAGGAGGACTGCTCCACCACGTGGCTTACAGTTCCAGGTTTTATGGTAACTGGGTGTGTTTCAGGTTGTTTCTGGTCAATCCCTCTGACTCAGGGTCCTTCCTGGTGACGAGGGTGTCACTCAGCCATGAGGGATTCCAGTGAGGAGGACTCTGGGAGGTTGGTAGGACATAGGGACTGGCGTCTCCTCTCTCCTTTTGACCTTTCCTGAATTCTTCTGGATGCTGGTAGCTTGTTCCACATTCCTTACCAGGACCTCTTGTTGAAGATAACTCACGCAAGTGGTTACTATCAGGCCTGGCCAAGGTTTGCAGTTTTAATCAGCGGTTCCTCTAACACAGAGACACATCTTCCAGTTTTCCAAGAGAAGTTGGAAATGCAGATTTTTATCTGTAATTTTGTGATTATTTTTCTTTTTTTGTAATTGAAGTATAACTATGTAATCTCCTAATTCTAAAAAGTTAGTACATGCATGGTCAGTCTCTTCAATCATGTCTGACTCTGCAACCCTACGGACTGTAGCCCACCAGGATCCTCTGTCCATGGGGTTTCTCTAGACAAGAATACTGCTGCTGCTGCCGCTAAGTCACTTCAGTCGTATCTGATTCTGTGTGACCCCATAGATGGCAGCCCACCAGGCTCCGCTGTCCCTGGGATTCTCCAGGCAAGAACACTGGAGTGGGCTGCCATTTCCTCCTCCAATGCATGAAAGTGAAAAGTGAGAGTGAAGTCACTCGGTCGTGTCTGACTCCTAGCGACCCCATGGACTGCAGCCTACCAGGCTCCTCCGTCCATGGGATTTTCCAGGCAAGAGTACTGGAGTGGGTTGCCATTGCCTTCTCCGAAACAATACTAGAGTGTACCTATGGCTGATTCTTGTTGGTGTTTGACAGAAAACAACAAAATTCTGTAAAGTAATTATCCTTCAATTAAAAAATAAATAAAGTGGCCAAAAAAAATTTTTTAAGGTAAAAAAAGAATACTAAAGTGGGTTGCCATGCCCTCCTCCAGGAGATCTTCCTGATCCAGGGATTGAACCCAGGTCTCTTATGTCTCCTGCATTGGCAAGCGGGTTCTTTACCACTAGTACCACCTGTGAAGCCCAGAAAGCTTAGAAACTAATTTAAAAACCAAGCTCAAACCAATTCAAGAAGAGGTCAATATGTCAGTGGGTCAAGGCCCATCCTTGGGCCATTCCTTAGTCCCAGTTTGTAACCTTGGTCTTAAAACTCCATGAGGGAGAGGGCACAACTTCCATGTTCCAGACTGGGATATTCAGTCTCTAAGTGCTCATGTAGCTGACCCAGGGCCACATGACTACTTAAGTCTCCCCACTAGTGTTCAGCAGGCAAGTTTACCTGGGCCACATGGATTTTCAGAAACCCTTCTCCTTGGCTTGGAGCTCCAAAGTCCACAGCTTGGCTCTACTGTTCCTCTGCAGTGGTGGACAACTGAAATCCAAACACCATCTCAAAAACACTGGGCTGACCAGTAGCTCTTGGGCTCAGTGAACTCACCCAGCAGAGCTCTTTCAAATGACCAGTGCCTGGGTCCCACCTCTAGAATTCTGATTTGATCATCTGGAATGGTCCTGCTGCTGCTGCTGCTTCAGTCATGTCCGACTCTGTGCACCCCATAGACGGCAGCCCACCAGGCTCCCCCATCCCTGGGATTCTCCAGGCAAGAACACTGGAGTGGGTTGCCATTTCCTTCTCCAATGCATGAAAGGGAAAAGTGAAAGTGAAGTCGATCAGTCGTGTCCGACTCTTAGCGACCCCATGGTCTGCAGCCTACCAGACTCCTCCGTCCATGGGATTTTCCAGGCAAGAGTACTGGAGTGGGGTGCCATTGCCTTCTCCAGGAATGGTCCTAGGCACTGGTATTTTTTTTGAAAAAATATAAAACCTCCCTGTGATTCTAATGTATATCCAGGGAGTGACGACCACTGGACCAGCCCCTTGCTTAAGTGTCAAATTCTGGGAATAAGAGGAGGCAGAAGAGTAGTTAGGAGGAAGGGTATTGGAGCCAAACAGTCTTGGATTCAAGTCCCAGAGCCACTGCATCCCAGCTGAGAAAGCTTGGGGGAATCAGTTCACCTTCTGGGCCTCAGTGTCCTCATCTCTATAATGGGGATCACAATAAGCACTCCACTCAGTTCTCATGAAGAATTAACATGATGGTGTGTGGGAATGAAGTGGTACCTGGCACATGGCTGCATTCATTAAAAGTCAGCCTTCAGCTAGCACAGCTGTGAGCCATAGTCACATAGATATACAGGCAAACAGCAGTGGACCTGGGCCAAGTTTTGTTGCTGTTACTCAGTCACTAAGTCGTGTCCAATCCTTTGCAACCGCACGGACTGCAGTGCACCAGGCTTCCTTGTCCAACACCATCTTCTGGAGTTTGCTCAAACTCCATTGAGTCCATTGAGTCGATGATGCCATCCACCCATCGCATCCTCTGTTGCCCTCCTTCTCCTGCCCTCAATCTTTCCCAGCATCAAGATCTTTTCCAACGAGTTAGCTCTTCACATCAGGTGGCCAAAGTTTTGGAGCTTCAGTTTCAGCATCAGTCCTTCCAATGAATATTTAGAGTTGATTTCCTCTAGTATTGACTGGTTTGATCTCCTTGCTGTCCAAGGGACTCTCAAGAGTCTTCTCCAGCATCACAATTTGAAAGGATCAATTCTTTGGTGCTCAGCCTTCCTTATTTCCAACTTTCATATCCATCCATGACTAATGGAAGCACCATGGCTTTGACTACATGGACCTTTGTCAGCAAAGTAATGTCTCTGTTTTTTTTATATGCTGTATAGGTTTATCATAGCTTTTCTTCCAAGAAGCAAGCATCTTTTAATTTCATGGTTGCAGTCACTGTTTACAGTGATTTTGGAGCCAAAGAAGAAAAAAAATCTATCACCGTTTCCATTTTTCCCCTAATCGATTTGCTATGAGGTGATGGGACCAGATGATCTTAGCTTTTTGAATGCTGAGTTTTAAGCCAGCTTTTTTACTTTCCTCTTTCACCCTCATCAAGAGGCTCTTTAGTTTCTCTTTGCTTTCTGCCGTTAAAGTGGGATGATCTGCATATCTGAGCAGAGATTGGGAGGCTTGAATCGCAGGCACACACACCTAATGTCAGTTCACAGCTGAGCCCTAGATGGCCCTGAAGCCCATTTCCAGATGAATCTCCTGATGGGAGAAACCACCCTTCTTGGGGAATGTCTTAAACTCTTACTCTTAATTTCCCTCTCCTTCAAGCCAAGTGAAGAAGAATCTGCAGGATCAGCTGACCCACATATGTGTCCCCACTGAAACTTTCAGCAGCCAAGTCCACTCCACCACCAGCATCCTCCCAACTCTTATAATAGATGTGCTCTGAAGGAGACAAAGGCAATTTAGAGGAAAGCACCTTAGGAACATTAACTGGGTACTCACATCTCTAGAAAGATCTGTGTAGTGGAGTGCATGTTTTCATGAACAGTACTCTCCTAAAGTTAGGTTAAAACTGCGCTCTCTTGTCTAAATAGATTCATCTGGTAGAAACCCCCTCCTGCTTTCCCAAGCCCTCTAAGTAATCTTCAGCTAGGATAACAAATCATTCTTAGTGGTCAATGATTTGTACATAAGCACTGAGTCACAAGTGAATTGAAAGTGAAAGTCGCTCAGTCGTGTCCGACTCTTTGTGACTCCATGGACTATACAGTCCATGGACTTCTCCAGGCCAGAATACTGGAGTTGGTAGCCTTTCCCTTCTCCAGGGAATCTTCCCAACCCAGGGATCAAACCCAGATCTCCCATATTGCAGGTGGATTATTTACCAGCTGAGCCACAAGGGAAACCCAAGAATACTGGAGTAGGTAGCCTATCCCTTCTCCAGCAGATCTTCCCGATCCAGGAATCGAACCAGGATCTCCTGCATTGCAGGTGGATTCTTTACCAACTGAGCTATCAGGGAAGCCCCAAACCAGTCCACAACTGCACATACCAAAGTGTTGCTTCTTTGAATACATTTAACGGGAAAGACCAGCTCCCCTGGCCTCCAATTCTGCTACAGTGAGAATTCCTTAGCTCTTCTTGAGGATTACATTGATTTCAAAGAATAAGCTGTTAATAGTTATAGCCAGGGAGGGTCTGTCATCAAGCACGTCTCCAATAGTTTTGGGTTGAGGTCTCTGACCCACTGTCAGAACTGACAAGTGCGGTTTCATTGTGTGTTTACCCCAAGGATGGACTCCCCTTTCTGATTAGTGGTTGAATGGGACATGGAGCTTGCATGGCAAATCTGCTTTGCCCAAAGCTTCACAAAAGGGAAGCCTTGGAACCTACACATTTGAGCCAAGAACACCCGGGACTTAGTCTTTCAACAACAGCAGTGTATTAATAGAACAACAAAAATGATCATTTAGCAATCACTGGTAAGTGATTTGCCATTGACATGTTTGCCAAAAAAGATATAAATAAAGATCTCCACTCTCCCTGCAGTTGTGGTGGGGAAGGCCTCCACTCCTAATAATGCTATTTTCTCTCTCTTTTGTGTCCAACTCTTTGCGACCCCATGGACTGTAGCCTACAAGGCTCCTCTGTCCATGGAATTTTCCAGGCAAGAGTACTGGAATGGGTTGCCATTTCCTTCTCCAATAATGCTATAGGAAGTAGCTTTACTTCGGGAATTACAATGAATCTACATTAAAGATGTTTTGCAAATGGGAATATTTTCCAACATCCCTGACATCTAAATGCTATGTAGGAAAGTTGGGTTTGCAAGTTCAATGGAGAAAAAAAGGGATTCCCAGGGCATTTTACCATCATTTGCTTTATTTTTATCTTTTTGGCTGCATAGTGTCTTAGTTATGGCATGCAAGCTTCTCTCTAGCTGTGACTCATGGGCTCAGTAGCCCTGAGGTATGTGGGATTCTAGTTCCCCAACCAGAGCTTGAACCCATGTCCTCTGAATTACAAGGTGGATTCTTAACCGCTGGATCACCAGAGAAGTCCCCAGTCATTTTCTTTACTTTATAAAGTTGGCTAGGTTTACAAGGGCAGATAGCCCAGACACCAGACAATAGAGCTCTACTGAATTCTGCCTGGTGATCAGCTCTAGGCATGCCGGGGACCATGAATGTCTGGTTCACTCCTGAATCTGCTGGGCTTTACACAAGGTCAGACACATAGTAGGTTTCCCCATCTGTGTTTGCTGACCATCTAGACAAGTGACCTGGGTATTTGTACAAAGCAGTGGTGAGGGTAATGGGCTTGCCTCGTACTTCTTCTGAGGCATCACACCAGAGAGATTGGAAAGTCACCAGAAATCAAGATTCAGGTGACCTCTGAACAATGTGGCTGCAAAGACAATATCAGAGAGCAACTTGTGTGCATGCATGAAGCAATGTTACCTGTGGTATCAATACTCCAACCACTAAGAAGGAGTATTGGCACTGCAGAAACTGACAAATGCCATAGGTCACCGCATTTTTTGTGCAGAAAGGCAGTTGTTAAACATTTATGTGTGCTCATGCTCAGCCACTCAGTCATGTCCAACTCTGTAACGCTATGGCCTGTAGCCTGCCAGGCTCCTCTGTCATGGGATTTTCCAGGCAAGAGACCTGTAGTGGGTTGCTATTTCCTCCTGCAAGTGGTCTTCTTGACCCAGAGATCGAGCCTGAGTTTCCTGTGCCTCCTGCCTTGGCAGATGGATTCTTCACCACTGAGTCACCTGGGAATACCATTAATTTGGATGTACATGAAAATTAAAATTTTTGTATGGGGGTGTGAAGCTAAATCTTTCAAACCTCAAACCAATCAACTGAGAGTAAATTTCTCTCCTCTTTCTTTTCATACCCATGAAAGACCAAAAAGTTTTTTCTCCAGGATGTTTTTCTCAATTTACATTCTTTTTTACCCAGAATGATAGTAGCTCCTTGTCAGATAAGTAACTGTGCACAGAAGAGTTTCTGTCTATATCTCCCTACTATAATTACCTTGGCAAACAGTTGACCTTGAGTCTCTTGGCTCCTAGTGTCCCTATCTCTAAGAAGAGACAATGAGATTACATGAGCTTCCACGGCCCACTTGTCTCTGATATTCTGAATCCTGATTCTACTAATAGGTAGCTCTTAGTGCCAAGTTCTAAATAGTCCTAAGGATCTTTACATGGCTGATCTGCATGGTCTTAAAAGAGAGTTTGCCATCAAGTTCAGAAAGCCATAAATGATAAGTCATTGGGAAACTGAAAGAACGTATTTTGTGCCCAAGAGCCACAGATGGGAATATGGGGAGGGAGGAGGGTAAATCAGTATGGATCTTAATTTAGCCCCAACACCTGGCACTAGCATTCATTTTCTAAACTGGAACAATATGGGAGACACCTGCATTGACCCCAATCTTTTGCATTCATTAAATGAAGCTATTTTTAAAGTTTTTGTGTGAAAAGTGAAAGTGAAATTCACTCAGCTGTGTCCGACTTTTTGTGACCCATACAAATACAGTCCATGGAATTCTCTATGCCAGAATACCGGAGTCGGGTAACCTTTTCCTTCTTCAGGGGATCTTCCTAACCCAGGGATCAAATCCAGGTGTTCCACATTTCAAGCAGATTCTTTACCAGCTGAGCTACAAGGGAAGCCCAAGAATATTGGAGTGGGGAGCCTATCCCTTTTCCAGTGGATCTTCCTGACCCAGGAATCTAACTGGAGTCTTCTGCATTGCAGGCATATTCTTTACCAACTGAACATCAGGGAAGCCCCAAAGTTTTTGTGTACCCCAATTACCTAATTGGATACCAGTTGGAGGGAAAATCTTTGAAATCACTGGATCAAAGATCAAGAATATGTGTCCAAAGGTGCTGGATACATGATACAAAAGAGTGAAATAGTCCAGGTGTCAGAGAAGCTGACATAGACACATTTTTTCTTATTAAACGTATTTATAACAATAAATATTTATAAATATATAAATAAACACAGGATAGTCTTTCATGTCACAAAAAAGTTTAGCCTTTGCCATTTTTTTTTCTTGATAAATGTGGTTATCTTGGTCTATGTTTTCCCACTTTTCATAAGACAAGGACACAAATATTTCCTACCGTAAGATAAGGACAAGCTTGGTGAGGCTTGTCACGTGACAGCTGACCTAGGTGAGGACCATAATGAAGAAGGGAGCTTTCTCAGCTGGAGAGAAAGCCATTGCTCAGTGCCAGCTGACAGTGGCCATGAGGGGATGGGCCCAGTGTCTGCAGTCAGATCTCAAAGGTTTTCAAAGCACACTGGGGGCCAAATAAAACAAGTCTATGGGGTACAATGACTCTCTCCCCAACTCAGACACCCAATTTTTCATCCTCTACCCTAGATCGTGAGATCCACGAAGGTAGGGAATTACTTTGCACTTTTTTTCCTTTGGCTGTGTTGGGTCTTTAGCATGTGGGATCTTCAATATGCCATGCAAGCTCTTAGTTACAGCACATGGGATCTGGTTCCCTGACCAGGGATCAAAGTTGAGCCCCCTGCATTGGGAGTTCAGAGTCTTAACCACTGGCCCACCTGGCAAGTCCTTTGACATCTTATTAATGGCTATGTGCCCAGTCCCTGCCACAGAGTCTGGCTTTCAGTAAACAGTCAAAGACTGGTTGACTCCAGAATAAGAAACCAGCAAGTATGCTAATAATAGAACTTGACCTTCATCAATGCCCTGCATTGGAAGAACACAAACAATTTTGCAAATTTAACTTGTGCTGATGTGAGCACCACCAAATCCTGGTGTCAAGGAGAGGGGAGCAATCTTCCAAGTTCCACCACAACTCTCGTGATGACGTACTGACAGCAGAAGTGACAAACCCGGTCTCATTTTTGAGTTCTGAAGCTTTGTGTCAACATAAAGCAATGACAACCTGTGCTCAGGTAGCCTGGAGGTGGGTGCCAGACATTCTGCAGGGAGGGTCCAGCTCTTCACATTGAATTGGAGGACTTGTGATCAGTTGTCTTCAGGAGCAATTCCACAGCAGCAGTGGTATTTTATCATTATGTTATGTGTGTGTGTGTGTGTGCATGTTCAGTCATGTCTGACTTTTTGCAACCCCATGGACTGTAGCCTGCCAGCCTCTGTCCTTGAAAATTTCCAGGCAAGAGTACTGGAGTGATATGGCAGAAACCAACACAACATTGGGAAGCAATCATCTGCCAATTAAAAATAAATTTATTAAAAACAAATTTTAAAAACATTTAGCACAGTGCCTGATTTGCAAGAAACACAATACGTGGTTTTCGTTTTTTGTTTTTTGTTTTTTAAAGAAATACGTAAATAAAGAGTATTGGAGTGGGTTGCCATTTCCTCCTCCAGGGGATCTTCCCTCCTTCCCAGGGTTTGAGATATCAAACCCATATCTCTTGGTCCTCCTGCACTGGCAGGTGGATTCTTTACCACTGCACCACCTGGGAATCCCCATTATGTTATACTAGGCACCAAAATGAGCCACCATGAGACAATTCAAAAGGCAAAGAGATCTGCAGAGCACAGATCCAGGTGCCAGTAATGTGTATGCTTCAGGAGCAACCCAACCTCCCAAGAGGCATGTACACAGCGTCCTTTCTGTTTTTACTGCTTGTCACTCATTTGCCATCAAGGAGCTTAGCAAGGATTAACGTTTATTTAGAGATCTTAGGATGAGCCATCCATTGTGATAAATACAAATTGGGGGTACTGAGAGAATTTTAAAATGCATTCTTAGTTGGGCTTCATTTAGTTTCTTGTTCCTTTCAAACATGGAGCCATGCCTTGTTTCTAGGTCAGCTGTTTGGGAGAAAGTCATGGAGCCTCCATCTTTGACATAAAAAGACGTCAGGTTCACACAGTAGCATGTGGACTTTGGAGTGTGTGCATACAGGAGGACCTGTTTCCTGCTCCTGCTGGAACCTGGGCTTCTTGACAGCTCTCATCCACAGTTCTCTGTGCTCCAGCAACTAGACCAGCATATGGTCCAAAGCAAGCCGTCCTGGTTAAGGATCTTTTCATTTCACAGAACAGAAATCCACTCAAAGTAGCTCAAGATAAAAGTGGGACTTTAAAAGCATCCAAAGTCCCATGCGGAGGAGGGCTCAGGACTCTCTTCTTTCTTCTTTCCTCCCACTTCTCATTTTTCCTCTTCTCCTCCCACCTCCTCTCTGCCTCCTCTGCCTTCTCATCTCACCCAGGTCCAAAATGGTTGCTCCAGTTCAAATGAGATATGATCCAAGGATACAGGATCTTTTAGCTCAGGCATCTGCTATTAACTGGAACTGCTTTTTCTATCTCTTGGTTTAAAAGGAATCTGATTGGTCCAAGCCAGTCCCTCGGGTTTCATCTTCCAATCAGCTAAGCTGGATCTGAGGAGAGAGTAGCAGAGATGTTGGACGGGTAAGGTGGGCCCTTCTGGGGCTAAAAGTAAAAGAAGGAAGTATATCTGTTCTAGGTGTTTGACAGTAAATGCATGATGGGCGAGTCAGCTCACCAATCACAGAGTCTTTCCTCCTAACAAATAGAGGAACAGAAATAAACAACTAGAAATGAGTTAGTGACATCCCTGTCCTGGGAAAGGCAGGTCTCACAGTCCATCCTGCAAGACAACTAAGTTCTATCCTCAGAGCAGATGACACTGGACCCTATGGAAAGCCTGAGCTATAGCTGCTCCACCTTTAAAATGAGAGTAGAATTACCTGCCTCACAGGGTAGTTGTGAAAATTATAAGAGGTCAGTAGCAGAAGAGACTATACATTGACAAAGTCAGGAGTCCAGGCCCAAGGCCAGAGCCTCCAAACCCTTGCCACTGAGGGCTCAGAAAGCACAACTTTCATGGAGTTCAGTCATTGCTATTTGAAGGTGACCCCACCACCCTGACCCCAGGAAGTAATACTGTTCAGCCACAGGAGTCGAAACACCTGAAATCAAGTTCCAGACCTGCTTGCCACTCCTGTGTGACCTCAACAATGTCACACCCCCCTCCAATCCCCTGTTTTGTCACAAGTAATAGGGAGAAGTGGAAGAGAACCAGAGATATCCACCAATCAAAGAAACACACTTTTTCAGTTTTAATTGCTGAGGAGCAGAATTAGAAAAAATAAATCAATACAGTGAGTTTTTCATAGGGCCTAGTTTATTCAGTTCAAAGGACTATACATTATTCTGAGGTTGTGTGTGTGTGTGTGTGTGTGTGCACTCAGTCATGACCACCCTTTATGACCCCATGGACTGTAGCCTGCCAGGCGCCTCTGTCCATGGAGTTTTCCAGGCAAGAATGCTGGAGTGGGTTGCCATTTCCTTCTCCAGGGGATCTTCCCGACCCAGGGATCAAACTCTCATCTCTTGCATCTCCTGCATTGACAGATGGATTCATTACCACTAGTGCCTCCTGAGAAGCCCTCCCTACTCTTTTTGTGTTTAATTGGCCTTTCTTTAGTGATGGTGAAGGTAGTACTTTGTTTTAACACTTCTGTTGTCTCCTTGATGAAATCAGAGGCTGGCAACTCCATGTCCATCCTCTGTTTATTTTTATTGGTCTGTGAAATCCCTAAGTATGGCAATTAGGGGATGAGATGACCTCTATAGACCTTTTAAGCTCTGACAAGATTTGATTATTTTCTTTTTTAAGTCTCTATTGAATTTGTCACAATATTGCTTCTATTTTATATTTTGGTTTTTTGGCTGGGATGTATGTGGGATCTTAGTTCCCCAACCAGGGATTGAACCCACACCTCCTGCACTGGAAGATGAAGTCTTAGCCAGGACCACCAGGGAAGATCCTTGAGAGGATCTGATTCTAAGGGAGGCATAAGAATGCACAGACCTGGGAGCCAGACAACCTGGGCTCAAAGTCTGACCCCAACACTTAGAACCCTATGACTGTGGGCAAGTTATTTATCCTCCTTGTTTCTCATCTAAAAATGGGAATAATAATACTACCCACCTGACAGTGTTGCTGTGAGGATTAAATACGTTCAAAGATACAAACTGCTTTGGGCTGTGCCCAGCACAAATAAAGTGCTCCCTGAGTAACCATAGCAAAGATAATGGGAAGGAGATGGGGGAAGAGAAGCAAGGAGGAAAAGGGAGAAGAAGAACAGAAAGCTCCTCTCCTCTCTGAGTCCTGCTGGCAGTCACACTGGAGTGGGGGACCACTTGGTTCCATTAGCATTATCAATATTTATGGGAAAAAGTCTCCAACGATGTTACCTGCCCAGTGGTGGCCAAACCATGGATTGGCTGCCCTTGAATCAGGTGTCCCTGACATCTAATCAGCTGCAGCAGGGGACATGGTCGAATCCTAGAGTGGTGTCAGAACTCCAAATGAAATGGGAATGCTCCAGAAAGGGTACCATTCCAGTTTACCAGAATCTTCTAGGTAATGGCACAGCTAATAAGAGCTGAAAGGGCGAGAAAAGGCCTTTGAAGGGGACCAAAAAGGACACAAAAGGTCCAGGATGGAGGAGGGGGGAAAATGAAAGAAATCATGATTGGGAGGCTTATTTTATAGCACTGTCTTGATTGGCTACTTTGGGGTCAGGTGCTCAGTTCAGTTCATTTCAGCTGCTTACTTGTGTCTGACTCTTTGCAACCCCGTGGACTGCAGCACACCAGGTTTCTGTGTGCATCACCAACTCCTGGAGCTTTCTCAAACTCATGTCCATCAATTCAGTGATGCCATCCAACCATCTGATATCCCCTTCTCCTCCCACCTTCAATCATTCCCAGCATCAAGGTCTTTTTCAATGAGTCAGTTTTTCACATCAAGTGGCCAAAGTATTGGAATTTTAGCTTCAGCATCAGTCCTTCCAATGAATTCTCAGGGTTGATTTCCTTTAGGATTGACTGGTTTGATCTCCTTGAGTTCCAAGGGACTCTCAAGAGTCTTCAACACTGAAGTTCAAAAGCATCAATTCTTCAGCATTCAACTTTCTTTATAGTCCAACTCTCACATCCATACAAGACTACTGGAAAAACCATAGCTTTGACTAGATGGACCTTTGTTGGCAAAGTGATGTCTTTACTTTTTAATATGCTATCTAGGTTGGTCATAGCTTTTCTTCCAAGGAGCAAGTGTCTTTTAATTTCATGGCTGCAGTCACCATCTGCAGTGATTTTGGAGCCCAAGAAAATAACGTCTCTCACTGTTTCCATTTTTTCCCTGTCTACTTGCCATGAAGTGATGGGACCAGATGCCATGATCTTAGTTTTCTTAATGTTGAGTTTTAAGCCAACTTTTTCACTCTCCTCTTTCACTTTCATCAAGAGTCTCTGTAGTTCTTCTTTGCTCTCTGACATAAGGGTGGTGTCATCTGCATATCGGAGGTTATTGATATTTCTCCTAGCAACCTTGATTCCAGCTTGTACTTCATCCAGCCTGTCATTTCGCATGATATACTCTGCACTGAAGTTAAATAAGCAGGGTGACAATATACAGCCTTGACGTACTCCTTTCCCAATTTGGAACCAGTCAGTCTGTTGTTCCATGTCCAGTTCTAACTGTTGCTTCTTGACCTGTATACAGATTTCTCAGGAGGCAGGTCAGGTGGTCTGGTATTCCCATCTCTTTCAGAATTTTCCACTGTTTGTGGTGATCCACACAGTCAAAGGCTTTGGGGTAGTCAATAAAGCAGAAATAGATGTTTTTCTGGAACTCTCTTGCTTTTTCAATGATCCAGTGGATGTTGGCAATTTGATCTCTGGTTCCTCTGCCTTTTCTAAAACCGTCTGGAAGTTCACGGTTCACGTACTGTTGAAGCCTGGCTTGGAGAATTTAGAGCATTACTTTGCTAGTGTGTGAGATAAGTGCAACTGTGTGGTGGTTTGAACGTTCTTTGGCATTGCCTTTCTTTGGTATTGGAATGAAAACTGACCTTTTCCAGTCCTGTGGCCACTGCTGAGTTTTCCAAATTTGCTGGCTCATTGAGTGAAGCACTTTCACAGCATCATCTTTTAGGATTTGAAATAGCTCAATTGGAATTCCATCACCTCCACTAGTTTTGTTCATAGTGAGGCTTCCTAAGGTCCACCTGACTTCTAACTCCAGGATGTCTGGCTGTAGGTGAGTGATCACACCATCGCAGTTATCTGGGTCACGAAGATCTGTTTTGTACAGTTCTTCTGTGTATTCTTGCCTCCTCTTCTTAATATCTTCTGCTTCTGTTAGGTCCATACCATTTCTGTCCTTTATTGTGCTTAGCTTTGCATGAAATGTTCCCTTGGTATCTCTAGTTTTCTTGAAGAGATCTCTAGTCTTTCCCATTCTATTGTTTTCCTCTATTTCTTTGTATTGATCACTGAGGAAGGCTTTCTTATCTCTCCCTGTGAGGTGCTCAAGCATGGGCCAATCATCTGTGTGGGAGGGGATGGGTCATGTCACTGGAAGTAGAACCTTGGCTGCAAGTGGGAGTTCTTCTGTAAAGCTGGAGCTACCTTTAATCTGAGATGGGACAACCATGCTTTCCCTCTGTGGATAGTGTTTTAGAGAGCCCCTAAAATGCCTCTGTATTGAAAAAACTGGTTCCCCAAAGAGAAAGCCCTAGAAAAACCCAGGAGCCCTTGAGACCGATTTGCCCGGTCAAAGCCATACAATTACTTAC
Organism: Bubalus kerabau; assembly: GCF_029407905.1. Classification (NCBI taxonomy): domain Eukaryota; kingdom Metazoa; phylum Chordata; class Mammalia; order Artiodactyla; family Bovidae; genus Bubalus; species Bubalus kerabau. Next base: position 107,657,644 of record NC_073628.1, on the reverse strand, counting down.
CAGATAAGTGGTAACATCTTAATCTTTCATTAGGTGAACATCAGCTCCTTTGGGGACATAGGACTGCCATTCTGTTTGATCGGCAAATAGATTGAAATCTTCCAGCTAATTTGGAGCTATCCATGCTTCTACCTTCTAATTTAGAAAAGAGTGAATTAATTGTGAACAATTACGTGGGAATCAAAGCATCTGAGACCAGATCCCAATAATAAGGGAAGTGGAGGGAAACCCATCTGCAATATTTGGAATGAGGAGGAAAGTATGTTGGCTTTGATTTTTTTCTGGGTAACTGATACCAATTCTAAAGTCATAGACATTTTATAGCTTGACTCACCTGGATAAATTTAACTATATAGACCTCAGCAAACTACAAGCTTGGCTCTGAAAGACCTGTCATCTCTTCAAAGTAGTCATGGTTCCTGAGACCTATTGCAGAGGATTCTCATTGATGTCCTAAGCTGATCCTAAAATCCTCTGACTCCCTGGTGGATTTTTTTCTTACATCACATTTTCAGTGTCTGAAATAGCTGCAGATGTTCGGGAAAATGTATTTCTCCCCAGTCTCATGAGTGCTGGAACAATGCATGCGTAGTTTCAACCGATTTCTGCTTATGTTTATTGAACATCTACTAAGGTGCAAAGAACACCCTGTGTTTATTTTCTGGTCTCTTGCAGTAAATGTTTATTAAGAATGAGCTTGAATTCTTCCCACATATCCATATGGCAAGTGCCTTCTAGACATTCCAGTTGAAAGCAGGAGATGGCTGTGTTAATGATCAGTGAGCCAAATACTTGATCGCATAGCACTCTGGAGTGTGCTTAGTTAAGACAGCTCATCTCTGAGGGGATTTGTGGAAGACAGTGTCGTGGATCATTTAAGAGGACTTAGAAGTGGTGCTTTGACATGTTTGCTAAGTGGCGGGCATGGGAAGACCAGGATGAATTGTCAAATCGAAGGACAAAAGCACACCCCATGACTTCCAGAAGAGTCAGATGGTGGCTACCCTCTGTGCAAATGTGATGCCTGCCACGTTGGGGTGGGGGGGTGCTGGGTGGAGGAGTTCTGCTCCTCCTGCCATAAGGTTCTCCCAATCTAGTGAAAAACTTAAAATGCAGTTAGAATTTGATTGGCCCTTTTTTGGAGTGCAGCCAGTCACAGGTGGCTCCTGGAGCCAGTTCCATTCCCATGAAGTTCTTCTTGGCACCCACAAGAGCCGTCTGGGAGCTTGTTAAAGATAAAGACTCCCAGGTCTCACTGCCAGAATTTCTACCTTGGTAGAACCTAGTAAGGTGCATTCAGCCATATTCCAGGGTTTTCCAGTCAGATGCTCCTCCATTCCACAGAGAATCTCTGCATGCATGCGTGCTTAGTTGGGTCCACCTCTTTGCTACCCCATGGACTGTAGCCTACCGGGCTTTTCTGTCCCATAAGATTCTCCCTGCAAGAATACTGGACTGGGTTGCCATTTCCTCCTCAAGGGGATCTTTCCAACTTTGAAAATAATGGTTCATAAGATGCTCCTATGATGGTCTGTCTTCTAAACACCTGCCTTGAACTGCCAACATTGGTACCAAACTGTCCCAAACCTGTCATGATGAACTCAATCTCTTCCTGGGTTGATCTCCTTGGATGGTGGCACCCCCCACTCTCACCCATAATCCAGAACCTTGGCAGTCACCCTCAGAAGCTCATCGTCCTGAGCACCTCACTCTCCTTCCTTCTCAAGTCCCATCAGCTCTATCCCCTAAAGAGTAGTGAGATTTATCCATTCCTCTTCATCTTCTTGACCTTGCCATATAGTTCAAATGCATCACTTTTCACTCTGATTATTGCAAGAGCTTCCCAACTGGCCTCCTTTTCTTAGGTTTTGTTTGCCTATTTCTGTACAGCTACCAGTGCTATGCTTTGAAGTACAAATGTGATTGTCACTCTTGCCCCCAGATCCCTTCATGGTACCCAGTTGCTCTCTGAATGTGGTTCAAATGCCTCAACATGGCGGTGGTGGTGATTTAGTTGCTAAGTTGTGTCTGACCCTTTGGACTCCATGGAGCCCTCCAGGCTCCTCTCTCCATGGGATTTCCTAGGCAAGAATACTGGAGTGGTTTGCCATTTCCTTCTCCAGGAGATCTTCCCAACCCAGAGATTGAACCCCGGTCTCCTGCATTGCAGGCAGTCTTCTGCATTGCAGGCAGATTCTTTACCAACTGAGCCACCAGGGAAGCCCTATGGTCTAAATGTTTGTGTCCCCGTGAAATTCATGCGTTGAAATCCCAATGCCCATTGTGATCTTAAGAAGTGTTTAGGGAGGTGCTTAGGTCAAGAGGGTGGAACTCTCATGAATGGGATTAGTGATTTTAATAAGAGAGAACCCAGAGAGATCCCTTGCCCCTAGAAGGCACCAGCTATGAACCAGGAAGAGGGGCCTCAGCATAACTCCCATGCCAGGGCCTTGATCTCAAATTTCCCAGCCTCCACAACTGTGAGAAATATATTTCTAAGCTACCCCAAATGCTATGGTGTTTTGTTACTGCAGACTGAAGGGACTAAGGCATATGGATGGCATCAGAGGACATTCAGTGCCAGCCTCCTGCCTTCCTGGCTGCTTGCATCTCCCAAGGCTCCCCTTCCCAATGGGGATGTCCTGAAATTAATATTTCACTCTACAGCATTCCCTTTTGCATGGATTTGCCCTCCCTTGCTTTCTCCTCTGGGGAACTCCTACTTAGTCTCTTTTCAGAAAGAGAAATAGAAACCTTTTATCTGTGACTGTGGATCCGTATAAAACACAGCCTGGTGTAGTGCTTGCAGCCAGACTGTCTAGACTCAAGCTTCAGCCCCACCACGTAGTCACTGGGTGGCACTGGTTAAGTTGGCTAACCTCCCTGTGCCTCAGTGTTCTCACCTCCAACATGAGATGACAGTAGAAGCAACCTCATGGGGTTGGTGTCTGAATTAAATGAATTCGTGTATGTTTTGTGTTAGACCATTCAGTGCTATAAGTAATTACTGTTTTATTGCTGTTATATACAATATCCATGAAAACATAACTAAGACACTATCAACAATATTTCCTATAGGAAGAGAATTTTCATACTGGAGGGACAGGGTAAGAAGGAGATATGAAAAAATTATTATGAGGCTGCATACATCAAAAGTATAAAAAAATTAAAGAACCCTGGGGAATTAATTCCCTGGTGGTCCAGTGGTTAGGACTCTGCTTCCATTACAGGGGGCACAGGTTCAATCCCTGATTGGAGAACTAAGATTCTACAAGTTACATGGGCGTGGCCAAAAAAAAAAAAAAAGAATCCTGGTCTACCCAGCTCCCAGCTGATAAACAGAGCTTCACCCATTTAGACAGAGGCCTCTGGGCACCCTCCCTAATTGCATCATCCTTCCAGTCCCCTCTCTGTCCCTACCCAGGAACAAAGTGTACTTATTTTTCATGCAATGTCCTTGTAGGTACTTAAATATTTTTTAATAATTTTATTCGTTTATTTATTTTTGGCAGTTCTGGGCCTTCATGGCTGCGAGGGCTTTTCTCTAGTTGCAGCAAGCGGGGGGCTACTTCTCTAGGTGAGTGCGCGGACTTCTCATTGTGGTGGTTTCTTTTGTGTCAGGGCACGGGCTCCAGGGCACGCAAGCTTCCATAGTTACAGCACGTGGGCTCAGCAGTTGCACCTCCCGGTCTCTAGAGCACAGGTTCAATAGCTGTGGCACCCAGGCTTAGTTGCTCTGAGACATGTGGGATCTTCCCGGTTCAGGGACTGAACCCATGTCTCCTTCCTGTGCAGGCAGACTCTTTACCACTGAGCCAGCAGGAATCCCCCAGCTGCAACTTTTATTGTGGAACTTCTATGTGTCTTGAATTTATTTCTTTTAAAAATAATTTATGTATTTGGCTGCACCGGGTCTTAGTTGTGGCATTCAGGACCTCCGAGCTTCGTTGTAGCCTGCAGAACCTGGAGTTGCAGCATGTGGGATCTAGTTGTCTGACCAAGGATCAGGCACCCTGCATTGGGAGCACAGAGTCTTAGCCACTGGACGTCCAGTGAAGTCCCTGTGTCTTGCATTTCTATTTACACTCTGGCAACTCTAGCAGTTACAGACATGGTATCCAAGGACATGTGACCCACGGATGTTTGCTTGGGCCCCAGATACGGCAGCTGCCCAGTTGTTTTTTCTCAAGTTGTCCCCTTTATAACTATGTATTTTGTTTTCCTAGGGCTTCCCAGGTGGCTCAGTGGTTAATTATCTATCTGTAAAGCAGGAGACATAGGTTCGATCCCTGGGAAGGGAAGATCCCCTGGAGAAGGAAATGGCAACCCACTCCAGTATTCTTGCCCGGGAAATCCCATGGACAGAGGAGCCTGGTGGGCTAGAGTCCATGGAGTTGCAAAGAGTCAGACATGACTGAGTGACTAAACAACAATAACACTCTTTTTCAAATTCTTTTGACTACATCCAAGTCTAATGCACTGGTCTTGTATAACAATAATAGTTGTTCCAGATCGGGAAAATGTTTCAAGAAAATATGCAATAGATTCAGAAGTCCTGCAGTACAAAGACTTGTAATAATATACAAGTTTTCAAAGGTAACCACAAAGCTGCCACCACCTCTTTTATAAATGAAATAATCAGTAGTATCCATCATTACCAAGCTAAGGAAATTTTGTTTCTGAAATTAAAGTCAGTGACACTTGGAGACATCCCACCAATTAGGAGGGTACTGTCACACCCAGTCACTGCAGTCAGACAGTGGGCACAAAAACATTTGGAGCTGAATCCTCAAATTAGTTCTCTGATTAAAGCCAGGATGCCCAATCTCAGGTTCCCGGGTCCTAAGAGTCAGACTCATATCCCTAGATTTTGTTCGTTGAGTTCCTTCATGCCTCTGCCTTTTTTTTTAAGCAGATTTACTGGGGTATAATTTACCTACCATAAAAGTCACCCATTCTAGGTGTAAAATTCAATTATATTTGGTATATTTACAGAGTTGTACAACAACCATCACTATTTGATTTCAGAATATTGTCATCACCCCAGAAAGAAATTCATACCTGGTAATTCCTCATCCCCACTCCCAGCCCCAGGCAACCTCTGATATACTTTCTGTCTCTGCTTTAATCTGTTTTGGACATTTCATAGATGCATAGTCATGCAATAGGTGTTGTTTTGTGTCTCTTTCACTGAGTATAATGTTTTGACGTGAATTCACGTTGTAACATGTATCAGTACTTTCTTTTTATTGCCAAATAGTAGTCCATTGTGTGGATATAGCTCATTTTATTTATCCATTCATCAGTTGATGAACATTTGGGTTGTTTCCACTCTCTGGTTATTAAGAGTAATGCTGCTATCAACATTCACATACAAACTTTTGTGTGGACATATATTTTCATTTTTCTGGTTAGATTCCTACTAGTGGAATTGCTGGGTATCACAGCAGTTTTGTGCTTCATGTCTTGAAAAACTGCCAAACTGTTTTCCAAAGGGGTTACGGCATCGTACATTCCAACCAGCAATGTACAAAGCTTCTAGTTTCTCCATGGTACCTCTGTTTTAAATGACCAGCTCCCCTGGATTTCACGACTCTTACTTGACTCCTGACCTCTGTCTGAGTCTTTGCCCACCTACTCGTGTTCCTCAACTTCAGTCCCTCCCTGTTCTCTGTAAACTTGGTCTTTTAATTTCTAACCAATTTTTGATGTACAAACTAGTTTACTAGGCCCAGAACTCAATCAAATAATCCTCACAACCCCAACTTTATAACCACCAAGGTCTGTACCTGAAAAAATTCCTTCACTCTACTTGGATTTTTGATTTTGTTTTAAAAACTGAGACCAAGTGTAACCTTGCAGAAATATATATATGTTGGGTGGATCAGAAAGCTCCTTCAGGCTTTTCTGTGCCATCTTACTAAAAAACCTGAATGACATTTTTGGCTAACCCACTAGAACTCAAAACTAAGAACTGAAACCACAAATAATTTTTCAGAATGCTGTCTTTTTAAACTTCTGTTAGGGAATGAAATTCTGTTGTTATTGTTGTTCAGTCCCTAAGTTATATATAGCTCTTTGCAAACTCCATGGGCTGCTGCACACCAGGCTCCTGTGTCCTCCACTATCTCCTGGAGTTTGTCTACATTCATGTCCCATTGAGTCTGTGATGCTATATCTCATCTGTTGCCCCTTCTCCTTTTGCCTTCAATCTTTCCCAGCATCAGGGTCTTTTCCAATGGGTCAACTCTTCATATCAGGTGGCCAAAGAATTAGAGCTTCAGCTTCAGCATCAGTCCTTCCAATGAATATTCAGAGTTGATTTCCTTTAGGATTGACTGTTTTGATCTCATTTCAGTCCAAGGAACTCTCAAGAGTCTTCTCCAGCACCATAATGCAAAAGCATCAATTCTTTGGCATTTAACTTTATGATCCAACTCACATCTGTGCATGATGACTGGAAATACCATAGCTTTGACTATATGGATTTTGTCAGCAAAATGATTGATTCTGCTTCTTAATACACTGTCTAGGTTTGTCATAGCTGTCCTTCCAAGGAGCAAGCATCTCTTAATTTTATGGCTGCAGTCACCGTCCAGAGATTTTGGAGCCCAAGAAAATAAAATCTGTCACTGCTTCCATTTTTTTTCCATCTATTTCCCATGAAGTGAGGGGACCGGATGCAATGGTCTTAGTATTTTGAATGCTGAGTTTCAAGCCAGCTTTTTCACTCTCCTCTTTCACTTTCATCAAGAGGCTCTTTAGTTCCTCTTCACTTTCTGCCATTAGAGTAGTATCATCTACATATCTGAGGTTGTTGATATTTGTCCTGGCAATCTTGATTCCAGCTTGTGATTCATCTAGCCTGGCATTTCACATGATGTACTCTGGATATAAGTTAAATAAGCAGGGTGACAATACACAGCCTTGTCATACTCCTTTCCCAATTTTGAGCCATTTCATTGTTCCATGTCCAGTTATAACTGTTGCTTCTTGACTCTTCTACAGGTTTCTCAGGAGATAGGTAAGGTGGTCTAGTATTCCCATCTATTTAAGAATTTTCCACAGTTTGTTGTGATCCACTTTAGCATAGTCAAGGAAGCAGAATTAAATGTTTTTCTGGAATTCCATTGCTTTCTCCATGATCCAAGGAATGCTGGCAATTTGATCTCTGGTTCCTCTGCCTCTTCAAAGCCCAGCTTGCACATCTGGAAGTTCTCAGTTCATGTGATGCTGAAGTCTAACTTGAAGGATTTTGAGTATTACCTTACTAGCATATGAAAAGGGGCTTCCCTGATAGCTCAGTTGGTAAAGAATCTGCCTGAAATGCAGGAGACCCCCATTCAATTCCTGGGTCAAGAAGATCCACTGGAGAAGGGATAGGTTACCCACTCCAGCATTCTTGGGCTTCCCCGTCCCTCAGCTGGTAAAGAAGTTGCCTGCAATGTGGGGGACCTGATTTTGATCCCTGGGTTGGGAAAATCCCCTGAAGAAGGTAAAGGCTACCCACTCCAGTATTCTGGCCTGGAGAATTCTATGGACTGTATAGCCCATGGGGTCACAAAGAGCATATGAAATGAGTGCAATTTTTGTACAGTAGTTTGAACATTCTTTGGCATTTCCCTTCTTTGGGATTGGGATGAAAACTGACTTTTTCCAGTGCTATGGCCTCTGCTGAGTTTTCCAAATTTGCTGACATATTAAGTACAATACTTTAGGAGCATCATCTTTTAGAATTTGAAATAGCTCAGCTGGAATTCCATTACCTCCACTAGCTTTGTTCGTAGTAATGCTTCCTAATGCCCCCTTGACCTCACATTCCAGGATGTCCAACTCTAGGTAAGTGACCACACCACTGTGGTTATCTGGGTCATTAAGACCTTTCTTATATAGTTTTGTGTATTCTTGCCACTTCTTAATATCTTCTGCTTCTGCTAGGTGCTTACCATTTCTGTCCTTCATCATGCTTATCCTTCCATGAAATTTTCCCTTGATACCTCTGACTTTCTTAAAGAGATCTCTAGTCTTCCCCATTCTATTGTTTTCCTCTGTTTCTTTGCACTGTTCATTTAAGAAGGCCTTCTTATCTCTCCCTGTTACTCTATGGAACTCTCCATTCAGTATATCTTTCCCTTTCTCCCTTGCCTTTCACTTTTCTTCTTTCCTCAGCTATTTATAAAGCTTCCTCAGACAACCACTTTGCCTTCTTGCATTTGTTTTTCTTTGGGATGGTTTTGGTCATTGCCTCATGTACATTTTGAACCTCCATCCATAATTCTTCAGGCACTCTGTCTACCAGATCTAGTCCCTGGAATCTATTCATCGCCTCCACTGTATAATCATAAGGGGTTTTATTTAGTTCATACCTCAGTGGCTTAGTGGTTTTCCCTACTTTCCTGAATTTTGCAATAAGGAGCTAATGATCTGAGCTCCGGGTCTTGTTTTTGCTGACTGTATGGAGCTTTTCCATCTTTGGCTGCAAAGAGCATAATCAATCTGATTTCAGTATTGACCATCTGGTGATGTCCATGTGTAGAGTCATGAATAAAATTAGGTCTAGCATTAAAAGGTTTAGTATAATGCTGTCTTCATGTAATAATTACAATAAAGAGGAAGAAACTAGTTATCATTGCCCATAATTCTTCATCTTTTTCATGTATTCTCTGTCCTCTCCTCACCAAATTTACCCTGCAGAAATTTTGGTCAAGTACTCTTAAGCTTCTGATTTTGCTGTGGCCTAATTCAGTCAAATGGGCTCTTTGGGGGTTAATCTCTCTTGGCACAGCCTGTTTGTATGCCCATGTGAGATCAATGACTGTGCACCTACATGATGTGACCCTTGCCAATCTTTCAGCAAACTGATTCAAGGCTAAAGCAACTAGCATGAGGGCAGGGACTCTGCTTCCTAATAAAGTCAGCCATCATTTCACATCCGTTTGTGCTGCTTCACCTGGGAACACTATAGCCTGTGAGAATCCAGGCCAGGGAGAAGAGCAGCACCTCCCCTTCCACCAAGATCCCACAGAGATTTACCCTTAATCAAATGATCCATCCCTCTGACTGGGCTGGCAACTAGAGCAAAGCCATAGGGATGGCAGAGAAGGAGAGGCAAGTTTTGCATTCACTTGGCACCAGAGAGCAATGCTGACAGTAAGTTCAGTGTTAACAACTCCACCTGGAATTCAACCAATAGCCTCCCCCTGCTCCAGTGCAAAGGCCAGGAGGGGTGATTTGGATTTCCTGTTGACCTCTGGGGAAGCCCCTCTGGGTAATGGGACCCAGCCAGTGCTATGGGAAAGCTGTGCCTGGAGCTTCAGAAGAAGTACCTCATATCATTCCCATTGTTTCTCTGTGACCAGCCGTTATGGGGCAGGTCGAGTCATTTTCATCATTTAACAAGTGGGTGGGAGACTTTCAAATGACTCAGTAGGTAACATTTTACATTCAAACATAGCATTTCAGGTTATTTCAACAGTGGCCAATGGAACATTTGGGGCTTTGTGTTTCTTGATGCAGATTAGTGATGCATCGTACAAAGACTGTGCATTCACGTGGCCAGCCATCAGACTAAGGGTCCTTGGGAGGTACTGGCACCAGTTCAGAACCCAGGAGAAAGGGCTGCACAGTGCCCGGCTCCTTGAGCCTTCCTGGGTGAAAATGGCTCCAAGATTCAAAAGATTTTCTTTTTCATCTAGACTCCCAAGGGGGAGACCCTCGATAATTGCCTCTCTTTCCCCAGACTTCTGGTCTGTAATGACTTTGGGCTGTGAGCTCAGGCCTGGGGAACAGGAACTTAAAAGTTTATAGCTCAGTTTGCCTTCTGGCCTTGTGTGTCCTGGGCCGGCAGGACACACAGAATGAGGCCATTCCTGGGCCTTTGTCTAAATACAGTTACAAAGTCATGATCCCAGACGGGGCAGAGCAGGGGCCTTTAAGAAGTACGTGTGTGAACTCTATTTATGACTTCTTGGCTCCTGCTCTGGGAAGACCAGTGGGAAACATTGGAGGTGCCCAGACAAGACTCAAGAATAAAGTACCCCTCCTTGGACTCATTTTATTTAGGTAAGCACATCCACTTACTGGATACACTTACATTGAAGTGAAGTCGCTCAGTCGTGCCCAACTCTTTGCAACCCCATGGACTGTAGCCTACCAGGCTCCTCCCTCCATGGGATTCTCCAGGCAAGAGTACTGGAGTGGGTTGCCATTTCCTTCTCCAGGGGATCTTCCCGACTCAGGGATCGAACCCAGGTCTTCTGCATTCCAGGCAGATGCTTTAACCTCTGAGCCACCAGGAAAGCCCACTTACATTATGTAAGTATTAAGTGCTTATTGTATACCTAGCATTCTTTCTGGGCACGGTGATGTCAAGACACTGAACAGAGGAAGTGTTCCCTGGTACCCGGAGATCTACCTGTCGAAACCCCTCAGCAGTGATGATGCAACAGACCAGAAAATGTAACAGACCACTCAAGTGCTCGTCAGCATTGATGGATGGGGAGAGGGCAGAAGTCCTATTTCGTGCATGAGAAGCAATACACTTCTGATTCATTAAGCTCTTCTCTCCTCGGGGTCAGTAAACCCACTTCTCCTAAACTGTTAGAACCTCCCACACTCTGCCTTTAAGCCCCCATGTGTATTTAGGGAAATTTAGCTGAACAATTCTGAACAATGCATAGTGCGCTCATCAAAAAGAAATTAAGTAGCTTTGTAAAGCTCCAAGTACATTTTCAAATCTACTTGAGGTTTTCCCATAACCTGTTTTCTACAAAATGGAATCATTTAGAAATACACTTAAACTCTAAATGAGTGTGGGTCAGAACTCAACCAAGCCAAGTTCAAGTATATTATAAACCTGATGAATAGCATTCTCACATTCTATATATAAAGGTGGTTTCTTTTTGGCCATTGTATTTTATGCCTAAGATTTCTACTTCAGGGAGTAAGGAAAGAAAGAGAAATACTGGTACCTACAATTGTTACTTGAAACAGGAAATATCTTGACTGAGAGAAAATAGCTTATTTGAGAGAAATATCTTCATTAAGGTAAATGTATTATCAATGTTGGGCTTTCCAGGTGGCTCAGTGGTAAAGAATCCACCTTCCAAGCAGGAGACACAGTTTCAGTCCCTGGATCAGGAAGATCCCCTGGAGAAGGAAATGGCACCCACTCCAGTATTCTTGCCTGGAAAATTTCATGCACAGAGGAGCCTGGCCAGCTACAGTCCATAGGGTTAAAAAGAGTCAAACATGACTTGGTTTTGACTAAATAGCAGCAGTAGCATTGTCAATGCCAAAGGTGGCTCAGAGTTCTGTTTTATTGATTTCAGTCCAACCATTCCTATTGGTCTACTTGATTTTCTTCAAAAAATGTCAATTATTCTAAGCAGGAGTGATTTCATGACCTAACGTTTTCAATGAGAAATTTTAAGGATGCACCTCAAAAACGCAAAAGAGATTCTGGGAAGTTCCCTATTTGGGAAAAATAAATGTAAAGGCTGAACAGCATGGAAGCAAGTCTCCAACTAGCTGGATAACTTTAGCCAAGCCTACTCGCTTCCTCTGGGCTTAGTCTCCTTATTTATTACCATCATGAGAAGCTGTATCTCATGATATCTCCCAGGTCAGTGAGTACAGCTACCTGCCACTCAGTTTGCTATGCATATCGTGATCTTTCTGTGCATCTATTGTTACCATTTAAAAAGGAGAAAAAAACATAAGTAGAAAGCAAAAATGCATTTAGTCAATAATGCATGTTGAGTTCTTACTATATGCAAGTCATTGGCCCAAGTGCTGTGGCAAGTTCAAAGGCACATAAATTTTCTACCATCACAGAACCTGAGAGATCAACTTGCCAACATCCACTGGATCATATAAAAAGCAGGGGAATTCCAGAAAAACATCCAACTCTGTTTCATTGACTATGGTAAAGTCTTTGACTGGGTGTGTCATAACAGATTATGGAAAACTCTTAAAGAGATGGGGATACCAGACGATCTTACCTGTCTCCTAGGAAACGTGTTTGCAGGTCAAGAAGCAACAGTTAGAACCCTGTATGAAAAAATTGACTGGTTCAGGATAGAGAAAGGAGTATGACAAGGCTGTTTATTGTCACCCTGTTTAATAAACATTTGTTTTGAGTGAATGCATGAATTCATAAGGACAAAACTGTGACAGGGAACAAGTGAGTGTAGAAATTCAGAGAAAGGGACCCTGACTGTGGTTTGGGACATTTCTACCTGGAAGGTGGAAGTTCAACTTGACCTTGAAATATGTGTATTTCTTAGGTGGAGAAAGAAGGGAATAGATGCCTCAACTTTAAGGCCCTGGATTCATGGAGATGAGATGTTTCCTGAGAAGGAGAAAAGGTTGTGCTCAGGAAGAGAAAGAGAACGTGGTCAGATAGGAGAACTGTTCGGTTGCAGAACTGGTTGCAGAGATAAACTCAGACCCCAGTTGTATCTTGAGTGGACTCTTCATCACCAGTCATGAAATACAGGGAGTTCTCTTGCCCACAAATCCAGTTATCTCTGTCCACAGAAGCTCTGTCTTCATTATTCAAGCATCATTCACGGCACATACTGTGGGCCAGGCTGGATGCTTAGGTATGGAGAGCACAAAGGTGAAAGAGGACTCGTTCCTGCCCTCCTGAGCCTTCATCCTAGCAGAGGACACTGACAGTTACGGAATGATGGAGGAAGCACGGGGATGGAAAGGCTTCTGGGATGTTCCAAGAGGACAGGACAGGAGCTTCCTTGTTCAACCAAGACTTCAGAAGAAGTCTGAACTTTGGCAATTCAGAATAAGGCAGCCAAGTTAGTACTGGTAGGAAAAAAGAGCTCTTGATGTGAAATTGGAAGATGAACATGAGTCCCTACCCTTCCTGTATGAACTGTGTGACTTGAATAAGTCACTGTGTCCCTGAGCCTTTATTTCTTCATCTGCAAAATAAACTTGAAGTACCATAAAATAAAGAATAAAGTACTGGACCTCATAGATTGAGGTGAGAACTAAATGAAGTTATCCACAACAAAAATTTAGCAGAGTATCTGGCACAAAGTAAACAATAAATACTAGTCAGACTAGAAGGATGAGTGGGCGGATGAATTGTTGAGTCGGTGAATAACTGGATGGATAGCTGGGTGGGTGGAGAGATGAATGGATGTATGGATGGATGAATGGATAGATGATAGATGGATATAATAAATGTATAGACATATTGGTGATAGATGAGTGGACACGTGAAAGGAATATTCTGATTAGGATCTATCCATCAGGTCATGCTATTTTTCTGACCAAACTTAATCCTATTCTGTAAGCATCTGTGTAATAAATTTATTAGTCTGAAAACTTTAAAAGCTACCTGATCTTGGTTGCTGTGAAAGTCTTATGGTCTGCTGCCACTGAATGCTGAAGATTTAAGTTCTTATTTTAGGCTGTGTCTAGACACCTCTCTAAATAGGCACTTTATGTTAATCTGCAGGTGTTGCTTCTAAACAGGTTATTTCGAAATAGTAGCTGGTGGATTAACACCCCCCCCCAAAATTCAAGAGCAAATAATATTTATTGAGACCAAGGTCTCCAATGGGACGATTCCTAGTCAATTTGTCCACTCCTCCCATACCACCTGGGTTCCTACCCAATTACTGCCAAGTCAAATATTCACAGTGGGTATAATTAATTAAATGCATTTTCACTAATTAACTTAAGAACTGGTAAATAGGGCCTCCCTTTGGTAGTTTGAAGATGCGGCTACTAGTGCTGCTGATTAAAATGTGAAGTAAATCTGGCTGAAAACTAACATGTAATGAATGGGAGCACTTTCACAACAGTTCTTTTAAGGTTTGTCAAATTGTATCCTACTGATATTGCTAACCCTCTTTAATCAGTAAGTATAAAATTCATCCGAGAGCATAAAATATATCTGACAATGGCATACGTCAAATCCCAAATTGAACATTCAAAATAAATTGTATCGAGATTTTGTCACAATCATTGATTTCTGCTTTTCAAGCTGGTTTCTGGGGCAGCCACATAAAAGTTAAATACAAGCTATCTATGGGCTCATTGGATTGCGGTAATTCATTAAAGCCACAGAGGCTTTAATAAATCTGAGCATAAAGATTGCTTCCACAGACACCCTCAGCTTGGAAATGTGCCACTAATCAAAGAGGGTGGCAAAACTAATCTCTTTGGCACGTAGGGGAGGTGAGAAGTAGCTTCGGAGGGTTGCTAAGGGCTGACTTCCAAGGGTATTAAATACTTGGGCAGCAAGATTGGGTCACTGGGGAGATGAGAGCCTCTGATGGCCAGTTCCTCTGCAGCTAAGGGTCAGCACACAGGCAGTGCTGGTAGTTGATTCTTTGAACAAAGCTAGCTCTAGTCTTAAATGTGAACCCACTTACTGAGCGATCTTCAGTTCCATTGACTGACTGATTTTCCCCATGGCATTCACTTCTCAATGATGAGGATCACCATCCCTGGGTCCTTAACAATTTACAAAGCATTTCACAGCCGATGACTTCTTTAGTCCTATAGCAATTTGCAGAGAGACAAAGTTGAAATTTAGATTATTATTATCCCCATTTTACAGATGAGAAAACTAAAAGTTAGAAAGCTAAATAATCTGCCCAAGGTCCTGCAGCTGGCAAAGCTCCAGGTCAAGAACCTAATTGTCAAAAGCCCAGACTCTGGATTCAGGATCCCCACTCTGTGACATACTGGCTATAGGTCCTTGGATAGTTAATTTGCCTTTCCAAAACCTCAGTTTTCTCAACTGTAAAGTGGACCTGGTAAGAATAAGTTATCTCCTACTGGTTAGAAGATTTAATGAACTATTAACGATCAAGTGCAAAGAGAGCCCTTAATACACGGTTGCTTTTACCCATAAAGAATATCAGATTGTTGGGACTGACACATGTATGCTACTGATACTATATATAAAGTGAATAACTAATGAGAACATACTGGATAGCACAGGGACTTCTACTTAGTGTTCTACGGTGACCTGAATGGGAAGGAATCCAATAGGGAGGGGAGCTATGTATATGTATGGCTGATTCATTTTGCTGTACAGTAGAAATTAACACAACATAGTAAAGCAACGTATTTTTGTTGTTGTTTTAGTCGCTATGTCTGACTCTTTGGCGACCCCACGGACTGAAGTCCACTAGGCTTCTCTGTCCATGCGTTTTCCCAGGCAAGAATACTGGAGTGAGTTGCCATCTCCCTCACCAGGGGATCTTCTTGACCCAGGGATCAAACCCATGTATCCTGCATTGGCAGGCAGATTCTGAGCCACTTGGGAAGCCCTAAAGCAACTATACTCCAATAAAAATTAATTTTAAAAAATTGGACAAGGCCTAGAAAGTAACTAATGAAAAATTTAGTTTCATTTCACACTAGTAGAGGAAAACCCTACCCTTGCTATGTGTTAGCCTTTCCCAACCGTGAAGCACCCTTCTTGTTGGCATATGTTAAAAGAAGCCCGTGATATTTCAGTCCCTTTCAGCTGTGGCTCATTATTGTAAATAGTGGTGCAATGAGGAGATGAGAAAAGAATTTAAATACACTGACAGAATTTTTAGGGAAAGTGAGACACAAGAAGATAAAAAGCAATCATAAAAATTTGCATAAACCTTTGTGATCTCAAAGGTCATCTATTTGGGAGTCTATTAATGGAAATACGCCTTTTAAAATTCTGGGTGATTCTTTAATTGAAAAGGAAAGAATTTTTAAATGAATCAAGTCATAGGAGCTGAGTAGACTTGTGTCAAGTGCCATGAAAAACTTGGTCCATTCATCTATAAGTTGCAATTTAGGACGGAGTGATAAATTCGGTCATTTGTCAGGATTTAGTTCAGCAGATTAAAATATGTTGATATTCATGCACTTTATGAATGTATTATTTTAAATCAGCTTCCTGTTACACTCCTATTTAGGAAATAGGATGGTTTCATATCCATTAATTTACTTGAACTTTACAATGACTCTCAGAGGTAGATATTATTCCCACTTTATAGGAGAGTATAATCTATACTTATTGAGGGCAGAGACCAAGACTTTTTGTCTTTCATTTTTTTTTAATCCCCGGTGCCTGACTAATAATGTAACTTGCATGGTATAGCAGAAGCTCCTAAATGTTCTGCTTAAGACATCAATCTTTTGTAAAAGGCAACTTAAAACACAGGGTTAAGCTCCAGCTTTACAATCAGTTGTCCTTGAATTCAAGCCCCAGCTCTGCCACTTACTGACAATGTGACCTTCGGAATTTATTCCTGGGAACATTAGCTTATAACGGTGTTAATAATGCCTACCTCATGGAGTTGTTATAATAGTTAAATTTCAAGATGATAAAATGAGAGAAATGTAAAATACTCAGTATAATATCTGACACATAGTAATGCTCTAAAATTATAGTTTTCACTATCTCATGAGTATACTTAGAAATGCTAGGATAAGCATACTCTTTGACCACTGCTGATTTTTTTTTAAAGCATGCTTTCATCATCAGATTCAAAATTACTGAGAACAAAGTGAGTAGCTGGTGTGTCCCTGGATGAGGAGCAGAATCCAGGGGTCTCACATGGCTGCTGCTGCTGCTAAGTTGCTTCAGTCATGTCCGACTCTGTGTGACCCCATAGATGGCAGCCCATCAGGCTCTGCCGTCCCTGGGATTCTCCAGACAAGAACACTAGAGTGGGTTGCCATTTCCTTCTCCAATACATGAAAGTGAAAAGTGAAAGTGAAGTCGCTCAGTCCTATCCAACTGTTCACGACCCCATGGACTGCAGCCTACCTGGCTCTTCTGTCCATGGGATTTTCCAGGCAAGAGTACTGGAGTGGGTTGCCATTGCCTTCTCTGGTCTCACATGGCAGCCAGGCCGAAATTCTTAGAGCTCCTGTGAAAAACCTTTCCTCTAATTTAATGCAATTCACTGGTATTAATAAGCGGCAGGGAACCCGGCGTGAGGCTGCCTGCTGCCTTTCATGCTGGGTCCATTCACTTTATTATATTCTAGGACATCATATCGACCTTTTGCCATGTGGGGAGAAAAATCTGCTCATTTAATTTCCAAGGAAGGGATAATTAGTACTGATTGTGATTCATAGCCACAGGAATCCTACATCATCATAGCATACTATTTGGATATTTGCAAATTCACTAGCCATGTCTGGGACTTCCAGAGAATCAGATTGTGTTGCAGTCAGTTCACTTTCACCATCACTCGTGAGTGTATCTGTAAGATATGTTAATAGCCTGAGGGGTGGGAGGGAGGTCCATGAGGGAGGGGATGTATGTACACATATAGCCGATTCACTTCACTATACAGCAGAAACTAATGCAACATTGTTAAGCAATTATATTCCAATTAAAACACATATATATATGTATATATATTGTTGTTGAGTTGATAAGTTGTGTCCAACTCTTTGCCATATATATGTTTTCAGAGAAGGCAATGGCACCCCACTCCAGTACTCTTGCTTGGAAAATCCCATGGACAGGGGAGCCTGGAAGGCTGCGGTCCATGGGGTCTCTGAGGGTCGGACACCACTTCACTTTCACTTTTCACTTTCATGCATTGGAGAAGGAGATGGCAACCCACTCTAGTGTTCTTGCCTGGAGAATCCCAGGGACAGGGGAGCCTGGTGGGCTACCGTCTGTGGGGTCTTACAGAGTCAGACATGACTGAAGTGACTTAGCATACATGTCTTAATTGGAGCATAATTGCTTTACAATATTGTGCTAGTACAACTGAATGTACAACTGAGTGAATTAGCGCATCTCACACGCTAGTAAAGTAATGCTCAAAATTCTCCAAGCCAGGCTTCAGCAATATGTGAACCGTGAACTTCCTGATGTTCAAGCTGGTTTTAGAAAAGGCAGAGGAACCAGAGATCAAATTGCCAACATCCGCTGGATCATGGAAAAAGCAAGAGAGTTCCAGAAAAGCATCTATTTCTGCTTTATTGACTATGCCAAAGCCTTTGTGTGGATCACAATAAACTGTGGAAAACTCTGAAAGAGATGGGAATACCAGACCACCTGATCTGCCTCTTAAGAAATTTGTATGCAGGTCAGGAAGCAACAGTTAGAACTGGACATGGAACAACAGACTGGTTCCAAATAGGAAAAGGAGTTCGTCAAGGCTGTATATTGTCACCGTTTATTTAACTTATATGCAGAGTACATCATGAGAAACACTGGACTGGAAGAAACACAAGCTGGAATCAAGATTGCCGGGAGAAATATCAGTAACCTCAGATATGCAGATGACACCACCCTTATGGCAGAAAGTGAAGAGGAACTCAAAAGCCTCTTGATGAAAGTGAAAGTGAAAAAGTTGGCTTAAAGCTCAACATTCAGAAAACGAAGATCATGGCATCCGGTCCCATCACTTCATGGGAAATAGATGGGGGAACAGTGGAAACAGTGTCAGACTTTATTTTTCTGGGCTCCAAAATCACTGCAGATGGTGACTGCAGCCATGAAATTAAAAGACGCTTACTCCTTGGAAGGAAAGTTATGACCAACCTAGATAGCATATTCAAAAGCAGAGACATTACTTTGCCAACAAAGGTTCATCTAGTCAAGGCTATGGTTTTTCCTGTGGTCATGTATGGATGTGAGAGTTGGACTGTGAAGAAGGCTGAGTGCCGAAGAATTGATGCTTTTGAACTGTGGTGTTGGAGAAGACTCTTGAGAGTCCCTTGGACTGCAAGGAGATCCAACCAGTCCATTCTGAAGGAGATCAGCCCTGGGATTTCTTTGGAAGGAATGATGCTAAAGCTGAAACTCCAGCACTTTGGCCACCTCATGTGCAGAGTTGACTCATTGGAAAAGACTCTGATGCTGGGAGGGATTGGGGGCAAGAGGAGAAGGGGACGACAGAGGATGAGATGGCTGGATGGCATCACTGACTTTATGGACGTGAGTCTGAGTGAACTCTGGGAGTTGGTGATGGACAGGGAGGCCTGGCGTGCTGCGATTCATGGGGTCACAAAGAGTCAGACACGATTGAGTGACTGATCTGATCTGATCTGATACATATATCCCCTTTCTCTTGGACCTCCTCCCACCCCCTCAGGCTATTAATATATGTTAAAGGTACACTCACAAGTGATGGTGAAAAGTGAGTGGATTGCAACATGATCTGATAGCCTGGAAGTCCCAGAGATGGCAAAGAGTCAGACATGACTTAGAGACTGAACAATGAGAACAACAACACAAATATATACATATATATACACACACATATATATAAATTGCCTAGTCATGTATAATGAAAAATTGTGTGAATGATATTAATAATTGTATGTGTGGCGTTAAGGGTAAGTGAGTAGGACAAGTTGTATGATAGGTGAAGGGTTAAGATAAAAAGGACTAATATTTAATGAGCGTCCATGAGACATCAGGTTTTAGGCTAGTGCTTTCTGTATGTCAGTCCATCTCTTAAACTCCATACGAAACCCTCTTCTGGGCCCCCCGCGAAGATTGTATTGCTTACTTTGCCTGTCAGAAAGTTCTAACAAGGCTTCCTTGAAACATTTTTTCCACATGGCTTTCAGAATATCACACTGAGTTTTCCTCTCCTGTTTCTCTTACCCTCCCATTCAGTCTTTTTTTTTTCTTGTTTCTCCTCCTGCCTCTGACCTCTAAATGTTGGAGGACCCAGGGCTCAGTCGTTCTCCACCAACAAGCATTTAGTCAGAAGTTTCAATGAGTCTGATGCTTGCTAAGTCGCTTCAGTCATGTCTGACTGTTTGTGATCCCATGGACTGTAGCCCGCCAGGCTCCTCTCCATGAGATTTCCCAGGCAAGAATACTGGAGTGGGTTGTCATTTCCTCCTCCAGGGAATATTCCTGACCCAGGGATCAAACCCACATCTCTTCCATCTCCTGCATTGGCAGACAGGGTCTTTACTCCTAGCGACACCTGGGAAGCCCCTAAAAGACATCTCAATGCTGATAACTTCTAAATTCATATTTCCAGTTCAGATCCATCTCTTGAACTCCAAACAGGCGTATCCCACTGCTCACTTGATATCTCCATTTGGGTGTTGAATATGCATCTCAAAATGAGCATACAACCTCCTCCCCAACCTGATCCTCTCACAGTCTTCCCCTTTCAGCAAGTGAATTTTTCAGTCTTCCAGTTGCTTGAATCCAAAGCATTCAACTCTTCCTTTTATTTTTTTTTTTAATACTCATCTTATTTATTTGGCTGCACCGGGTCTTGGTCTCAGTATGCAAGGTCTTTTAGTTGTGGTGTGAAAACTCTTAGTTGTGGTATGTGGGATCTAGTTCCCCGACTACAGATTGAACCCGGGTGCTCTACGAGGGCTTCCCTCGTAGCTCAGTTGGTAAAGAATCTGCCACCAATGCAGGAGACCTGGGTTTGATCCCTGGGTCAGGAAGATCCCCTGGAGAAGAAAATGGCAACCCACTCCAGTATTCTTGCCTGGACAATCCCATGGACAGAGGAACCTAGCAAGCTACAGTCCATGGGGTCACAAGAGTCGGACATGACTTAGTGTCTAAACCACCACCACCACCTCTGCATTGGGAGCACAGAGTGTTAGCCACTGGACCACCAGGAAATTTCCAGCTCCTCCTTGACTGCTGTCTTCCTGTCTCTCACACATGCTGCAACCAGCTGTCAGCAAGTCCTGTGACTTCAGCATCTCTCTAGAACCCAGTCTTCTCTCTCCATGCTCTCCCGGGCTTCCTCCCACTGCACTACCATCTTTCAAGCCACCATCACATCTCTCTAGACATAGCAACAGCTGCCTAAATGGTTTCCTGCCTCCACTCTTGTCCCCCTTGAGTCTTTTCCATGCAGCATCCATGGGAGCATTTTAAAGAATAAATTATCTCATGTCACTCTTCGGCTCAAAACCATTCAGTGGCTCCCATCTCAGGGTAAAAGCCAGAGTCCTTATAAGTCCTTAACTGTTTCTCAGACAAGCCAAGGACTCTCATATTTCTGAGCCTTTGTGCCACTTACTTATCTATTTTGGCCACTAGACTGTGACAGTGTAAGGGCAGGGAATGGGCTTCCTCCATGCCTAGATCTCCAGCCCCTAATCCACCACCCAGTGCAAAACAGAGGAGCAAATGTTAGGAAGAAATTGCTCTGCACCCAGTGCAGTTTTAAACTGTTTATGCTCATCATCTTATTTAGTCCTTGCAACAACCCAATGAGGTAGAAACTATAAAATGAGGCATAGAGGAGCCAAATGCCTTTCCCAAGGTCAAGGGCCTGGGGGACCAGGGATTTGAACCTAGGAAGTCTGGTTTCAGAGGCAACCCTATGCTCTTAACCAGTATCTTATCCTACCTCTTATAAGGGTCCCCTTGGCAGAGGGGTCGTGGCTGAATGAATGAATGAATAAGTGAGTGACATTGATTATAACTAGTGCCCATGAGCACCCCCGCATGCTATCTATCAGAATGCCTTAGATTACATTCTCCATGTGCAGACAGTTGACTGGAGTGTACTCTAGGGCATGGGTCCCTAACCTTCAGGATCTAATGCCTGATGATCTGAGATGGAGTTGATGTAATAATAATAGAAATAAAGTGCACAATACATGTAATGCATTTAAATCATCCTGAAACCATCCCCTCCACCCTTCATCTGTGAAAAAATTGTCTTCCATGAAACTGGTCCCTGGTGCCAAAAAAGGTTGGGAACTGCTGCTTTAGGGGAATACTCATGTAAGGGAGTCAGAATTGGACAAAGGGAAAAGTTGACGAGCTGTATGGTTTGCCCCTGATGCCTAGTGGGGACTCTGGAGCTGGAGTGGTCCTTCAGAGGAGTCCCAAGTGGAGGCAGTATCCAAGTCCCTGGCCAAGGGCTGGCCCCTGGGTGCAGGTGTACCCTTGGATGAGGCAGGCTCCTGCAGCAGGGGGCATTCACTTGTTGGGGGATGCACCTGTAAGCCTTCAGCTGCTGACATTCATGGCCCTGTATGGGTGAGTGCAAGGGCTCTAACAAGGAGCCCTAGGGAGAACTCTGTGGTATCCCCTAGACAGACTGAGCATTTAACATAATATCTCATTTAATCCTCATCACCATCCTATAATGCGTTATTCATCTGTTACCCTCTCTTTATAATAGAACACACTGGAGCTTGGAGAAGTTAAGCAACTTGCCTAAAGCTCATCACTTAAGGAGGTGAGTTAATGGCCCAGTTATCACCCTAAGTCGCTGCACTCATCATTTTATTACTGGGGCAGTGGTGTGGTGGTGTGGACTCCACCACCTGGGGCTTCCCAGTGTCCCATCTCCTTCTGCTGAATCCTCCCCCTCCCTTGAGCGTGTGCTCCTTCCCATTCCCAGCACCTCTGGTGGGGCCATCAATCTGGTTCACTGGGGCCTCCAGGGTGGACTCACATATCAAGCCTGGTCAACTGTGAAGCACTGGGCCCTGCCCAGGTATAGGTCAGCTCTTCCTCTGGCAAGAGAAGCTTCTTCCTCTGAGGCTCACAAAGCTAATGTAGAAGGAGGTGAGCCTGGAGCTGCCTCTAGCTGTGTTCCCAGCCTTCTCTAAGTAGAGAAAGGCCACTTGCACAAGAGAGAATGAGAAAAGAGAAGCAAGAAAGATAGAGATCTGATGGCATTACTCAAGCTTCTAGAATTCTTAATTTACATCTAAGCTTCCCAGTTTTGTGAGCCAATACGTTTCCTGTTGGTATATAAGTTAGTACACATTGATTTTCTTTCACTTGCAGACAGAATCACAGTCTCTATCAAGGTGCTAATTTCAATAATGTATTAGTCAGTCTTTGCTGTGTAACAAACAGCCTTGGAATCTCAGGGGCTTGCAACCATACTCATTTTTCTCACTATGCATCTGCACATTGGTGAGACTATGACTCAGATTTGGCTGGGTTTTATTCCAGTCTGTAGGTCTGGTTCAGGTTTGTTGTATCCGTCTTTATCTGGGGCTGAAACTAAGGAGGCAGTTGCCTAAGCCATGGTCTTCTTATGGAGGATCACAAGAGCACAGGAGGCCAGGTCAGACTGTGAATACACTTAAGGCTGCAGTTTGTTGCGAGTTTACTAAGATTCCAGTGGCCAAAGCCAGTCATGTGGCCAACCCTAGTATCAATGGGGCAGAAAAAGGTCCTCCACCTCTGCTGGCCAGAGCTGCTTAAAAGTCACAAGGGAGAGTATAAGATAGGTAATATTATTATTGAGAGGCAGTGAGAAATTAGGAACAATAAGTCAACCTACCACAGAGAGGCCAGAGGGATGAAGAGAGGGTACCAAATGATGCCCGAGGCAGCAAGACATCACAGCCCAGCACACCTGTGTCAGCCAAGGTGTCATGTCACCCACGTCCTGAAGAGAAGACCAACTTCTGCTGATCACCTCTTAGAATTACAGCAGTCAGCTGAATCCCAACACCTTCTCAGAACTGCACATGCCATCTCCAGGCAGCAGCTCCGTATGCACAGAAACCAGATCCCTTCTGAGAGATCAAAATCCATCTTAAATAGACACAGCTGTTCCCTAGCGGGGTGTCAAAAGGGAGAGGGGAGAGACATGATGGGAAATGTTTAGTTTCTTTCTGTTTTAAGTTGCTAGAAAAATCGAAGAGACTTTTAAGGTTTGATTATTAATTTCTGGAAGAATTGGTTGCCAGCTTTGCTATCATTTTCAAGTAAAAGTTGTCTAAAGATCAAAGGGATGCTTCAGAGCCACTTTCACCCCATATTGAGTTTGGAAGCTTTTCACAACAGAATGATCAGAAATAGAGCTGTTTTTTTTTTTTTCTTTTTTATGCGTCCCTCAGATGCATACATCAAATGTTACAATTTATTTCAGTTCAATAAATGTTTACTGAACATCTCCAGTGGCCATGTGCTCATTTATAAAAACATAAACAAACAGGAATGATAGAGTTGCTGCCCCATGGCTGGGGCAAGCCACATTATCTCTCAGCTCTCAGTTTCTTCATCTGTAAAGAAGGTGTGTTTGACCTATGAACTCTGTGGTCCTCTCCTGATCTAAAATCTGTCCATCAGCTGGGTAATGTTCCTTTCTCACTTGCTGATAATGAAAGTGGCAAAGATATGCAGGAAGGAAGTCAAAGCTGCTGAAGCCATGAGCATCCTAAGACTGATCATGGTTATTGGAATTTCCTCCCAATGGTAAAACTAGGAATTCCTGGCACAGATGACAGACGACTGTACTCATAGTCATTATTCCCCTTCCTCCCATCTCTCCAGAAAAAGGGTTTATTGATCCATTGCCATCCTCAGTTCAGGACTGTACATAAATCCCATCTCTACTATGCTTTTCACTTCAACAGTGCAAATGGCAAGTTGGCATAAAAGGAGGTGATATAAAATACTAGTAAAGTGGAATCCACTGACATCCCATCGAAATGAGTCCTGGTTCTGCCACTTGCGAGTTGTCTGACCTTTGGTAACTTTATATCCCTGAGCCTCAGTTTTCTTATCTGTAAAATGGGGATAATCATAGTAGCACCTTCCCCAGAGGGTTGTTGTAAAGGACATAGGTTAAAAACACATTATTGACTAGAGATGTATTAATATATCATTTGCTACCCCACGTTGTTGACCAGAGTTGTATCAACATGTTTACAGAGAGTGATACAATTAACATCACCATGTGAAGTTGTTACAGCTTAACACCAATCAAGGGTTCATAATACAACTTACGACTGTTGTTATCATTCACGTTTTGCTTTGTTAGATTTTTTGTTCCAACCCTGGGTATATTGTAAACATGAAATTTTAAAAAATGATGCATTGTGAAATTTTGAGTGAAAAAGAATTATCCGTGAATTTTATTCAGATACTTTCTCTGCTTGTCCAAGTGACATATATACTAGTGTCTCAGAGGATCTTCAAAATATAGTTCTGATTCAGACGCCGTGAATATGAGGCCAACAGAAAGACGGAAAACCTTAGTGATTGATTCTGATACGGAAAGTGAAAATAAAACTCAAGGTGCTAGAGAATGCTCCTTTCTTCTACAAATGAGTGGATTGAAGACAACATTTCATGAAAATCAGAAGACTTTACAGGGCATCAGGTGTAACTTTTGAGTGTAATAGCCCACAAAGTGTCAGTGAAATAACAGAATTAATTTTGGGCCACCCAAAATAAAAACTTCCTTCCATATGTGTTAGTTTCTACAAAAATCTCCAGGTCAATACTAAGTTAAGTGCTCAGTGATGAGGTTGAGAACTCACTAGCATTATTGTCATTAGCTAGCACCTCTTCCATGCACACCTTCAGGCAAAACTGGATTCTGAGTCTACCAGCTCCTCTTGTTTGTTGTTTAGGTGCTCAGTCGTGGCCGATTCTTCATGTCCCCCTGGACTGCAGTACACCGGGCTCCTCTGTCCTCCACTATCTCCCAGAGTTTGCTCAGATTCATGTCCATTGAGTTGGTGATGCTATCTAACCATCTCATTCTCTGCCACCACTTCTCCTTTTGCCTTCAATCTTTCCCAGCATCGGGGTCTTCTCCAATGAGTCAACTCTTTCCATGAGGTGTCCAAAGGATTGGAGCCTCAGCTTCAGCATCAGTCTTTCTGATGAATATTTAGCCTCTTCTTTTTAGAACACTTTCAAGAAGAAAGGGTTTATACTATTACTGATATTTAATGAAAACTCTTCATTCAGTGTTGTTTGTATAAAAGTGTACATAGATTTGTAAAAGTATTTGTTTCTTGGAACTAAGACAATAATAATAGAAAAAAAATCTTAAAAAACAAGCACTTCTTCCATCACAGAAACCCTCTGATTTAGGTTGAAAATCCAACTGGTGATCACTTCCTGTTAAGTTTCCAAAAGGAACTAACACACAGGAGTGCTTGGGCTCCATTCTCTGGTTCTGTGCCTCCAATCAAGGCTGTTGCTCACCTATAAGAAGGGGAGCCATCTTTTCTAATTTGCACCGAGGTCTTCTGTAGGCTAGCCAGGGCCCTGGACTGGTCCATCTTTTAGGAGGCATTGAAGTTCACATTTTGATTTGATGCCTCCTAATGAATGACAGGATGAGAATCTAGATCTGTCTGTCTTTTCCTCCCAAAAGCTGCCCAGGGGGACTCAGGCTCACCACGCTTCCTCAAAGCTATCAGGCTCCCAGGGTTAAGTGACTTTTCTGCAGGACCCTGGGGGCTCCTCACGGGCTGGGGGAGGAACACAGCTCTGTTTCTATTTTCCAGTCTCGTCTCTTTGATATAGGACAGCTGTTTCAGAGCCTGGCCAGATGGATGCCTGTGGATAGGTCCCTGTGGTTTGAGGGGGTGGGGATGGAACCAGTGTGCTGGATGGAGGGTCCAGGGCTGCGGACATGCAGACAGGATGCCAGGGAGCACTTGGCAAAGAGAAACAGTGAGTCCCTCCCCTCGGTACTTGTTTTCCCATCTCCACTCATCCCTTTTAAAACCAAACCTCCTATTCTTTTGTTTGTTTTTCAAAAGGAACAAACACTGGTAGCTAGCTGTTCCTGGGGAAAGGTATCAGAGTACCGTTTTACTACCAACATGGCTGAGGGTGCTGATGGAAAGCACGGTAACTGATATTGCTCTGAGCCAATACAGTTCCCTCTTGAACTGCACACGTGCCTAATAACATGGCCTCGTGGTTCCAAATATTGGATTATCAATTGTTTTACATCTCCCCAGCATCAAATAAGGCAGGTAAAAAAAATAAAAAGGCAGTCAATTAAGATAAATGCAGCAACTTCACAATATACTGGCTGGACACACATAACCCAATGAGCCGAATGTTGGATAAGATATCTGTCTTCTAGTTATGTATACAACCAGATAGATGATCCTCATATCAGGGCAGATGGTCACAGGCCTTCATGGCAGGCTGAATTGAACAGCCTATACTATTTGGCTAATACATATTTTCCCAAGGGGGCTTCTGGATGGCTCTAGTGGTTAAGAACCCACTGCCAATGCAGGAGACGTAAGAGACATGGGTTTGATCCCTGGGTTGGGAAGATCACCTGAGGAGGGCATGGCAACCCATTCCAATATTCTTGCCTGGAGAATTCCATGGACAGAGGAGCCTGGCAGGCTGCACTCCATAGCATCACAAAGTGTCAGACACAACTGAAGCGACTGAGCACCAACACATCCATATTTTTCCCAGCACACTTCAGTGCTGCGAAGGTTGAGTGTGGACTCAAGGGGCAGATTCCAAGGCCTTTTCCTACCCTCACTACTTCCAATTCCTAAAAAAGGATCTTGCACATTGCCAAATCCAAGACTCTTCTATAAAAATAAGTTGTCGAGGGGCTTTAGGATCTTAATTCCTTTGGTTGGTTGGTGTCTAATATAGTGTCTCCTCTGCAGCCTTGACTGAGAGTCATCATCTTCTTTCCTGCCTGGAAGAGGAAGCACTGGTCCTTAGTGGAGACATAGCGTGTAACTCGGAGAAGGCAATGGCACCCCACTCCAGTACTTTTGCCTAGAAAATCCCATGGACGGAGGAGCCTGGTAGGCTGCAGTCCATGGGGTCGCTAGAGTCGGACACGACTGGGTGACTTCACTTTCACTTTTCACTTTCATGCATTGGAGGAGGAAATGGCAACCCACTCCAGTGTTCTTGCCTGGAGAATCCCAGGAATGGGAAGCCTGGTTGGCTGCCGTCTATGGGGTCGCACAGAATCGGACAAGACTGAAGCGACGCAGCAGCAGCAGCAGCGTGTAACTTATCCTAGGAGTGAGAAAAAAAAGAACTAAGAAGGATGCAGAAGTTCACAAGAGTCTGGGTGAGGGGTAGGGGTAAAAGAAGAAATGAGCAGAAAAACTCTGCTAAAGATATCATTTCGTTAAATAAATGAGAGAGAGGGCACGATATGGGGAGAAAGAAGTCCTAAAAAATTCCATTTTTGAAAATTTCTGCTCTGCTCCTTACCAAGTCTAATGCACTTCTGTTGAAAAAAAAAATCATTATCCCCTTCCTCCCCTTACCCACGGAAAATAACTTTCATAGGCTGGAGATCACATGATTAATACCATCAGTGATAAAAGAATAAATTACCCATTTAGGGTAGATCTGTAAAGTATTTCAAGCCACTGGGGTACCATTTCATGAACCAAAAGAACTAATTTACCAAATGGGTCCCTGGGGCCCAGAAGACTAATGCACTGACCACTCTCTGCTTCTCCATCAGATCAGTGCCTTTGCAGAGAACGAAGGTCATGGGGTTCAAAGGGACACAGGTGGTCCCTCTGTGCATCAGTGTGCACTGGGATAAGATTGTGTTCATGGCTCATAGAGGAAAATAGGAAAGAAAGAAAAGGCAGAAACTTTAGACTCAGACTCACCTGTGTTTTAATCTGATTCTGCTACTTTTCAGTTGGGAGAGTGTGAGCAAACCTTCCAAGCCTGAGGGGTTTTCTTTTTTTTTTTTTTTCTTCTGATCTGCTGATAAGATCATAATGTCTACTGTCAGTGTGGGGACAATTCAGCCTGAGTTAGTGGAAATCAGTGGATGAGCACAGTGGCAGCCATAGTGAGTGTCCAAAGAATGGGAGCTGCCCTTACAATTATCCCTTTCTTCATCACCATCTATCCTCTCTATCACCATCACCATCTCTATCATCTGCCTCTGCATCATTGACAACATCTATAGAGTTCTTTCCAGTCACCAGGTACTGCCCAATCCTTCACATGCACTGTCTCCTTTAATTCCTCAATAAGCCTATGAAGTCGGTAGACTTATTGTATCTTATCCCAATATTATCCCATTCTATTAATGAGGAAATGGAGGCTCAGAGAAGTTAAGAAACTCATCCAGTGTCACAGAGCTAATGAGTAGCAAGGCTGGTACTCGAACACTTGTCTAACTCCAGAGTCTATGGAGCTGAGGCTATGCTCACCCTCAGGGAAGGGTGAAATATCATTGTTGACGTCAACCATCATAGTCTTGCCATTAGGCTATAGAGATGATGCTTTGCTGAGATGAGGAATTAAAGCTGAAGACTGAATGGCCAGAAGACTTGAATCTATTCTCTTTAGACCTGTTGAGAGAATCTGCTAGAGACGGCTCTGGACTCCTGGAAAATAAAATCTCCAACCCATGGAGGTGGCCAAGATATGAGAGGGCCAGAGGTCCTGCAACATACCGAGGGGTTGGACCAGTTCCTTGAGGTATAGTGACAGTTTTCTTCAGGTGGACACAATTCTCTCAGGGTTTTATATTTTGTTTTGCTTCAGTTCAGTTCAGTCGCTCAGTCACGTCTGACTCTTTGCAACCCCATGGACTGCAGCACACCAGGCTTCCCTGTTCATCACCAACTCCTGGAGCTTGCTCAAACTCATGTCCATCGAGTCGGTGATGCCATCCAACTATCTCATCCTCTGTTGTCCCCTTCTGTATTTTGCTCAGCTGTCTCTATTTGTCCATTGAGGCTATGATAGAGCCAAGAGAACAGACCATCAGGCACATTCTCTTGTAGGCCCCACACCAAACCAAGTAAGAAACACATCAAAAACCCAAGAAAACAACAACGAAATTTCTGTAAAGCAATTATCCTTCAATAAAAAAATAAAAAGGAAAAAAAATTTTTTTTTAATATCCAAGAAACCCTCAATGGGGGTGGGGGGTGGGAGGGAAATGCACTTCTTTCAAAAATAGATGGTCTAAGTATATATGCTTATGTGTTTTAATCTATGGTTACTATGTATGGTTTTAATATTTATCTTTCATATGTAGCAGCTTCCGATTATTAAAGGACTTTTTGCAAATGACAAATACACAGAAGTGACCTGGTTGGTTAAGTATGTACACAGAAGGGATGCCCCTGACCAACTTTCTGACCTTTTTTAAATTTAATTTTGATTGGAGGATAATTGTTTTCCAGCATTGTGTTGGTTTCTGCCATACATCAACATGAACCAGCCATAGGTCTACATATGTCCCCTC
Source organism: Bubalus kerabau (assembly GCF_029407905.1). Lineage (NCBI taxonomy): Eukaryota > Metazoa > Chordata > Mammalia > Artiodactyla > Bovidae > Bubalus > Bubalus kerabau. Next base: position 107,627,705 of record NC_073628.1, on the reverse strand, counting down.
CCTGCTGAGCCTCCCTCCCACCTCCCACCCTATCCCACCTCCCACCCTATCCCACCTCTGTAGGTTGTCGGAGAGCACTGGTTGGAGCTCCCTACCTCTCAAATTCCCACTGGCTACCTATTTTACATGTGGTAATGGATATGTTTCCATGCTATTCTCGAAATTTGTCCCACCCTCTTCTTCTCCAAATGTATCTGCAAGTCTGTTCTATGCCTGTGTCTTCCATTGCTGCCCTGCAAACAGGTTCATCAGTACCATCTTTCTAGATCCCATATGTTTGCATTAATATGTGATATTTGATGAGAAATTCTTTAGGAAGTCAAAAGGAGAATGGCAGTCTTCACATTAGTAACTGTGCATGGTGTCCACACTGAACTGTGCGTGTGTGTACTGTACATATATATCTTTGTTTATGTGTGTATGTATGCTCAGTCACTTCAGTCATGTCCAATTCTTTGCAACCCTATGGACTGTAGACCTCCAGGCTCCTCTGACCAAGGCATTAGCTGGGCAAGCATACTGCAATGGGTTGCCATTCCTTTCTCCAGGAGATCTTCCCAATCTGGGGCTTGAACCTGAATCTCCTGCCATCCTTTACCCACTGAACCACCTGGGAAGCCCACTGATATGTGTACATACACCTATATATAATGGACACCTGTAAATATACATCCCCAACTCAAAGCTGTGGGCTGTTTCCCGATGCCCCACAATCCTCTCCCCTGTTTCCCTCCTGGTTTCTCTTTCTTTATATCCCTTCATTTCATAACTGGTTTTGAGGGCTACTCAAAGCAGTAAGTGGGTGGGGCATTGCTGAGAAGGGAATATAACTTAGCCGTTGGGGTTCACCACTTGATCACTCGTCTCTATGTCCTTGACTCTGCCCCGCTCCTGGTCTTCTCACCCAGAGCGCCGAGACCTGAATGCCTCCTTCTGAGATGCTTTGCCCTTTTCCCCAGAGCACATGTTAAAACCCACTCAGCCAAAGTAAACCATGTAAATGAACAAGAGATACATCTCCTAGATTGGCCAGGATTCATATGTGACAATTTGAATAAACAGAGCATCCATCTGCAGAGAGGGAGGGTAATTCCTTAGGGACTCTCGGGTGGCAGGGGCTGGGAAGACACAGGACAGACAGCGTGGAGAAGAGAAAGAGCAGAGAGTCCTTGTCATCATTTCTGTAGCTCAGGGCTTCCTGGAATTTATGTACTTGACACGTGTGCATGAGTTTTATGAGCACCTGTGCTGGGTACCTAGTGCAGTGCGTCAGGAACTGGCAGTGAGTATCAAACTTCACTGTGCACCAGCTACTCCTGGGAAGTTTGTTGCCAATGCAGATGTCCAGAGCCTCCCCCAGAGAGTCTTCTAGATCTGGATTAGGGCTCAGGATCTACAAGCATTGTCTGGGAACTCCACATCAAGCCATCTCCAGCCTCACTTTAAGAAATGCTGAAACCAGCCTGAAGTCCAGAGGTGTGCCTCTTACAGCCTAGTAAGGGACACTATTTGCAGCAAGGGAAAGTGGCAGGATCACGTTTCTCCCCAGCTCCTATAGGCAGCCGCATATTGACCCAAAGAAGCATCGAGATTTCTCAGGACACTGACTCCTGGGCTTCTTTTCAGACCTCCCCTGTATCACCCTGTCCCATGTAGGAACTTAACCTGGCAAGAGAAAGCATTTGAATGCTGCTTCCAGTTCCTGAGTCAGGCACGACTGAGCGACTTCACTTTTGACTTTCACTTTCGACTTTTCCAGTTCCTGACCTGAGTCAGACAAACCAGGAGCCTGACTGACTCAGAGAGAAAATGTGAAGCCACAGGTGGGGATATTCTAGTCCTGGTCCCAGCTCATTCACTTGACAAATATGTACTGAGTACTGGGGGCTAAGAGGAGGAAGGACATGCAGGTATGGGGCTGGTCTCAAGGACCTTTTAGTTCAGTTTCATGATCTTAGGACAAACTCTTTAACCTCACTGTTTTAACCTGCCAAATGCAGATTCCATTACCTCCTCTTTCTGATGGAGTTGCTGCAGAGATAAAATAAGAGGAGAGATGTGAAAGTACTTTGAAAAGTTATATGTGGCTAGAATTCCTGGGGAGACCCAAGATGAGAAGGGTTTTCGTGACAGAAGCAACAATTTTTGTGGATATGAAGTTATGGAGGATGGGAAGATGAGCTTGTGCAATCAACCACCAACGTGTGGGACAATCAAAGTCTTTGTTTCCCCTTCAGTAAATAACATGGAGAAGGCGATGGCACCCCACTCCAGTCCTCTTGCCTGGAAAATCCCATGGACGGAGGAGCCTGGAAGGCTGCAGTCCATGGGGTTGCTGAGAGTCGGACACGACTGAGCGACTTCACTTTCACTTTTCACTTTCATGCATTGCAGAAGAAAATGGCAACCCACTCCAGTGTTCTTGCCTGGAGAATCCCAGGGACAGGAGAGCCTGGTGGGCTGCCACGTGGCAGCCTGGTGGGCCCCACCTGATGGGGTTGCACAGAGTTGGACACGACTGAAGCGACTTAGCAGCAGCAGTAAATAACAAGGGTACTGGAGTAAAAGGTCCCAAAGTTGCCTTCTAGGACCAAATAACATCATTTGGTTGTAGAGTGAAGCAGCTATACACACACACACACACACACACACACATATATATACACACACACATATATATACATATAGGTATATATATAGATATGTATACACACACACACCCCTTGCCAGGGGCATCCCCTCGGCCCACGCTGTATATATACACACTGAGTTTCCTGGGGTGGCCTCCCAGGTGGCTCAGTGGTTTCCTACGACAGTTCCAATTTATGCCACTTGTCCCAGCTTCACTGTTCATAACACCGTCTTTCACTCTCACAAGTGTCCCAGTTTGGACATTACATTATAAAATCACCCTATTTATGGAAGAAGGGAAGTGAAGATGACACTGTTGTCAGCAAGGAGCTCGTCTCTTTGTCTTGGTTCTTATTAGGAATTTTCTTTCTCTGAGCTGGGATGGTTTTACAGACTTTCCAAAACGCTCAGGCAAGCTTTCACAGGCATCCCATGTGCACGGCATAGTTTGCTCTCGCTGCGCAGAACAGACATTTAGTGCCTACTGGCCGCTGCACTGCCCGACCCTTGGATGGGCTTTGGCTGATGGCGACGCTGGGAAAACAGCATCAGGTCCCTATAAAGTGAACACATTTTCTAGCTTGGTTCTTAAGATCTGTTTACTGGGGTGGGAGGTGGGGGCTACTTTAGGAACATACAGAAGGGAGAATCTTGAAACAGAACACACAGTACTGTTAAATTCTCATAGTTGTGAATCCCAGAGCGCTTTATGGGTGACAGATCTGAAGCCTGTCACCCAACAGGTTGTATGTGTCTCCCAAGAAATGAATTGTAAGTGCGTATCTGCCCTACAGATAGGCAAGTGGAAAAGGACACGAATTCTGTGACTGTTTTGTTACCTGAGATCACCTAGGTACAAGTGCCAGTGGAAGCTGGAGGGGGTGGGGAAGATAGATTAAGTAAGCTTTTCAGTTTAAATCAAGTGGATTCTAGAGGGTAATTAATCTCAGGTTTTCTGTCTGAGATCTGATCCTTTTGCATGTGCGTGAACGTAAGGAGACACAGCTGGGAAAAGCTCCTTTTTTTCGTATTTGGAAAACAAATCTCAAAAAATAAAATTCTTTAAAATCCTAGGAGGCACCCCAGGAATTTCTAAGGAGAGTTTCTTGCAAGTTCAGTGGCTGTACCACAGTTGGGGAAGAGGAGGGCAGAGAGAGATGAGAAGGTGCCCAAGGAATGGGTCTTTGCTTTCTTTTCTCCCAGTTAGATTTTGGGGTGTGGCTTGTTTTGTTTTGACTTGATTTGAAGATTCTGGTGCGTGGGGATAATCTCACTGAAGAGGAAAATGAGTAACACTTGGTCAGTTTGTTTACTGTACAAACCACTCACACATTCATTTGCAGAGCGCTTCCTATGGGTTAGGTGGCAAGGATGTGAAGAAAAATAACAGGTAAACAAATGACCACCCTCCTCCTCCCACGCAGGGCTCTCAGGGAAGTAGAAGAGAGACACATAAACAGATCAATTGCTGCGCTTGCTGATGAGTGTTGTACAGAGGTGTGAGCACACACACATGTGCACTCTAGTATACACACAGCTCTTCAAGAAGTTGTTGCTCAGTTACTCAGTCGTGTCCGGATCTGCAACCCCACGGACTGTAGCACGTCAGGCTCCCCTGTCCTTCACACTTCAAGAAGAGCGGTTCTTAACTGCTTTCTCAGGTTTGTTTCCAGGACACTCTTCTCCTCTTTTTCTCGGTATCTGCATACATACTTTTGTTTATTGAAGCGGAATTCATAAAACACATTAACCTTTTAAAACATTTATTTATTTTTGGCTGCACTTGGACTTTCTCTAGTTGTGGCCGAGCGGGGGCTACTCTTCTCATTGTGGGGCTTCTCTTGTTACAGACCATGGGCTGTAGGGAGAGTGGGCTTAGTAGTTGTGGCTCACGGGCTTAGTTGCCCCACGGCATATGGGATCCTCCCAGACCAGGCATCAAACCGGTGTCCGCTGAATTGCAAGGTAGATTCTTAACCACTGGAACACCAGGGAAGACTCAAATCAATCTTTTTAAAGTGAACGATTAGATAACGTTTAGTCCATTCACAATGTTGTGCAAACACAACCTCTCTCCAGTTCCAAAACGTTTTCATCACTCTGAAATAAAACTCAGTCTCTGTTAAGTAGTTCTCCACACTCTCCCCTCCCCACAACTCCTGGTAACCACAAATCTGCTTTGTCTCCACAGACTTACTACTCTAGATATTTCATATCAATGAAATCCTACAAAATGTAACCTTCTGTGTCTGGCTTCCTTCAGTTCAGTCGCTCAGTAGTGTCCGACTATTTGCGACCCCATGAATCGCAGCAAGCCAGGCCTCCCTATCCATCACCAACTTCCGGAGTCCACCCAAACCCATGTCCATTGAATCAGTGATGCCATCCAACCATCTCATCCTCTGTCATCCCCTTCTCCTGCCCTCAATCTTTCCCAGCATCAGGGTCTTTTCCAATGAGTCAGCTCTCCGCATCAGGTGGCCAAAGTATCGGAGTTTCAGCTTCAGCATCAGTCCTTCCAAAGAACACCCAGGACTGATCTCCTTTAGGATGGACTGGTTGGATCTCCTTGCAGTCCAAGGGACTCTCAAGAGTCTTCTCCAACACCACAGTTCAAAAGCATCAATTCTTCGGTGCTCAGCTTTCTTTATAGTCCAACTCTCCCATCCCAACATGACCACTGGAAAAACCATAGCCTTGACTAGACGGACCTTTGTCAGCAAAGTAATGTCTGTGCTTTTTAATATGCTGTCTAGGTTGGTCATAACTTTCCTTCCAAGGAGTAAGCTTCTTTTAATTTCATGGCTGCAATCACCATCTGCAATGATTTTGGAGCCCAGAAAAATAAAGTCAGCCACTGTTTCCACTGTTTCCCCATCTATTTGCCATGAAGTGATGGGACCAGATGCTATGATCTTCGTTTTCTGAATGTTGAGCTTTAAGCCAACTTTTGCACTCTCCTCTTTCACTTTCATCAAGAGGCTTTTTAGTTCCTCTTCACTTTCTGCCATAAGGGTGGTGTCATCTGCACATCTGAGGTTACTGATATTTCTCCCAGCAATCTTGATTCCAGCTTGTGCTTCTTCCAGTCCAGCGTTTCTCATGATGTACTCTGCATCTAAGTTAAATAAGCAGGGTGACAATATACAGCCTTGACGTACTCCTTTTGCAGTTTGGAACCAGTCTGTTGTCCCATGTCCAGTTCTAACTGTTGCTTCCTGACCTGCATACAGGTTTCTCAAAAGGCAGGTCAGGTGGTCTGGTATTCCCATGTCTTTCAGAATTTTCCACAGTTTATTGTGATCCACACAGTCAAAGGCTTCCTTCACTTAGCAGAATGTTACTGAGGTTCGTCCACATTGTAGTGTGTCAGTGCTTTATCCCTTTCCATAGCCGAGTAATGTTCCATTGTATGGATATACCACAAAGTGTTTATGCATTCATCTGCTGACAAACATTTGGGTGGTTTCACCTTCCAGCTGTTGTGAATAATGCTTCTCCGAACATTTGTGAACAAATTTTTGTTTGAATATCTGTTTTATCTCTGTGGTATATATCCAGGAATGGAATTGCTGGGTCTTATGAGTAATTCTATGTTTAACTGTTTAAAGAACCAAACCGTTTTGCACACTGGCTGAACATAATACACACCTGCCTTTTCAAGACCCAGAAAGGTCTATTTTTGATGGTTCCTCCATAATGAAACTGAAATACTTCAAAGAACTAAATTCTGGTTTACCAAAACCCAAGTAGTCTAAGTTCCTTTGTTGGTCCAGTAGGTCAGAACTTGTGCTAATGAGACTAAGGTCAGGGGTTCAACACCCAGCTGGCCAGTCAGCTGACTGGTGTGCACAGAGTAAAAACTTATGTCTGCTGTCACAGCTCCATTAATACTGTCCTGCCCTCTTTCACAAGTTTGTTAGTACTCACAGGGGGACAGAGCAAGAGTCAGTTTAATTGTTGTTCAGTTGCTCAGTCCTGTCCGACTCTTTACGACCCCACAGACTGCAGTAGGCCATGGTTCCCTGTCCTGGTTTTTATGGTTCCACATATAAGGAAACAAGACGAAACGAAACACCCGGCACCCAAGGCACCGTGAGGCTAACTAGGATCAAATGACTACTCACTCCCAGTCCTGCTGTCACCTGATTTCTGTGGGTCCCTGGGGTAAACTGCTTGCCCTGCCCAGAGCCTCAGTTTCCTCATGTTTAAACTGGGAAAAGGAGAAGAGGGCGGCAGAGGATGAGATGGTTAGATAGCATGACGGTCTCAATGAACATGAATTTGAGCAAACTCTGGGAGACAGTAAAGGACAGGGAAGCCTGGCATGTTGTAGTCCATGGGGACGCAGAGAGTCAGAGGCGACTTAGTGAATGAACAGCAACAAATTGGGAACAATAATCCTTACTTCAAAGAGACGACAATGCATCCTGAGTACTTTACACACAATAGGCTTCCAACAAGTGCTGTTGAATCTGGAGGGTGAGCAACCTCCAGGGCGTGCAGAAGACCGTCAGCTCCAGAAACTCTGAACTGTCCTCCTGAAGTTGACCCAGCTGGAATGGTGGTGCGAGCTTGTTCGGTTGTTCCGGTTACACTGACTGTTTTAAATGGTCCTATTTGCATGGAATGAAGCTTGCTATGGTAACAGGGTCTGGTGGCTGGAATCCAGGGCCCCAGTGAAAAATGCAAAGCCTGTGCTCCTCCAGGAGAAAGAGGCACTTGATGGGTGTATCAACTTTAAGGTTACCTCTGTTCTCCCAGGAAGGAGGAGCGAGGTAAACTGAGGCAGCAGGGCCTCCACACTCCTAGCAGGGGGAGGAAGAGGGAAGCCCCAAGGAGCCTTCCAGACTTCTCTCCTGGCCGAATTCCTTTTGCCCCCCAATATTTAGCCCCGCTAAGAAGCCTAAGACTGGCTAAGGCCACCGATCTATGCACCCACCGGTTCAGGGCGGTGGGGAGGCCACAGCGCCAGTGATCCACCCTGGGGAAGGAAAGGGAGACCCTTCGGAGGAAGGGGGGACAACGCAGGTTGGGGCGCTGGAGGTGCAGGTGGAGTGGGGTGGAGTAGGGTCGAGGTGGACAGTGAGAGGCACGCGGGGCAGTAGCCCAGTTCCCCACTGAACATTCCTAGCTGCATTTGAAGGAAACAGCTAAGCAAGAACTCCACTCCAGAGCGCGAGCAAGCAGCCCCCTCCCCCGGAGCTCCATCTCCGCTCCCCTCCGGGGCCCCTCTTCCGAGCACCCCTCTCTCCCAAGCACCCACCTCCTCCCCAGTCCCTGCACCCGCGCTAGGCGCGAGTTCGCCAGGGCGGGGGCCGCCCCACCGCTCCAGGGAGGGGACCGAGAGCGGGCCTGGAAGCAAGCGCTCCCCCACCCCTCGCCAGGGGCGCCACCTCGGCCCACGCTGGGCCACCGCCCGCCGCACCCGCCCCACGAGGGGGTGTGTCCCGGAGGTGGGGGGCGCGGGAGACCGAGGCAGCGCCCCCGCCCCGGGTCCCTGCCCCCTCCCGAGTGCGCGGCGAATGGTAGGCTCCATTGAAAGAGTGCCGGGCGGCGCGCGGTGTCCTTCTCCGAGTCGCTCTCCGCGCTGGGGTCTCGGCGATCTCTGCTCCTCCTCCTCTTTCTCCTCCCCCCTTCCCCCCTCCCCAACCCTCCGCCTCGCTCCGCCGCGGCTCCGGCTGGAAGCGCCGCTGTCATTCCTGCGCCGGAGGAGCCGGCGCTGCCGGTGCCTGGGGGTCGGGGCTCGGGGAAGCCGGGCCGCGGGGGACCCAACAGGTAGAGCCGGGGGTGCCCAGCCGCGCGCCCCCCAATCCGCGCGCATCATGCAGCTCTTTGTCACCTCTCTCGCCCCCAGGCCAAAATCCTGAGCATGATGGAAGACAATAAGCAGCTCGCGCTCCGCATCGATGGGGCGGTCCAGTCGGCCAGCCAGGAGGTGACCAACCTGCGAGCCGAACTCACAGCCACCAACCGGAGACTGGCGGAACTGAGCGGCGGCGGCGGCCCCGGCCCGGGCCCGGGAGCGGCGGCCAGCGCCTCGGCGGCGGCGGACTCCGCGGCGGCGAACATGGAGAACCACCAGCACAGCGCGCAAGGTAGGGATCGCCTGGCGCCCGGGGCGGAGGAGAGGCGAGCGAGCCAGACCCGGACCGGACTCGGAGGCGCCCGGGGACTCGTTGCCCCCCACGCCCGCGGCGAAACCGCCTTGCATTGTGGCTTGTAACCCTTTCCGCCCGGCGGTGGCCAGTACTGTTCCCCCGCTGGGAGTTGCAGTCTGCTGTCATTAATGAAACCCCGGGCGCAGCGTGCACGGGTTCACACGGTCACGGCGGCCCCGGCCAGCGCAAGCTAGGCGCAGCCGGCGGGTACCCCTCGGCAGCAGAAAGTGCCCTTTAGATGGTACACAGCCCCCAGCTCCGTGGGCAAACTTTTCATGCCCGGGCCTTTGCAGGGGTGAATGCCACAGCTTCCCCCCAGTTCCAGAGGCTCCTTTCCTTGGAACGACTGCCCAAGAGGGAGCGCCAGGCTCTGCTGCCGCGTTTGGGGTAGAGGATTGGACTGGTTTGCACTTTTCTCCACGGATGCCAAATCCCTTGTCTCGGTTGCATCTGGACTTTATTTTCTCCCCTTTTGAGATCGCGCAGGCAGTGGAATTATATCAGTGCAACAGTAGATGCTGTGCTCAGCAGGGAGTTTAAATTTCCAGCAAATATAAACACTGAGAGCACTTTCCAGGGGGAAATCTTAGACCTCAAAGGCTGAGTGATGGGCTCTTGGCGAAATGAAGGCGTCGTAGATGGTGGGTTTCCAGGTAGCTGCTGCTTGAAGGGACTCTTTGCAGTTAGGAGAAGGGGAAAAAGGACAGTCTGTGCTGACGCTGACAGTGATGAAGCTCTGAAACCCTCATACAAGGGTTAAAGATGGAGGAAGCATCAAAAAGAAAAAAAAAATCCATACTGTTTGTTTTCTGTGAATTAGAAGTGCAGAATGGATTTTCAGGATTTTTTTCCCTTTTCTTTTTTTGTCTAATTGCCCTTTAAGAAAAGTTGTCACTGATTATTAATATCATTTGATTGCAAACTAAACTGCTGAAATCTTGGACGTGACCAAAAAAAAAAAAAAAACATCCAGTCTAGGAGGGTCACTTGTGTAAATATGTCACTTGATGAAATATGAGGTACCAGTGACCCAGAAGGATTTTCTGGTTTTGTTGTTATTTCAAAGGCTTCTCCTAAGTGTTGAGAGAGAGCGAGCGAGTCTGGTTTCATAGGAATGCCTTCTCTCTGTCAGCTTCTGTTTCTTCCTTACCTTCCTGCAGTAGGCATCCTTTTTTTTTTTTTTTTTTTGGTGTGAGATGTTAAGCTTGAACATTAGCAGTTTATGTTCAACTCATATCTTAACTTGGTACTTCCGGCGTCTGTCAAGAGTCTTAGGAATTGGGGCAATAATTTGGTACCAAAGTAGCATGACGTCATGGTGGGAAGGTGTTGTGAGAATGGTGCTTGCTGCACAGTTTTCAAGGTGGGTGTCTGGCTATTCTGTCATTTATCCCTTGTTATGTCATTGTGTGTGGAAGATGCTCTCTGCTGGCACCTGGGCAAAAAAGAGAAGTTAGACTCCATGGTCAGGCTTTACTTTTTATCAGCAGGGATGCTTCCAGCCTTAAAAAATAGCAGAGAACTGACGTTTTGCTGAGAATCAAAAGCCACGGTAAAGCGGAGTGAACAATGCTGGTTTATTTCCCACTGTCCGCCCCTTTCTCAGCCAAAGAAAAGTTAAGTGGCTTTTATCTGAGTCCTGGGTCTAGTGCAGTCTGAGCACACTAGGAGGTCAGGCCACAATGATCTACACACTCAACTTGGAAACTGTGATACTTAGCTGATGGTTAAATTGTTGTAGTGGAGCAATCGGGGGCTGTTTCCTCTTTCTTTTTTTCCTGCAAAAATGCACAAGGCTGTGGAAATGGAAATGGCTTTTGGATCTCTTGATATTCCTAAAAACACACAAAACCGGCAGCTCCCTCATATTCTGAGACGCGTGCCTCCCCAGGCCAGGGGCTGTCTGTGGGTGGCTGGATGAAGGATGGTCTTGATTTTTCCTCTGTGTACCATTGGTATTTTTCAAAACCTTTACTGGGAGAGTTTAATGATTTTATAATCAGAAAATAAAATGTTGAAGATTTTAACTCAGCTTAATGGTTGGCCACATAGCCCTCTAAATTGATGTCAATTTAAACTGATGTGATGGTTGAAAAGAAAACAAGACCCCCATATGCATTCAGTGGGGCATCATTTGCTTATATATAGTAACCATTTCTTCATACAGCACTTTCGCATTATTTAGCCTCTGTGAGTGTTTTGGGGTTTGTTTTTATTTTGTTTTGCTTTGTGTTCTCATGACATGTGGCAGCATTCTGCTGGAACAGAAACCTTCTGCAGAGGTGGTCTGCTAGTGTCTTCTGCTAGTGCTCTCCTATTCCTAAAGGGAAACGCTGGGCTTTCTTGGGTTAATTTCAAAGTGTGGTTGATTGGCTTTCTTATGCTTCTTTGTAACATACCTCTAGGAAGGCTCACAGGAGCTCAGTTCCTGAGGGTTCCTGACTGTTCTTCCGAATTAGTCTTCTGTTCTAATTTTGTCTGTGTTGGTGCAAGTCAATGGGCTAAAAGAGCTTGAGTATTTACTGTTATTGAGTTATCACTTTTCAAATCAAAGATTTGAATGAAATGAGTATCTTTCAAAATGCAAGTGTTCAGTCACTCAGTCATGTCTGACTCTTTGCAACCCCATGGACTGCAGCGTGTCAGGCTTCCCTGTCCTTCATCAACTCCCGGAGGTTGCTCAGACTCATGTCCATCGAGTCAGTGATGCCATCCATCCATCACATCCTCCATCATGCAACTGTATAAGGTATCTTTTAACTAGAGGGCATTATGCACATATGAAATGCATGTTAATGTCCTTTTAATAATATTAGCACAAATGGTTACAAGGAAGAGTCATCTTTTGCTCTCCCTGCTGAAAAGCTGTTTGATCCATTTCCAGATACTTTTGTTAAAATTTTATTTTTGATGAATTAAACAAGCTCACCAATCCACCAGTGTATGTTTTGTTCCAGTGAGGATATCTGATAGTAGGTAAGTCGATGAAGAAAACTTGGGTTTTCCTAGAGAGTTAATGCAGTGTGTCATTTAAACAAAATATTACCTTGGTTGGTACCCTCTGTGAGCGGGCATGGTTGCTACGTAACGGAGTCTGGAAAGTGAACTGCTGAAAATCTGGGCTTTCGACACTTTGCAGGATCTTCTTTCAGGATCTGTGTTGAAAGTACGCTTGGCAGCCAGCCCATCTTCTCTCTCCCAGCTTCAAGTGAGTCGGATAATCCCTAATGAGGATGCTGGCATGCGGAGCGCAGGGCATCCGTGCAGGGTGGCTCTTCTCAAGGCTCCAAAGCTGCCTCTTGGGTTGGTGAGGTCACGACTGCCTTTGACAGGTGGACAGAAGGAGGCTTGGAAAGAACAGAGCCAAGCATTTGTTCCAATTTGTCTTGTTGGTAGCCAGAGAATGGATTTGTTTAAAGTAACGTTTCTAAGCTGTTTTCCTCAGTGTAACATCTCTGGGAAATGTGTTTAAAATACTTGCTGTTCTTTGAGGGGAAAGTATAGCAGTTTGTTTCTCTGAAAATGTTTTATCTGATGAATGGCTAATATTAGATTCAATTGATTGCTTTGCTGTGCATAGAATAAAACAATTAAACTCCAGTGTACCCAATGCAAATAGGTGTTTAGCTGTATATAACATAAAATACCTATGCTCAGTAGGATGCATACCTACTGCCATGATTTTTGTGTTTTTTAAGGAAATAGTTGTATTTATATGCCTATGTAAGTGGAAATGTTCATAGCATCTTTCGTGGCTGTTGAGGGCTTACTGTCTACTGCATCAGTTAGATTAGGATGGGGAAAAGGGTCATTTTCTTACACCTTTGTAAATTTCCATAAATAGATGCAAGTTTTTTTTTTCTCCCTAGGCATTAAAATAGACTGTTACTTCAGGTCTGATGGCTGTTATCTAGCATTATGATAATATTGGAAACCCATTGGTGAAGCATAAATTACCTTGGGACTGAATTGAATGTGTGAATAGTCTGCGGAGACGCTAGACACTGTTGCTTTGCAAAATGAGTTCTGTCTTTTGGCAACCCCTTCCCACTTCATTCTGCCTCTGTGTACTCTTGTTTTCTCAAGTAGACTTTTATCTTTTTTGAGCAAGAGAATTTTCATGTGGTAGAGAGGATGAGACTAAGTGCAGTGGAATCTTGGGGACTTCTCTTGGCTTACTCCTAAGTTACAGAGCTCATCCAGAACCTATGCCTTGGTTTTTCCAGTCATATCCATGGGCTATAGGAGACTTGTCTGTCTTTTCCTAATCTGGTAAGCTGTCATGAGATGGGACTTCAAAATTCTTCCTGAAAATCACCGTGCGTGGTCACCAAGAAATTACATACAGATCAGTACAGTGTGAATGAAATTAGTTATTGATTGCCTAGTATTTACTATCTTTGTACTGTCTTTGGAAAATGCCTTTGGAGGACCCCTTAAGTAAAGTTTCTGGTTCTGGTTAATTTCATGTTTCCAGCATTTCAGGATTGACTGAGGTTTTTCAAAACTTTTTTGATCTAAGTCTGAGCCAATCTGATTTTTATAATAGGAGCCTAATCACACATCCTCCCCATGTAAGACAAGGCGTGTTCTCTCCATTCCTTCACCCTCTCTACTCCCCAAGACTGCTGGCACTTTTGAGGAATCCTGTAGGTTATAATTTGTGACTTCCTGGCTGCTGGTGAGCTTGTAGCAGATGGACTTGGCAGGTGGGGAATGCTCGTTGGAAAGCTGCCGGCTCACCGTGCAAGTCATATGGGGCCCAGAAGGTCAAGCCTGGGGTCCTGGCCATATTCATTGCATATTTCATTTATATTTATTCCTGAGTTATGTAGCAAAGGCAAGTGAAATCACATGACTTTCTCAGTGTTTTTCAGACTTTTGCCAGTATGGGTTTGTGTGAGCATTAGTGCTTGGCATCTTACCCCCTGCCATCTATCAGGCAAGAGTGGAACTTGTTCTGCCTGCTGAGGCCAAGGAATGGGTTTTTAAGTGATCTTGTAAATGAAAATGAGTCCATACTGTTTGGGCTGGATATTAGGGTGAGTAACACATGGGATGACAAGGGGTGCCACCACCAGCAGTCATTGCAATGCCCTAGTCATCTGAAATGCAGGCAGAGAAACTCAGGCAGAATCATTTAGGAAAAGACAGCTTCTCTGAAGCCAGGAGCACGTGTGCATGTGTGTGCTCAGTCGTGTCCAACTCTGCGACCCCAGACTGTAGCCCACCAGGCTCCTCTGTCCATGGGATTTCCCAGGCAAAAATATTGGAGTGAGTTACTGTTTCCTTCCCCAGGGGATCTTCCCAACCCAAGAGAGTGACCATCTATCGTGGCAGATGATACCTGACAACTCAGGACAGGTTAGCATCCTGCTGGCCCACATCACCATCCTCAAGGTCCCCTACCAGGCCCATCTTGACTATGAAGAAGCTGGAGGGAATCCAGGCAAAGGAATCTTTTCTTCCTCCCCATGTGGTTGAATGAGTCTGTAACATCCTTGCTGGTTTGATGCACCTCAGATCTAGGTGGCAGACTCAAGGCTATGTGCTTCTTCATGTAGACATGCTTGCTTCTCCCTTGGAATCCTAAGCTGCTGGAAACATGAAAGATGCTGAATATAGTTTTAATGAGTTTGGCAAGAACAACTGTTAGAGCAGGTGGCTTCTGTGTGATGGGACATTGTGGGTTCTCAATTTGTTTTAGTGTCTTTGTTGACTTGGCCTTGCTGGACCTTTGGGTCACACTTATGAAAAGCCCCTGTCCCCTCTACCCTCTGATGAACTGAGACCCTAGCACGAGAGCTCAGATGGAGCCTGCTATAGGCAGGTCTGCAAGCAAAGCACCCCCGAGGCCTCTGCACCTTCTGTGATGGGGAGTCAGGCTGGGAGGATGGAGAGAAATGGGAGGGGGAACCGCCTGCCTAGCTCCCCCAACCTCTCCTCTTCCACCAAAGCAAGCGCTGGAGGAAAAGGGGACATAAAGAACCTCCATTCCCAATATTGTCTCAGCTCTACAGATTGTTTGAAGTATGTGATGTGTATCATTAAGAAGTACTGTGCATCATTAAGAATATAGTATCCTCTAAAGGAAGGTGGGTCCTAATACTTTACACTCACCTTTGGCACGTCATTATGGTTGTTGGAGCTCACCTCTTGGGTACATCACAAGATGCTGGGTGTTCAAGGCATGTGGTGTTCTGATGCCATGGAGTCTTCTTTTTGATGAAGGCAGGTAGTGTCATGGAGAACTAAATGAGAACTAGCTTCAGTGCTTTGTCAAACTTTTCAATAAATAATAACAACAAAGACTTACAACATGTCAAGTATTTTCCTGATGCCTCACATGCATAACTGTGCCTGGCATACACACTGAGGAAACCAGAAGGGAAAGAGACACGTGTACCCCCAATGTTCATCGCAGCACTGTTTATAATAGCCAGGACATGGAAGCAACCTAGATGTCCATCAGCAGATGAATGGCTAAGAAAGCTGTGGTACATATACACAATGGAGTATTACTCAGCCATTAAAAAGAATACATTTGAATCAGTTCTAATGAGGTGGATAAAACTGGAGCCTATTATACAGAGTGAAGTAAGCCAGAAAGAAAAACACCAATACAGTATACTAACGCATTTATATGGAATTTAGAAAGATGGTAACAATAACCCTGTGTACGAGACAGCAAAAGAGACACTGATGTATAGAACAGTCTTATGGACTCTGTGAGAGAGGGAGAGGGTGGGAAGATTTGGGAGAATGGCATTGAAACATGTAAAATATCATGTATGAAATGAGTTGCCAGTCCAGGTTCGATGCACGATACTGGATGCTTGGGGCTGGTGCACTGGGACGACCCAGAGGGATGGTATGGGGAGGGAGGAGGGAGGAGGGTTCAGGATGGGGCACACATGTATACCTGTGGTGGATTCATTTTGATATTTGGCAAAACTAATACAATTATGTAAAGTTTAAAAATAAAATTAAATTAAAAAAAAAATGAAAGCACCCGTTCTTCGGCGCTCATCCTTCTTTAGGGTCCAACTCTCACATCCACACATGACTACTGGAAAAACCATAGCTTTGACGATACAGACCACTATCAGCAAAGGGATGTCTCTGCTTTTTAATACGCTGTCTAGGTTTAATGACACATGGTTTTAATTGAGTCTTTATTTGACACATGTCATGTTCTAAACCCTTTTTCTGTATTCTCTCAATTCATCCTTTAAACTACCTTCCAAGGTAAGTACTGGGTTTGCCACCTTACATATGAGAAAGTTGAGGCCCAGAAAGGTTATGTGACTTTTTCAGGGTCACCAAGCTAGCAAGTGGCAGAACCAGGAGATGAACCCAAGTAAATGTGACTCCAGAGATTGCCTGCTGTCCCAGCTAGGATGTTGTTCAACTTTACATAGTTTTCCCCATTCCTGCCCAAGAAATCATTTTTGTTCTAAAGCTGGCATCATGGCAGTTGTACTTAGGATTTGCATGTCAGACACTAAGTCGTTCATCATAAATCCTTAGAGCTCCACAGAACAAAATATGCTTTGTCACTGCTAGGGAGTCTGTAGCCAGAAAGGTATCTGGCCAGAGGTAACAGGGCAGCTTAGTGGCAGAGCCATGTTCAAATGTAAGAATCTTCCGTCTCTCTGCCTGGCTGCTGGGCTTAGGCTGCAGAGAGTCACAGAGAGGACTGAACTGTCTGGGAAAGGGGACAGTGGACCCTGGAGCTTCTTAACAGGGGCTTGACTCATTTTGAGGAAAAGGGATGTTCCAGGAGCAGCACTGGGGAGCTGCAGAGACCTTGGAGGTCATCCAAGAGCACAGTGACAGCAATAGCCAGCCTCTGTTGAGCCTCTTCCTGCGTCTCCCAGGCTCTGTGCAGTGTGATTGACACCACTGTTTCATCTACTTTCCTATCACAGTGAGTTGGATAATGTTCTCATCTCCATTCTACACATGAACAAACTGAGGCTCAGAACTGTTTTCATTGTTTTTCCACGCTCTAGACCGTGGTCATCTGTGGGATAGAAATACAGGTTCAGCTGACCCTGGAGCCCACCTACTTCTCTACAATCAAATATCGAGATACCAGGCAAGCAGCACAAGGAAATGCCAGGAGTATGGTTTCGTCTTTTTTGCCTACAGAGCTACTTACCCACTCCCCTTCTTCTTTTTCCTTTTCTTCTTTCCCCCCTCTCTTCTCTCCGTCTCCATCTGTTTTGAGAGATTAGGTACATAGGTTCAAGGACCAGAGATTTAATAAGATACGGAGCAAGCTATCCTGGCGCTTGTAGTCTAGTAGGTGTGACTGACATGGAAATATAATTACATTTTATAATAAAGGTCTAGACAGGTGTAATGGGAAAATAGATGATGGAGTGACAAATAGAGAAGGCTTCACAGATGTACATGACAGTGGCAATATGTAATAAAAGCATGCTGGGAAAACACATTGATTTCTCTACTAAGGTTAAACTGACCATGAGAGATTATTAAAAAGTGCAACTTTGGGGGTAGGTTGGGATTGGATCCTGCAGAGAATAGCTCCTGGCTGAGACTTTCTCCCCCAAAGAAGGAAGATGTGAATGACACAAGGTTTAGATCTTTAATAATAGTTGTTTTTTTCCTCCAAAGAAACAATATGAATTTTAATGCAGGTGAAGTTCTGCTCACCCCCTGTATTATCTTCCTGGTCAAGACTGGGGCTTCTTGTCAGCTGCAGCATAGCTCACTTTCCTTGATTAGGTTGAATTTTTTTAAAACCACTGAGAATGGTGTCTTTAATTCAATTAGTGCAATTTGGAACACAATGGGATTTAGGTCACACTTTCCCCATCATTTTTGCCATTTGAAATTCTGTACTCACTATTTCCTGAAGATAGCAAGGTATGAAATTTAGAAATTTGATACTGACCCTAGAGAGTGCAGTTGTGGTACCATAGAGCTTGATGAATGATGGCTGAGGAGAAGTGACCTGTGATTATATGTATATTGATTATCTTAATTAACACATTCATCAAGTGGATTGCGTTGCCTGTTCCTACAACATTTACTATATGAAGCGAGAAAAAAAAATGGGACTATCTTTTGACACATCTTAGATTTGAGAATCAGCAGAAAGGCCATTTTGTGGAGACTGTCAGCCTGTTGGCTAGCAGACATGCTCTGATTGCTCTGTTCACAGTTTGACTTGGTACCACGTAGCCCTGCAAGGAGGCATGTTTAAGTCTTAATAGATGCCCTCTGAAGAAGGAGCATAATTCCTGGTTGGCTTTTCTACAGTGTGGATCATTATCGTCAACCAATAGAACAGAACCTTGTTAAAACTCAGCTGGTTAACACATGGGTTGATCCCACCATGCGTACGTGCTCTAGTTGCTCAGTTGTGTCTGACTCTGTGATCCCGTGGACTGTAGCCTGCTAGGCTTCTCTGTCCCTGGGGTTGTCCAGGCAAGAATACTGAAGCAGGTGGCCATTTCCTCCTCCAGGGGATCTTCCCAACCTGGGGCTCAAACCTCTGGTCTCCTGAGTCCCCTGCATTACAGGCAGATTGTTTACTACTGAGCCACCGGAAGCCCTCGTTCCACCATGGGATAACTCAAAACCCATCCTTCAACACTTTCAGTGTTATTACTTTGCGTCTAAAGCAAAAGCTCTGGCTAGCATCCTCCATTCACAAAGCCAAGGCTCAGAATCCTTTTTCCAGGCTTCTGCTGCCTTCACCCACTCTTCTTCCATTGCACCCAGGAGTTGCTAGGGAAGCACTAGAGTTTACCCAGATCTTTGCAGCATACAAAGACTTGCATAGGCAGTATCTCTGTGGATCCTACCCACTGGCCCATAGGATGGAATTGAGGTAGACACAGCAATCTTGTTCTCAAATAAGGAAACTGAGGCAGAGTGATTTAAGCTGATTTGTTCAAGATTGTTGAGTTGGTCATTGAACCAAATTCTCCTGTTTCTTCCACTGTAAGATCCCACTGTGACTGCACAATGGGGGCAGAGGGCGGCTCCAGAACTTTTGGTGGGGTGAGATCTGACCTTGCCTTGACCTTTATCTCCCTTTTAAAAATATTTGTTGGTTTGTTTTTGGTTGTGCTGGGTCTTCATGGCTACGTGCAGATTTTCTCTAGTTACGGCGAGCAGGGAGTACTCTCTAGTTGTGGTGCGCAGGCTTCTCATTGTGGTGGGTTCTCGTTGCACAGCACGGGCTCTAGGGCATGCGGGCTTCAGTGGTTGCAACTCACAGGCTTAGTTGCCCTGTGGCATGTGGGATCTTCCCAGACCAGGGATTGAACCCATGTCCCCTGCATTGACAGGCAGATTCTTAACCACTGGATCATGAGGGAAGTCCTGGCCACTCCCGCTTGAGCATGGGCCCTCTGTCTTTTAAGGCCTGGATAGTGACACCATCATCCCAAGACCATGCTCTCATACTCTGAGCTCCCATGTCCAGTGTCCTTCCATGGTGAAAGGACAATCAGTTTTACAGATTTAGTCTTTTTTTTTTTTTTTACATTAAGTTCTTTCATCATCTCTGTGGGGATTTACAATCATTTGATTTCTCTTTTAATGACCTATCTTATTCATGCCTTAGCTTAGACTTTCTCTTCTGCTGCTGCTGCTAAGTCGCTTCAGTCGTGTCAGATTCTGTGCGACCCCACAGACAGCAGCCCACCAGGCTCCCCCGTCCCTGGGATTCTCCAGGCAAGAACACTGGAGTGGGTTGCCATTTCCTTCTCCAATGCATGAAAGTGAAAAGTGAAAGTGAAGTGGCTCAGTCGTGTCCGACTCCTAGGGACCCCATGGACTGCAGCCTACCAGGCTCCTCCGTCCATGGGACTTTCCAGGCAAGAGTACTAGAGTGGGTTACTATCTCTTCTTCTAGCCTCCCTTTAAGGCTTCCCTCGTGGCTCAACAGTAAACAATCCACCTGCAGTGTGGGAGACCTGGGTTCAATCCCTGTGTCTGGAAGATCCCTTGGAGGAGGGCATAGCAACCCACTCCAGTATTCTTGCCTGGAGAATCCCCATGGACAGAGGAGCCTGGCGGGCTACAGTCCATGGGGTTGCAAAGAGTTGGACACGACTGAGGGACTCAGCACAGCACACAGCCTCCCTTAACACAGTTAGGGACCTGTAAACCAGAGCAGGTTTGCACCAGGGGAATTTCCTATTTGTCTTAATCAATTGGATCGGGGAATGACTCCCACATTGAGGACAATTTTTTGCACCTGATACCACTACCATTTAGGATTTCTGAATATGGAAAGCACATCTGTGAGGCCCTAGCGTGTGGGTGTATGTTCTCTCTGAGTGTTGGGGGCAGGATATAGCCATCACAGTAAATCTGCCTAATTTCTTTCTCTTCACTGTCCCTTCAGGGAGACGCTATGAAACCTTCAGGGTCTCTTTTATCAGAGTCTTTGAATGAACAATAACCAAAGCATGTTGGCTTAAATTCTCCACCTGCTGGTTGTGTAGGTGCGTGTTCTCACTTCTGCTGTGGCTGTAACTGCCTGAGTAGTTGGGGGAACCTCCTGCTGCTCCAAGTTCATGTCCAGACCTTGTACTCAGATCAGTGGAATTTCATCCACAGACCAAAGTCCAACAGTGTGGCAGAAAACTCAGGGAAAATTAGAATGGGGCCTTTTGCTGTGCGCCCAAGGGGAAGATCAGCCCGGAGCCTCTGTAGCTCAGCAGACAGTCCACTGTGGTTAACTGACACCTAAGCAGCTAATGCAACGGCTGGGAGTCTGATCTCTGTTTCATTTCAATGTGATGAGGAACAGTCACTAAAGGCTTCCCAAACCTCTGACAGCAAAATGGAAATAATATACATTTGAACTTCATTTGAAGATCTATTTATAGTAGGCTCTAGAAAAGCAGAAAGTATTTTTAAGGATCAAAATGTTTTGGTACTTTTTAAGTTTTAGATTTGTATTAGCATTAAACACTTAGGATTCCCACCTCTGCCAAGAGATAATATTGCACAGGACATGAAAGAAAGCACTTCCTGATTCTGCTCGGAGTTCACTTCATTGCCTGCTATTGTGGCTTGAATGATGGAGCTAGGATTGTTGTTGCTGTTCAGTTGCTAAGTTGAGTCTAACTGACTCTTTAAGATCCCATGGACTGCAGCACTCCAGGCTCTATCCTCCACTATCTCTCGCAGTTTGATCAAGTTCACGTCCATTGAGTCAGTGATGCTATCCAACCATCTCATCCTCTGTCACTCTCTTCTCCTTTTGTCCTCAGTCTTTCCCTTTATCAGAGTCCTTTCAGATGAGTTGGCTCTTCGCATCAGGTGGCCAAAGTATTGGAGCTTCAGCTTCAGCATCAGTCCTTCCAGTGAACATTCAGGGTTGATTTCCTCTAGGATTGACTGGTTTGATCTTGAAATCCAGGAGACTCCCAAGAGTCCTCTCCGGCACCACAATTTGAAAGCATCAATTCTTAGGTGCTCAGTCTTTTCTATTGTCCAACTCTCACATCCATATATGACCACTGGAAAAACCATAGTTTAGGCTATGCAGACCTTTGCAAAGTGATGTTTTTGCTTTTTTAATACGTTGTCTAAGTTTGTCATAGCTTTCCTTCCAAGAAGCAAGTGTCTTCCAATTTCATGGCTGCAGTCACCAGCCTCAGTGATTTTGGAGCCCAAGAAAAGAAAACTTATCACTGCTTCTACTTTGTCGCCTTCTACTTGCCATGAGTGATAGGACCAGATGCCATGATCTTAGTTTTTGAACGTTGAGTTTTAAGCCAGCTTTTTCACTCTCCTTTTTCACACTCATCGAGAGGCTCTTTAGTTCCTCTTCACTTTCTGCCATTAGAATGGTATCATCTGCATATCTGAGGTTGTTGACATCTCTCCCAGCAATCTTGATTCCAGTTTGTAACTCATCCAATCCAGCATTTCATATGATGCATTCTGCATGTAAGTTAAATAAGCAAAGTGACAATATCCAGGATAGGAGCTAGCAAGCTTTTTCTGTCAAGGGCCAGATAGTAAATATTATAGTCTTTATGAAATAAACGGTATCTATTATAATTCCTCAGACCTGCTGCTGTAATGTGAAAGCAGTCATAGATAATAGGCAAATTAATGGGTGTGGTTGTGTTTCAATAAAACTTTATTTACAAAAGCAGGCACCCTTTGGGCTCTAGTTTGTTAACCCCTTGAACTTGTAGTTCTCTTCCATTTGCCTTCTGACCCATTTATATCCAGCACCTTTACAGTGCTTAGCATACAGAAGGAACTTAATAATGATTGATTAAGCTAGCAAGTTAGATGTGAGCAATAAAACCACTAGATTACAGTGTTAAAGGAGCAGAAACAAAAAGTTAATTACTAAGGGTGTAACAGTTAATGGACAAGAGAAAGAAACATTTGTTAGCAGTTTCGTGGTTAGAGGTGAAGTCACTTGTGTTTAGTCATCATCACAGACCTTAAAAGAACCATGAAGAGACAAAGAACCACCAGTTAACAGTGAGATACGGGGCAAGACACTTGACATCTGAGCCTCAGTTTCCTTATTTATGAAATGAGATCATTTCCATTTTCAGTATAATATAACAGATTGGTGTGCTAAGTCACTTCAGTCATGCCCAACTCTTTGCAACCCCATGGGCTGTAGTCCACCATGGGATTCTGTCCATAGGATTTTCCAGGCAAGAATACTGGAGTGGATTGCCATTTCCTTCTCCAGGGGATCTTCCCAGCCCAGGGCTCACACCTGAGTCTCTTATGTCTCCTGCATTGGCAGGCAGATTCTTACCACTAGCGCTTCCTGGGAAGCCCCAATGGGCTTAAAGGGGTGAAACAGGTCTGATCCAAGTCCTGGAGCTATAACAGATTGCGGGACATTACAGCTCTCAGTTGCCACCTCTGTGACAAGAGGCTGATACTTTCTCCTTTAGGGAGTGATTAGGATAGTTTGGTGCAGAGTTTCTCAGCACTGTTGACATTCTGAGCCAGAAAATTCTTTGCTGTGTGGGTTGATTTGTCAGCATCCCCAGTCTCTATATCAGGCTTCCCTGGTGGCTCAGTGGTGAAAGAATCCACTTGCAATGCAGGGGATGTGGGTTCGATCCCTGGGTCGGGAAGATCCCCTAGAGGAGGAAATGCTAACCCACTGCAGTATCCTTGCTGAGAAAATCCTATGGATAGGCAGGCTACAGTCACAGAGAGTTGGACATGAGTGAGTGAACACACACACACTGGTCTCCATCACTAGATGTTGGTAGTACCCCTATAGCGTGATAACAAAAAAGTCTTTAGACATTGCCCAGTGTGTTTTTTCCTGGGGGGGGAAATTACTCCCTGAGTTAGTGGAATAACACATAGTGTACCTGGCATGAAGCTGGGTGGACTTCAGGGTTCAATAGATAGAACTCTTAATTATTAATAGCTATTGAACTCTGAATTCTCCTCCCTTTGAATGAAATTCTCTTCCTTTCTTCAGTCGATTTCTCTCCCCCAAAGGTTCAAGATTGTATTTTTTTTTTCCAGATCTCAGGTCTTTCTCTTAATATTCCTGTGTTTCTTAGAGGTCTTTCTCCTGGAAGGAGCTAGGCTTCCCATGATGCCCTGCTGAGTATGCTTTCCAGCCCTTTAAACACACGTGTACCTAGACTTGTATTTGAGGTCATGGTCAGAATTCATAAGTGGTTCATATGAGAAATCATAGGGATATTTGCAACATAAATGAACAGGGAGGGTTAAGGACTGAAAGTCGTAACTCACAAAGGCTGGCAGGCTGAGGTAGTGGGTGTTATTCAGAGAAAACAGATAATGTACCTCAAACTAATACCAACAAAATCATCACTTCTCTCGTGAGCATGCGTGCTGCTAACATTATCCAGGGGCCAGTTTTCAGTGGTTTAAACTTTAGCCAAGATGGCTATTCAGTTTACATCTGGATTTAATGTTTTGTCCTCCATATTCCCAGTGGTGCAATGGTTCCTTCCCAGTTTTCACATAGACTCTTTTTAATGCCGGAGAGAGGGTGAGAGCGGTGGGGCATTTTCAATGAATTCTGGCCCCTACATATTAGTAGTTGTATTTTTTGTCTATCTCTCTGAGAAAATACATAAATGCAAAAGAATGCATTGAATTCAGTAGCATTATCAAGTGGCTGCCTCTTCTGCATCTGCATGTATTTGAAAGATAATGGTACATGTATGTAATAAAAATGATTCACTCTATCCACAGGCAGCACACTGGAGACATGTGGGTTTGGGACTTTCTGTAAGTCACTCTCTCTGGCCACCCAGAGTCTCTGTGGCCCACAGCTTGAGAACTGTGGCAATAGAATGCATCTGCTGGACATGTGTGTTCAGCCCTATGCAAGGCCATTCTCAGCAATGCTGTGTGCAGTTAGGTATTTTTGATACGTGTCTTAAAAAATTACGCCCCAGGCCTTTGAGTCTTCTGATTTTAAGGTATTCTTCCATTCCTCAAACTCTGCCTCACTGTGACAGAAACAGATAAATCTGTGATTTGGGCCCTAGGCTTTAAGAAAACTCTTCTTTATTTAGACAAATATTTCTACAGTGACTTCCTAGTATGAATATTGGAGAGTACCTGTTACAGTCAGAATAACAGAACTGGCCCTAAACTAGATTTCAGGCAATATGATTTGATTGGCCAACTGCCATCGCTAACTAGCGTCATCCTGCCCCATCTCCATCTAATTCCTAAAACCCCTCAAGCATGTGATCCATCATATCATTTTCTCATTTATGCCAGCACTGGATAATGGCCTAATCTCTCCAGCAGCATTCAGGTTTATTAGAGAAGATGGCATTTACAAAATCATTTCACTGTTTCCCTGCAAACACCCTAAACTAGTAGGCATCCTCTTATTATAAACCTTCCTTTTAACAGTGGTTTATTACCTGCAATTAAAATCACCTGGAAGACCCCGTCAATGGTGTTCATTTCTTTTGTGTTTGGTTAATATTTAGCTGGTGGGTCACCTGGGACTTATGAAGGAACATTTGAGAGAGTCAAGTTTAACCTTGCTAGGGATGAGAGCTGTCCAGAAGGACATGGTCATCACTAGAGCCTAGATGACCATCTGCCAGGTCTGTTGGAAAAGTTACTCCCACACTAGGTTTAGAAGTTCCAGCGAAGGGACTTCCTTTGTGGTCCAGTGGTTAAGACTCTCCACTTCCATCCACTTCAGGGGGCCCCGGGTTGGATCCTCGGTTGGGGGAACTAAGATAACAGCATGGCAAGGCAAAAAAAAAAAGAGTTCCAGAGAAAAAATAGGCGGAATACCAAATGTGATCTTCCCTTTCTTGTGTTTTGCATTCAGATGGGCCATCGAAGACAAGTTTAATGGCAACAGTATGCTGTCATCTGGGTATAATGCAGAGATAGTTGAGAGACAGTAATGACTAGGAAAGGGTGTCACTGGCTTTCACTGTAATGACTTGTTTAAACAAACCAAGATGCAGACACAGGTAAGTGCAGAGTTTACAGCGTGGGACAGAAATCTCTAGTCCGTCTCCTGGATGCATATCCTATTCTTCTAACACATACGTTAGCTGTGTGTGGTGGGCAAGCTGCTTTACAGTCTAGCCCTCAGTTTGCTCCTGGGGATAACACTAACCTCAACACCCCGGAGCTTCAGGATCACAGGAGAGGGTGCATCGGAGAGCCGAGCACACCATTTGGTACTTGCCATGCCCTCCAGAAATGTATAGGTCGTAATTGCATGCAGTAAACGTGCTTAGGTGTGTGACCTCCCAGCAGGTACCAGGGTGGGTCTGAGCTGTGCTTTGTTCGCAAAGTTAGCATCTGCTAGGCACATTTTCTGATTGATGAAGCCTGGTGCTGGGCACTGGGATACTAGGATGTGTAAGATGCCCACCTTTTGCTGGAAGCCCGAGGAGGAGAGAGCAGTGGGGGAAAGACCCAACAGACGACCAAGAGGACTCGACGCTAACCCTGACTGTACCTGAGACTAAGAAGTAACAGAAAGGGAAGCTCCAGCCTCCACCCTGATTTGTAATGCCGACTATCTGAGCAGAGACCAGGGTCCAGCACTCCCACCTCCATTGCCATGACTTGAGAGAGGCGTTCTAGAAAGCTGTGCAGGAGCTGGGGAACTGGCTCAGTCACAATGAGCCCGTTGGAGGAGACCTGGCTGAAGGTCCTCCTGTTTCTGAGTTTCCACACCTCATGACCTTCAACAGTATCCCGAAGAAAATCAGATCCACCTTAAAGAATAGCATAGATTGTTTAATTTGGGGAATATTGTCTCTCCTGGCTTAAGCAGAGATAATATAAACCTGTGACTCTGTTGTAGCCCTGTTTAGGAGAGAGACTTGAAACCTGGGATGGAGAGAAGGTGGTCGTACCAGAGAAAGCCCTCTTGTGGGTTATGGAATCACAGAATGTGTCTCCTATATTGGAAAGGAAGTTGAAGACCTCACCTGGACTTTGTTTTGCAGTTGGACAAACGGAGGCCAGAAAGCACAGTGAGCTGACTGAGGCCACATAGCACTTCGTAGCAGAGCCCAGGCTAGACTGGTGGTGCTGTCCTCCTGTCCAGGACCTGGCCCCGTGATCCCACCGTCTCCTCAGGCAGTGTCCACACTAATGCACAATCCATGCTGCAGCTCCCAGAAAAACCCTTTATGCACCAGAAACACTTCCTGTCTGTGCCCTGGCGGAACTCACCATCTGAACCAGGCAAGTGGGAAACAGAGGAGCCCTCTAGTATGGGGTCTGTAGTTCAGTCTTATTTTCCAGTGTGTATAGACAAGAATGATTTAAGAAAAAAAGAAAAAGAAAAGCACAAGCCAGATGCCCAAATTAAAACACTAAATTTTCTTAGAGTTTATGTGCTCCAAGCAATGTAAATAAAGGTGAGGCCTGGGCCCCTCTGTCCATTAATCAGCTTCAGTCGCAGGCTCACTCCTCTGGTTTGTTTAGGGATTTCAGCCCATCACCCACACCTCTTGGCATTTCTGAGATACAAGGGGGAGGGTTCCATTTGTCATCCTGATTGTCCTCCCCTGGGTTCCTTGGAGTGGTAATCTCAGTGTTGCCTTTTGCATGAAATATTAAGTTCAGGCATAGAACCAGGGCATTTCAATGCAGACAGGATACACTTGGGAAGGCTGGTTTTCTGCCCCCGTGGCTTCATTTGCATTTATTTAGCTCCCAACCGTTTGTAATATAGTGGTGGGTGTCCATCAAATAGCTATTAACTCTTCAGCCAGCTCCTCAGAGGGCTCTTGCAGCTGCCTCTTACAAGTTCGGGGGATAAGATGGCTTGTACCTTCAGGCATTCCATTGGTGTCAGGAGCCACTGTGATGTTAGAACTTCCCATTCTGCTTCTCTTTAGTCTCTCAAGGACACCGCAAGACAACAGCCTTGTTTGTATGACTACATTCCTTCAACTGGACTCAGATTCCTGAGTTTAACCACCAAATCCACTACCTCCTGGCATGTCATCTTGTTGGTTCACATAACATCTATGTAACAGGGTGATAATAGTTTGTACCTTATAGGATTTTTATAAAGATTAAGTGGGTTCATATAAGTGAAGCTCTGTGTTAAGTATTTGGCACATATGTGCTAAGGATTCCATAAATATCGCTGTGAGTTTTTAAAACTATGGCCCAAAGTCTCTCCCACTGAAGACCTTTAGGACCAAAGAGTGACTTCTTTTGAAAGCAACAACAAAAGTCATTTAAGGAGGGGCTAGTTTAAGTAGGAATCTTGGCACATCAAATACAAATCCCAGGGTTTCTGAAGGCTTAATGTCCTCATTTATTCTGTGGTTTGATCTATGAGGTTTCCCATTTGGTGGTGGCAGAAGGGACTCCCTGAGTGCCTGCTGCTGTCTATGCTCCACTTACATATGCACGACCGAAGTCTTATCTCCGACAGCTCGTGCATCATCCTCCCCAAGAGAGGGAGCCCCACTGACTGGCTCACAGACCCTCAGTTAAATTCTGCGTTATTTTCTCTTTAAAGCTTGCCTGCTGATATTTCAAGCTCTTGTTATGAAGCAAAGAAAGTCGTTAAGTGTTGAGAGGTGGCAGCTGAGTCTACCTCTGTCTTCTCTGTCGTTGGTCAGTTTTACTTGGGCTGCATGATTGGGTTTGTAAGGCGGATGGCCCATGTCCATGAAAACATGATGGAATGTTGCCCCGCCATGTCCTAGTGAGGATTTGACACAGGAAGTCCTTCCTCTTCTGCCTCCATCTGGTTGCGTGACTGACAAATCACTTTCATGTTTGAGCCCCATTTTCCCCATCAGTAAAGTGAGAGGAACAGAGCAGGTGGATCATTAACTTCCTTTAACATGTACCTTTCTTGGGCATGTGCTGGTGTGCAGGTCCTGTGCTGGGCAGAGGGAAGAGGATGACGAAGCGGGTAATAATGACACTAATGTTTACTGGCTGCTTGGGAGGGACAAGATGTTGTTCTCAAAGTTGTCTATGTATTTCTGCATTTAATCCTCACATCAAACATTATTATTAGCCCTCTTTTTACCAATGAAGTGACTGAGGCACAAAGTGGTTAAATAATGTGTCCATGCTCACACAGCTTTGGTGGCTCAGATGGTAAAGCATCTACCTGTCACTGCAGGAGACCTGGGTTTGATCCCTGGGTTGGGAAGATCCCCTGGATAAGGGAATGGCTACCCACTCCAGTATTCTTGCCCAGAGAATCCCATGGACAGAAGAACCAGGCAGGCTACAGTCCGCAGAATCACAAAGAGTCGGACATGACTGAGCAACTAACATTTTTTCCCTTTCACACAGCAGGTAGAGTTATGATAATGAATGGTGGCCCGGTGACTCCAAAGCCTATATTTTTAACCAGCACTAAGTGCTCCATTCTTGTCTGAAACCATACATTATGATGAGTAATATACTCTGTGATGAGCACCATGATAGTTGTACCTGCAGGGTATGTAAAAGTGTCGACAGGGGACACTTCTCTGAGGAGCTCAGTGGCAGACATCCCAGGAGGCTGTGCTTGAGTTGAGTCCTGAAGGACAAGTGGCTCTTCTCTTTGCACAGAAAGTGTGGGGGGGAGGGGGGAACTCTGGGCAAGGGCTTCCTTAAGGATGAAAGACGCAGCAAGATGACGCATGGCTCGGCGGGGAACAGCCACACTCCAGGTCTGGGTGTGATGGGAAAAGTAAGTAGTGGGAGTTGAGAGAGAACAAGAGTGTGTAAGGTGGAGAGGCTAGATTTGGAAGGTTCTTGTAAACCAAGATAAACAATCTGGATTTTACCCAGGTACAATGAGAAAGGCGTTAAATCATTTTTTATTACGATAAAATATACATAGCCCACAGTTTATTATTTCAACCATTTAAAAGTGTGCAATTTAGTGGTATTAAGTACATTGACAGTGTTGTGCAATCATCACCACTGTCTAGTTCCAGAACTTTCTAATCCAACTTGAAAAGATACTCTGTGCTCCATTAAGTAGACACTCACCTTACCTCCCCCTCAGCTCATGGCAAACATCTGTCTGCTTTCTGTCTCTATGGATTTGCTTTTTCTGATCACTTCCTATAAATAGAAACCTAAAACACATGACCTTTTGTGCCGAGCATATTTCACTTAGCATCCTGTTTTCAAGATTCACTCACATTGTGGCATGTGTCAGAATTTTATTCCTTTTCATGCCAAACAATATTGTTCAGATATGCATTGGAAGGACTGTGGCTGAAACCAAAGCTCCAATACTTTGGCCACCAGATGCAAAGAGCTGAGTCATTGGAGAAGACTCTGATGCTTTAAGGCAGATTGGACGGAAAGATTGAAGGCAAAAGGAGAAGGAGGTGGCAGAGGATGAGATGATTAGATAGCATCACTGACTCAATGGACATGAATTTGAGCAAACTCCAGGAAACAATGAAGAACAGGGGAGCCTGGCGTGCTGCAGTCCATGGGGTCACAAAGAGTTGGACACAACTTAGCGACTGAACAATAATAACAAATGCCACATTTTATTTATCCGTCCATCATTTGAGGGACGTTTGGGTTGTTTTTACTTTTTGGCTATTGCAAATAGTGCCAATGAATTATTTAAGTTTTGGCCTCAGCTCAGCTCCTCAGATGAATTTACTGTAACCTTTATCCCATTAAGTGTCAGTTTGCCCATCTGTATTATGGTAAGATCTACATGTATATGAGTATGTCTATATTTGTATGTATGCTTTTCCAAAAGTGTGCCATCTGCCTCTCTCTAAATTATAAGTGTATGGGAAATTTAGATAACTTTGAAATTCTTGGAAGCTCCAAAAATTCTATTTAAATTGAAAGTTTCCTCAGGCGTAAAATGGGACTGATAAGAGCACCCACTTCTGAGAGTTGCTGAGGTTATTAAATGTGTGCATTTATGGGAGGCATGGATAACAGTGTGCAGCATAGCGGAAGCACCCCGTGAATGTTGGCTATGATCATTACTGTAATTATCATCATTGTTATTATTGGCAAAATATCCACTTTGCCCGCCCCATGTTCTCTGGGCTGCGGAAAGCTGGGATGGGTTTTCTGGGTCTCGGCCAGTCCACGAAGGAGCCTGCTGTGCAGATTTTGGGTGCATGTTGTCAGAGGAGACTTGTGACTGTGTAACTGTGGAAACTTTCCTCTTCTTTCTGCCTGTTCTTTCTAAAATATTTATAGAGCCCCTGGTATGGGACATCGCTGTGCCCCATAGTGGAGGTAGGCAGTAGTTAGTACCTAAATCTTTATTTGGGATGGTTATAATCTAGCATTTATGGCAACAAACAGTGACAAGCCCAGGCTGCCGAGCGAGTGGCCTGGAATTGAGTCCTCGCCTCAATGCTTGCTTGCTGCTTGCCGTCGGCAAGTTCTTTAACCTCCCTGGGCCTGATTTTCCCCATCTGTACAATGGCACGATACGGTGGAGTCTAGCTCAGTGTGAGGTCGGAATGCGATGCTGAATGCATGGTGGTTTGGTAGTGCTTGGCACCTAATAGGCTCTTACCTCATATCTTTTGAAAAGAAGAGAAAACATTATGTGCACAAATTACATACAAATTGGAAAGGAATATAAGAGAAGCTTCAACATCCTTTAGAAATTCAAAGAAGAGTGATATCTCGGGCTGAAATGGGCTGTGAAAATCTGATTTGGAACCTTGTGAAGAAAGAATACCAGCTCTTAACTTTTCAGTGCTTGTCATGTTCCAGGTATCGTGCTAAGCACCTTTAATTTTTATTATACTTGACTACCTACCTACCAAGTGGTGTCCTTTGTTGGGGTGGATTGCATTTTTAAACCTCTCACGATCCTGTGAGGTATTGTTGTTGTTGTTCACTCACCAAGTCATGTCTGACTCTGCAACCCCGTGGACTACAGCACGCCAGGCTCCCCTATCCTCCACTGTCTCCCGGAGTTTGCTCAAATTTTTGTCCTATTGAGTTGGTGATGCTATCTAACCATCTCATCCTCTACCACCCTTCTCCTTTTGCTTTCAGTCTTTCCCAGCATCAGGATCTTTTCCAAGGAGTTTTCCTCTTTACATCAGGTGGCCAAAGTATTGGAACTTCAGCTTTAACATCAGTCCTTCCAGTGAATGAATATTCAGGGTTGATTTCCTTTAGGACTGACTGGTTTGATCTCCTTGCAGTCCAAGGCTTTGAATTTGAGAGCACCACAATTCTAAAGCATCAATTCTTTGGCACTCAGTCTTCTTTATGGTCCAGCTCTTGCACTGATTATCCTTGGTAATCTGTAGAGGCTAAGGCCTTGCCCAAGGTCACTTAGCATAGAAGTGCTGCCTGCCTAGAGTACCCCCTAGCATGTGACCTGGAAGCAAACCTCAATGCCAGGTGGATAATTCCTTCCATCAGGAAGATGCTTTGGTATAGATAAGCCATTGATGGAACCTCATTCTGTGGGGAATTTAAATTGAAAGTAAATTTGCATTTTGTGAATGTACAGCACCGCAAATCCAAAAGAAACAGGCCAAGAAGCATGTAAGGTGGCCGGAGCTAGCTGGTTACCAAGTGGGGGCTTTGGAGTTAAACTATTCTAAGTTCAAGTCCCAGTCTTGACTCTTTGCTATCTGTGACCTTGAGCAAAGTACATAATCTCACTGAGTCTCACTCAGTTTTATCACCATTAAAATGAAAATAATAATAGTACCTGCATTTTGGGGTTGTTGTGAGGATGCTAGGAGACAAAGCACATGAAAATCTCTCAGGGAGCCCCTCTCACATACTAAACTTCAGTGAAAGGGCCTTTATCATCATTAGTGTGCCAGTTTGGTGGCATAGATGAGTCTTCATCACCTCTGCCTGTCCTGAAAGCTGGAGCCATCCTAACAGCCTGTCTGTGCAGGAACTTCCTTGCTGGCCTGGAGAAGGACCACAGAGCAGATGGGCTGCTGGGCATCTTGGGGCACACTTTTCCCCTTTGACCTCCCCAGGGAGCTGCCAAGTGAAAAGACAATTACTAGAGATGGAGGCTGAATCCTTTGTGCACTGGCCCACCTGGGACGGGACCAAGGCCTCCCAAGTCATTTGTCATCTGCTAATGGGGCTAATCAGTGGCTGGAGGGTGGAAGGAGTGGGGCTACCGCATGTGGCAACCAGGCCCTCGCCGGGGTCTTCAGGGTGACTCTGCTACAGGTGTATTTTTTTCTCAGAAATATATGCTGCCTTTCACAGATTTGTGTTGCTTCTGAATGCAGAAAGCACGTATATTTAATCCACATGCTCATTTAAGTAGAGCTCCAACTCTCCTAACTTCTGTCGTGCCTCTAGCCTTCTCTGGTTTGCAAAACAAGGAAGTATTAGGGATCACTGAGGCGTCTCCTCCCTAACTACCTCTTTTTTCTTAAAAAATTTTGACCACACCCCACAGCATGTGGGACCTAAGTTCCCTGACCAGGGATTGAACCCGTGTCCCCCGCATTAGAAGACGGAGTCTTAACCACTAGACTACGAAAGAAGTCCCCTAACTACCCCTGAGGACCACATTGGTTCCCAGAGGCCTACTTTGCAGACTGGGCTGTGCGAGTCTACAGATCCCAAGGAACTTTAGAAAGCCTGGACTCCCTGCTTAGGCAGAGCATGAAGTGTGGGGGCACAGGGGCCAGAATCTTCCAGCCTTGTCCACTGTTAGACCATCAGCTGACAAGTCAGCATCTCCCCTCCCTGGCATTAGAGGGGCAATTTTAGAAGAAGAATGCACAGGTTTGTTTCCTCCTTTTCCTCATGAGCTTCCTGAGGTCAGATATGCTTCTGACTTCTTTTGAAATCCTGTGTGTGTGTGTATTCAGTCACGTCCAACTCTTTGCAACCCCATGGACTGTAGCCTGCCAGGCTTTTCTGTCCATGGAATTCTCCAGGCGAGAATACTGGAGTGAAAACCAGTGGGCATTTAATAGATGTTGACTAATCAAAAGTCTCTAAAAGTGAACCTGCTGAGATTCCATCTTGAGAGGGGGAGACTATTTAATTGGAAATAATGTGTTTAATGATAGGCCTCCATGGGCCATTAAAAAAAAAAACACAACAAACTCACAACAGGAACTTCTATGGTGGTCCAGTGTCTAAGAATCTGTCTTCCAATGCAGAGGATGTGGGTTCAATTCCTGGTCAGGAAACTAAGATCCCACGTGCTATTGTTGTTTGGTCAGTCAGTCATGTCCAACTCCTTGTAACCCCATGGACCTGAAGCATGCCAGGCTTTTCTGTCCTTCACTATCTCCCAGAGTTTGCTCAAACTCATGTTCATTGAGTCGGTGATGCCATCCAGCCATCTTATCTTCAGTCACCCGCTTCTTCTCCTGCCCTTAATCTTCAGCATCAGGGTCTTTTGCAATGAGTCAGCTCTTCACATCAGGTGACCAAAGTATTGGATCTTCAGGTTCAACATTAGTCCCTCAAAGGAATATACAGGGTTGATTTCCTTTAGGATTGACTGGTTTGATCTCCTTGCAGTTCAAGGGACTCTCAAGAGTCTTCCCGAGCATCACAGTTCGAAAGCATCAGTTCTTCAATGTCCCACATCGTGAGTGGCAACTAAGCCCTTGAGCCACAACTAGAGAAGCCTGCCTGCCAAAATGAAGAACTAGCACAGCCAAAAATAAATAAAATAAAAAATAACTCTAAAAAATCTCACATTAATGATGAATGGTATTATGCTAATAAGATACCTTATTAGCAAAATAAGGTATCTTTGAGATTTCTTATGCTTTTGTAAAATGTTAATACCTGTCAGAATCTCCCCTTACCCACCTTTAAGCCAGACCTGAAATGAAATTCAAATCATGCATTGATTTAGTCATTCTGATTCATCTTGTAATGGGGGCATTTGGAATCTAGCTGCTGCTGCTGCTGCTAAGTCGCTTCAGTCGTGTCCAACTCTGTGCAACCCCATAGACGGCAGCCCACCAGGCTCCCCTGTCCCCGGATTCTCCAGGCAAGAACACTGGAGTGGGCCGCCATCTCCTTCTCCAGTGCACGAAAGTGAAAAGCGAAAGCGAAGTCGCTCAGTCGGGTCCAACTCCCAGCGACCCCAAGGACTGCAGCCCACCAGGCTCCTCCGTCCTTGGGATTTTCCAGGCAAGAGTACTGGAGTGGGGTGCCATTGGAATCTAGCTAACCTAGTTCAAATCCTGACTCTGTTACTTAAAATGCTCTACCACAGAGCTATACTCCCCATTGACTCTGTTATTTAAAAAACTGTATGTCCTTAAAAAGTTTGCTTAACTTCTTAGAATACCAGTTTTAAAATATATTTTTTTTAATTACCAAACAAGAGTTTTGAGGACTCAACAAAAGCCCCATGGACCATGCATGGCCTAACAGTGTGCCTTTGATAGCCAAGGACTCGGTAAAGAGAGTTCATTGATTTGTTCAACAACCTTTTATTAAGTCCTTCCCATATGGTAAATCAACCTTGAATATTCACTGGAAGGACTGATGCTGAAGCTGAAGCTCCAGTATTTTGGCCACCTGATGTGAAGAGCCAACTCATTGGAAAAGACCCTGATGCCGAGAAAGATTGAGGGCAGGAGGAGAAGAAGGTGACAGAGGATGAGATGGTTGGATGGCATCGTCAACTCAATGGATATGAGTTTGAGCAAACTCTTGGAGATAGTGAAGGACTGGAAAGCCTGGCGTGCTGCAGTCCATGGGGTCACAAAGAGTGGGACACGATTTAGTGATTAAACAACAACAACAATATGCTAAATGTGATCTGGTCCTGGTCTGCTAATGGTGAAGCTTGTGGCTTTGTGGTAATGAACACCGTCAATTCAGCCTTTCACTGGAACCTTGCTTTCTATGGTGGGTTAGTGACCCAAGAGAGAAAGACCTTCTCCTTTCCCTTAGCTCACTCCTCCCACCTGCCCCCTCCCCTCGCCCTCACTCTCACCAGACATTACCCAAAACTTCACCTGAACAAGCAGGAACAACATTTAGTTTTTGATGAGGTGATGTCTGGTTTTTAAATTAAATATCACAGGTAAATTGCTGGCCCATGCCAGAAACCAAAATGCAGGCATCACTGTCATTTCTAAGAGACCTGCATGAGCCCAGCCCGTGTTACCTGGAGGGTGCTCTGCACCATCAGGTAGTAATCACGGAAGAAATTAGCAGCAGCACCCCACGTGCGATAAGCAGTACTTTATTAGGCCTTCTCTTCTTTCCCCTTGAGGGTGTTTTCTGCCTGTGTTGAATTTCTTTAAGCTTCTACGCATAGTTCAGAGGGTAATACCATTAATTAGACCAACAAGGTAATGTAATGACAAGGTACAAGCCTTCACCATATACTAGATTTACCCCTGATTAACAGGGCAGCGCCCCTCCCCCCCAGTCAAACAGCCTCCCTTCATACCATCCGAGGATAACGCTCCGATTGTAATTAAAACCAGGGAAGAAATTTTACTCTTCCCCGCAAGTGGAAAATGAACAGTTTAAAACCAGAGGACCAAACTAATCACTTTGAGAAGTCAAAGAAACATCCCGAAAAAAAAAAAAAAAAAAAAACCCAAAGAGGCTTGACTTATAATTAAGCAGCTAAAAGATTTCCAGTGATATTTCATCAATCTTTGTTTAACAAAAAAAAAAAAAATTAAGATTATTTTGACAAGATGGAGTTTTGACTGAAGTCAGGGGAAGCTAAAAGCGTTCCTTTAAAATGTAATTATGTGAAATTTCAATTATCATCCTCCTTTTCAAAAGTCTCTCCATTTGGCAGGCTATTAATCGACATGAAAGAGGGCGGGAGGTTGACACAGTGTACAGTATGATTTCCTCCAGGGACAGACATGCTCGCTCCTGTGTACTGTTTTCAGCTAACTTGGAAATGAGAGGGCACGGGGTGGGGATGGTCATCTGAGCTGGCCAAGGAATCTAAATGTTTTCTCCCTGGCTGCACCCATATTTGTACCTAGACATCTACTGGTGTTTCACCTTTCAGGGGCCCTAAGAGCTTCTGAGAGATATTTGATATGTCGTAGAGTTAGATCCAGATGCTATTCTCTGAGCATAGCCTTGAGCAGGAAGGGCTGGCTGTGCTCTTAAGAACTCTTCTGTTGCTGATCATACCTGGTGGAGCAGAATGAAAGGGCCAGGCAATCGGACTGAGCCCTGCTGGGAGCAAGCAAGTGCCATTAGAGGCCTTTCATTCTGCCCTGCTCCTCTCGTGCTGTCTGTACACGTTCTCCTGAATTAATGACTTTGGGCTGTCAATCAAGGGGCACCATTATTCAGATTCATCTGAGTTTCGATTCTGATACCTTCGCTAAGTGCTAAGCTAGGATGAAAATGTAAAGCTTCAGCCATTAGCCAGAAAAGCTAGTCATCAGCCTAACAGCTTGCTTTTGTAGAACAATTAACTTTGCACTCCTGCGGAAGCAACATCATTGACACAAATTCCTACAACTGTGGACTGTGCTTGTTTGGTGGATAAGACAGTGGAGGTCCAAAGGGTCAAGCGACTTGTCCAAGGGCACCGGGGTTCCTGAGCATGAGCCAGGCTTGCTCTCTCCAGGGGTGCCACCTGGCTGGGCTCTAAGTATCTCTCTCCACTGGGCCCCCTGCAATAGCACCTCCACCCTGTTGTCCTGTCTCGTCTCTCCAAGCTGCTGCCCAGAAGGGCCTTCTTTTTTAATATATATGTATATATATATATATATTTTTTTTTTTCTTGATTGGAGGATAATTGCTTTACAATATTATGTTGGTTTCTGCCATACATCAACATGAATCAGTCATAGGTGTACATATGTCCCTTCCCTCTTGAACCTCCTTCCCACCTCCCATCCCATCCCACCCTTTATGGTGTCACAGAGTATCGGATTCGAGCACCCTGCATCTTCCAGCAAATTTCCACCTGCTATCTAATTTTACATATGGTAATGCACGTGGGTCATTGCTGCTCATTCAGTTCTTCCCACCCTCCTAAGGGCCTTCTGAAATTTAAGTCTTTCTGTATGATTCTGCTTTAGAAACCTTGTCTGTGGCTCTTTGGGCACTGTAGGGTCTGCCCCCTGCCTCCCTCCTGGCTCTCATTTCTTCCCTATCTCACTGATGGCCTGCATTCCAGCCACGCCATCATTCTCTAAGCCTCCCTCAGACTTCTCAAAGCTGGTCATGCTGCTTGCAACCCTCTTTTCTGTTCTTCACTTAAAGCCCCGCTGACCCTGAAGGGCCACCTCTGGCAGGCTTGCCAAGCTCTCTTAGAGACTGTGCTCCCATGACACTTCTCGTACCACGACTCTCAGGAATTATGTATTGAGCACCTACAGTGTTCTGGGTGCTGTTGGAGGCCCTGGGGAGAAAGCAGTGAACAGATGGACAAGTAGGGGAAAGATAATAAACATATGTATCAGTGATATGTCTGGTGATGCTAAGGAAAATAAGCAGGCCACAGGAGACAGGGAATGAGAGTGGGGAGGGGGGCTCGTTCAGGTTCAGGATGGCCCGTGCAGAGAGCAGGAAGGAAAGCAAGGAGTGAGCC
Source organism: Bubalus kerabau (assembly GCF_029407905.1). NCBI lineage: Eukaryota > Metazoa > Chordata > Mammalia > Artiodactyla > Bovidae > Bubalus > Bubalus kerabau. The sequence goes on along the minus strand of NC_073628.1, from coordinate 107,589,914 downwards.
CTGGAGACCAGCATCTGAGCAGAAGGAAGAGCAGGTGCAAAGGCCTGTGAGGCTGCAACCACTTTGGGTGTTTGAGATTTGCAAGAAGGCTGGTGTAGCTGGAGCTCAGCATGTTAGTGGGGGCCAGGAGGAGGGGGATGGGATGGGGTGGAGAGGTCAGTAAGAGACAGAGTCAGAGGAGAAGCTGGGCCAGAGCATACAGAGTGGATGAGAATGTGGGAAGCCTGAGGAGGCGTTTCTACACAGGCAGACCTGGTACAGTCTGACTCAGGGTTTTCAGGCTTTACCCTTCCCTCCCCTTGTGTTGCTGTTGATTGAATCTGCTCTATTTCTTGCTGTGCTGTAAGCTCTGTGAAAGCAGGGGCTGTGTGTGGTTTGATTGCTGGTGTATCCTTAGGGTTTAGCACACTCCTGCCTCTGAGAAGATGCCTCCTAAGTATGTGTACAGTGATTCCCACCCCAGCTTGCTCCCTCCAAGACTACACAGCCATTGACAAAGCAGAGGATAGGATATTTGAGTTCTGTGTAGGTGATCACCCCCCTCAAAAACCAACCACCCAGAAAGGAGCTCCACTCCCAGGCCTGGCATTGCTGTGGGCATCCAGGTGCCTTGGGAGCAGGCTGTGCTTAGAGGGTACCAGTGTGTTCTCTGCTCATCAAGCTCCTCCTCAGCATTAGGGTTACATGCAAATACAGACTCTGCTTTCAACAGCTGATGACAATATTTGTTGTTGTTCAGTCGCTCAGTCATGTCCACCTCTTTGTGACCCTATGAACTGCAGCATGCCAGGCTTCTCTGTCCATCACTGTCTTCCTGAGTTTGCTCAAACTCATGTCCATTGAGTCAGTGTTGCCATCCCATCATCTTATCCTCTGTTGCCCTCTTTCTTCCTGCCCTCAATCTTTCCCAGCATCAGGGTATTTTCCAATAAGTCAGCTCCTCACATCAGGTGGCCAAAGTATTGGAGCTTCAGCTTCAGCATCAGTCCTTCCAATGAATATTCAGGGTTGATTTCCTTTAGGATTGACTGGTTTGATCTCCTTGCAGTCCAAGGGACTCTCAAGAGTCTTCTCCAACACCACAGTTTGAAAGCATCAATTCTTTGGCACCTAGCCTTCTTTATGGTCCATCTCTCACATCCATATAGACTACTGGAAAAACCATAGATGGACTAGACAGACCTTTGTCAGCAAAGTAATGTCTCTGCTTTTTAATATGCCGTCTAGGTTTGTGATAGCTTTTCTTCCAAGGAGTAAGCATCTTTTAGTTTCGTGGCTGCTGTCACCGTCCGCATTGAGCATGGGCAGGATAAATATGACACTTTCTCTCTCTCTTCCTCTGTCTCTCCAACTGACTGACTTTTTCTCACTCTCCTCCACTCGGGAACAAATTTGGGGGCTTCTCTGAAGTTATCGTCTTGACTTGGTATGGAGCCTCCTGCCCCCACTGCTATGGAAAATGACAGAGAACACCTGGCCTACTGCTCATACTGCCAGGGAGTTAGGGGGGATTCAGGGTCAGCCCTGAGTGCCGTGTGTGCGTATGGGTTCTGTGGGTTTGTTTGAAAAGACGACCTTTTGTTGGTGGAGTAATTTTAGTTTTAGTTGGCACCCGAGACAAAGCGGTCTTTCAACACACCCGCAGCCTATAGGCGGCCAGGACTTTTTTCAATGAGATTGCAGGAAATTTGCCAAGTCGTTTGGGGCCTGTAAATTAGGCCTTGTTTAAAAATTTAGATAAAGCCCAATGTGAGAGAGAAATGCTTTCATAACATTAAATGTGAATTACACTGAAAACCCCTTTCAAGTTAAATGGAACCGTTCTCTGGAAGCCCAGAGACATGAAATGCTTCAAATGTCAAAAGAGTTTTCATTTATTGTCCCAAGTGAAACGAAGGCATTTTATGTGGTTTAATAGTTCAGATGCACATGTAAATGGAATTCACTTGGAGAATGCCGGGGCTGCTTCGGAATCTATTTTCACAACCTGCCTGATTTCATCTCCACAGTAACCGTACGAGGGGTGGGTCCCAGCGTCCCTGTATCAGAGATAAGGAGAGCCTTTCCCATCAACTGCATTCTTGCCACCAACATGTAAAGCTGGAAGTATTGCCACATTTTAAACGTTCATCTTAAAGGCAGCGGTCGTTGAACCATCTGGAGAGATCTCACAGAAAACCGGTGAAAGGTGTTCTCGGTGTTGGCCTCTGTTTGTTGTGGGCTTCCCAACTGGGTAAAGAATCCGCCTGCAATGCAGGAAACTACAGGAGACATGCGTTTGATTCCTGGGTTGGGAAGATCCCCCAGAAAAGGAAATGGCAACCCACTCCAGTATCCTTGCCTGAAAAGTCCCATGGACAGAGGAGCCTGGTCAGTCACAGTCCATGGGGTTGGAAAGAGTCTGACACGACTGAGGGACTAAGCACAGCATGTATCCATCTTGATGCCACTCTTATATGTTTGTTTGTGTCTGACATTGTCGGAAGCATCTCTTCTTTCTCTGAGAGCTTTTTCTGTGCATTGGTTTGCCTTATTCACTGCTGCTCTCCATCTCTGTAGGAGCCCCCATCTCTGTGGGCTGGTCCCTTTGATGTGCAACTATGTCACTTATGATGTGGTTAAGTTGCAAAGAATAGAAATTCCAAGTGAAGCTGACTGCAATGGCGAGGGTCTCCCATGGTTGAAAACCTTAGAGGCTGTGTGCCCTTCTAGCACAGCCCGATGCTGCAGCCTGACTAGGGTGACCCAGCCTCCAGAGTGCAGATTCTGTCGTCTATAGAGGTCTTTTCCCTTCCTGTTCCCAGATGGCTGCCACTGGCCCCAAGGAACTTTGCCTCCTTGTTCATACCCAGTGGGTAAGAGCTAACTCTGTCTAATCTTCGAGAAAAAGTCCCAGACTCAGGTCTGAGTGGATCAGTTGGATCATATGCCTACCTCTGATGCAGTCCCTAAAGCAGAGGCAGGGGCAGAGGTGAGGGAGGGTCTTATGCCTTGTTATGCTATTTACTTTCCTGGTGGCTCAGATGGTAAAGAATCTCCATGCAGTGCAGGAGACGGGTTTGATCCCTGGGTCAGGAAGATCCCCTTGAGAAGGGAATGGCAACCCACTGCAGTATTCTTGCCTGGAGAATCCCATGGACAGAGGAGCCATGGCGTCACAAAGAGTCGGACGCGACTGAATGACTATTACTTGCCCTTCCATGCTGTTTACTTAGACCCAAGCCACATGCTTTGGACCCAGAGCTGGCGTAAATCCAGTGACCAGCTGGTAAGTGTGTAGCACCTGGCTCTCCAAGAAACAAACAAACAGAAAGTAACAACAACAAACCAACAAAAAGAGAAGTGCAGCATTTGCCGATTCCTGTAGAGTGACTGTGCCTGCCGTGGATGATTTTAAGCAATCGATGCAATGCCACTGAACATACTGTTGAAAACAGAAGCTCGCAGTTGGCTCTCAGGCCAGCACAGCACAGTGCTGCTTCCTCTAACGTGTGTGGACACACAGAGGGCAGGATGGATCCCCAAACAAAAGCAGAGCAAGGGAAAAGGCATGGGTTTGGGGCCACTAAAACCCACCCTCCCTAGCTTTCTCCCCGTGCTGTGTTCAGACTGGTCCTTCATTGTCCATCTTTATGCCAACTGCTAGTGTAGTGGACGTTTCTCTCTTTCTCTTCAACACTGTAGATGTGTGTGTGCTCAGTCACTCAGTCATGTCTGACTCTGTGACCCCATAGACTGCAGCCCACAAGACTCCTCTGTCCATGGGATTATCCTGGTAAGAATATTGGAGTGGGTTGCCATTTCCTCCTTCAGGGGATCTTCCCAACCCAGGTATCGAAACTGACTCCTGCATCTCCTGTATTGGCAGGCAGATTCTCTACCACTATGCCACGTGGGAAGCCCCAACAGTGTAGACAGTGGGCAGAAAATAACTCAGACTCAATATCCAGGGTCAACCTGGGGCCCTTAAGCAAGTCCTTTAGCTTTTTGCAGTACCCTCAACCATAAAAGATTATAGGAATAACCTCTGCCCCAAAGGGCCATCATGAGGATTCAGTGAGATGCCAAATGTGGCCGTGCTTTGAAAACCATAGGATGCTACGTTTATACTGTTGATCCTTGAACAAGCCAGGGGTTAGGGCTGCCGACCCCTCCCACAGTTGAAAATCTGAGTACTACTGTCTCTGCTTCAGAAACAAAGGAATTGATAAATGACTCACCCAAAGGCAGGAAGATAAAACATCTGGGTAGAATCAGGACTTAAGCCCTAGTTCTTTTGATTCCACATATTGTGATCACTTGGGCTTCCCAGGTGGTACGGTGGCAAAGAATACATCTGCCAATGCAGGAGATGCAAGAGATACTGGTTTGGTTCGTATATCACGAAGATCCCCTGGAGGAAGAGATGGCAACCCACTCCAGTATTCTTGCTTGGAAAATTCCATGGACAGAGGATCCAGGTGGGCTATAGTCTGTGGGGTCGCACACAACTGGACTCAACTGAATGCGCATGCATGCCGATTGTGATTGCTAATCAAACAAAAACTTTCCCCATACTTAGTTAAAGATATGCAGAGTCAAAATACAGGTACCCTATTTATGGGGAAAAACATCCATGTTTGAGTGAATCTGAGCAGTTCAGACCTGTGTTATTCAAGGGTGGATTGTATAAATATAAGATGTGTCCATTATTCTTCTCTAATGTATTTCCCACTCCACATGGACCACAGTTTAACACCAGTGTTAATTTGTCCAGCAGACAAACCATGAACTCTGAAGTCAGACAGGCCTGGTTCACATTCCAGCACTGCAATTTATGAGCTGTGTGACTACAGGGAAGACACTTAACCTCTCTGAAACTTTGTTTCCTCATAAATAAGAAGAGGGATAATAATAAACCTTCTCTGGAAGGGTTGCTGCAAAAAAAATGAATAAGATAAAGCATATAAGGGCACAATAAATATGAAAGTCATTATTTTATGACATAATTTCACTAGTAGTACACATTAATTCAGCTTCCCTGATGGCTCAGCAGGTAAAGAATCCACCTGCAGTGCGGGAGACATAAGAGATGTGGGTTCAGTCCCTGGGTTGGGAAGATCCCCTGGAGGAGGAAAATGGCAACTCACTTCATCATTCTTGCCTGAAAAATCCCATGGATAGAGGAGCCCAGAAGGCTACACAGTTCAAGGGGTCAAAAAGAGCCAGACATGACTTAGTGACTTAGCATGCATGCACACACTAATTACCTACCCCCATGCCCCAATCCATTGCTGTTCTGGCTAAAGTCCCCAGTTTTTGTTTGAGATCCATCTTTCCCTGACTCTTCTTAGGCTCTAAGGTTTGTGAAACATCCTCCATCCCCCCACCCCACCCCCATTCCATATCCTGCTATGTAAGCCAAATAGTATAGTTATATCCCCTGACCACCCATATTAGTTTAGAGGTCCAGGCAGAATGAATCTGGGAGCTTCTGTGGAAGTTACTAGGAAGTCGCCCTCTCTGCACTGGGACCTGGAAGACGAAAAGGGTGGAGCTACTGCCTCCACCTTGCCACCAGGAGGTAAGAGCTGAATGGTATATGAGCCAAGAGATGATGGAAACTAGCCTGCTAGCATCATTTGCACCTGGATCACATCCCTCATCCTTGGATATTTCATTAAATTTTATTCTTAAGCTAGTTGGCGCTGGGAATCTAAATCAATTGCAACCAAAAGAGTCTTATTTGTTATATCACACCTGGAGAAACTGAGCCTGGAAAAGATCACGCAGGCGGGAAGAGGCCGCACTGCTGGGAGCGGTGGAGCAGAGATGAGGTCCGGCCCTCTGGCTCCAGGTCCCGTTTCCTTCCTCCCGTGCCCCCTACCCCACCCCCCCCAGGGCTCTGCTGCCACCCTTGCAGGATCGTTCTTCAGCTTCTAACCAGCTGCTGTGGCATGTGCAGTGGAGACGCTGACTCCAGATTGTGCACATCACAACTTCTCACATCACACTGTGTACTTGAGAGGGAGATGGAGCACATGAGCCTGTGTCCTTGGGCTGTTTGGATTTTCCTTAGAAGATTCCCAGGAGCAGCTCCCTTGCGTTGCCAAGGAAGCTTGTGGATAAAACGAAGCTCTGTGGGTTGGGCCTCTGAAGCTCTCTGCTGTTTTTATAAAGGAAGATGGTGAGAGAGACCTGGGGGTCAACCCTCCTCATATTACGCCACAAATTCTCGCAAGCATGCCCGGGTTTTTAATAAATGTTATTTTGATTGGATTCAGAAGTTTGGAAATGACAAAGTGACACGTTTTCACAGCTCCCTGTCAAACCAAAGCATGATTGCCAAACTGTTAAGTTTAAAAAAAAAGACAGGAAAAGGAGCAGCTTTGTGAAGCAACCCTATAGCAATTTCAAGTTTCATGGGGGCTTCGCTATAATTCTCATTCCCCCTCATTATCGCTTCCAGGTATACCTCACTTAATGCAGCTGATGCTTTCTGGGGTGGGTGGGGGTGGCACCCCTCCCCTCCCCCAGGAGAACGTTTATAATAGTGTGATCAGTTAAACCATTTTGAATGCATTCCAGGAGGGGGAGTACTTGTTTTTATTTTAAAGCAAACTTTTATGAAGCATAACATCTCTTTAGCTGTTGCTTTTTTTTTTTTTTTTAATTTTATTTTATTTTTAAACTTTACATAACTGTATTAGTTTTGCCAAATATCAAAATGAATCCGCCACAGGTATACATAAGGGAATTAGATGTAAATCTTATTGTAAATAGAAGGATCCTTTTATCAGGGGAAGACTTACCCTGGTTTCTACATGAGAAAAATGCTGTTATGGTAGGCAGGCAGGTTCTTTACCACTAGCACCACCTGGGAAGCCCAAAAGCTAGATTCAATTCAGTTCAGTTCGGTCGCTCAATCGTGTCCGACTCTGCGACCCCATGAATCACAGCACACCAGGCCTCCCTGTCCATCACCAACTCCCGGAGTTTACCCAAACACACGTGCATTTAGTTGGTGATGCCATCTAGGCATCTCATCCTCTGTCGTCCCCTTCTCCTCCTGCCCCTAATCTCTCCCAGCATCAGGGTCTTTTCCAATGAGTCAACTCTTCGTATGAGGTGGCCAACTTCGTATTGGAGTTTCAGCTTCAGCATCAGTCCTTCCAATGAACACCCAGGACTGATCTCCTTTAGGATAGACTGGTTGGATCTCCTTGCAGTCCAAGGGACTCAAGAGTCTTCTCCAACACCACAGTTCAAAAGCATCAATTCTTTGGCGCTCAGCTTTCTTTATAGTCCAACTCTCACATCCATACATGACCACAGGAAAAACCATAGCCTTGACTAGACGGACCTTTGTTGGCAAAGTAATGTCTCTGCTTTTGAATATGCTGTCTAGGTTGGTCATAACTTTCCTTCCAAGGAGCAAGCGTCTTTTTTTTTTAATTATTTTAATTGGAGGCTAATTACTTTACAATATTGTATTGGTTTTGCCATACATCAACATGAATCTGCCATGGGTGTACACGTGTTCCCAATCCTGAACCCCCCTCCCACCTCCCTCCCCATACCATCCCTCTGGGTCATCCCAGTGCACCAGCCCCAAGCATCCTGTATCCTACATTGAACCTGGACTGGTGATTCGTTTCTTATATTGTACATATTTCGATGCCATTCTCCCAAATCTTCCCACCCTCTCCCTCTCCCACAGAGTCCAAAAGACTATTCTATACATCTGTGTCTTTTTTGCTGTCTTGCATACAGAGTTATCGTTACCATCTTTCTAAATTCCATATAAATGCGTTAGTATACTGTATTGGTGTTTTTCTTTCTGGCTTACTTCACTCTGTATAATAGGCTCCAGTTTCATCTACCTCATTAGAACTGATTCAAATGTATTCTTTTTAATGGCTGAGTAACACTCCATTGTGTATATGTACCACAGCTTTCTTATCCATTCATCTGCTGATGGACATCTAGGTTGCTTCCATGTCCTGGAAGTGTCCATGTCCTTATAAGTGCTGCGATGAACATTGGGGTACACGTGTCTCTTTCAATTCTAGTTTCCTCGGTGTGTATGCCCAGCAGTGGGATCAAGCGTCTTTTAATTTCATTAGTGACGTACAAATGATGAAAAACTGTCAGTGTTAAAAAGAGTGAGTAGACTGAAGATTTAGAGTGAGAGAAACAAAAGTGTTCTGAGAAAGTCGACCAGCAGAAGAACCTTCCTTTGGGGCTGTCTTTTATTTATTTACTGTTAAAAATGCTTAATTATTTTACTTTATGGGATCTTAGTTCTCATATGGGATCTTATGGGCCAGGCCACAGCATATGGGATGTTAGTTCCCAAACCAGAGATGGAACCCATACTGCCTGCAGTGGAAGCTCAGAGTCCTACTCACTGGACCTCCAGAGAATCCCCTTGTATTTGTGTTTTTTTTTATGTTGCTTGTCTCAGTTCTGCCCATTTTGCGGCCCTACGTCAGGATGCGTGTGTGCGTGCTAAGTCACTTCAGTTGACTCTGTGACCTTGTGGACTATAACCCACCAGGCTCCTTTGTCCATGGATTCTCCAGGCAAGAATACTGGAGTGGGTTGCCATTTCCTCCTCCAAGGGATCTTCCCAACCCAGGGATTGAACTCACATTTCTTAGGTTCTTTACCATTAGTGCCACCTGGGAAGCCCTGTTAACTCAGGATACCCCATCTTTTATTACAAAAGGTCCCCTCTTTGCCAGGGAGGATGAAGAACACTTCAAATGATCAGATCTTCTGGTAAGAGACACTGCAATAGGCTGAACACTGACTGGTCCCTCAAAGATGTCTGTGTCTTAGTCCTTGAAACCTCACATGGCAGAAGGGCCTTTGCAGACATGACGTGGGAAACTGATCCTGGAGTGTCTGAGCCCAGCGTCATCACAGGGATTCTCACAAAAGAGGGTCAGACTCAGAAGGAGACACAATGATGGAAACAGAGGAGAGAGATGGCATTGCTGGAAGGGGGCCACAAGCCAAGACATGCGAGTGGCCTCTAAAAACTAGAAATTCAAGGAAGTAGATTTTCCCCTGGAGACTCCAGAAGGAACACAACTCTGCAGATGCCTTGATTTTAGTCCTGTAAGACCCATTTTCAGATGTGTGTCCTCCAGAACTATATGGTAATAACTGTGTGTTCTTTTAAGCACTAAGTTTGTAGTCATTTGTTATAGCAGCAGTTAGAAACTAGTACAGATATTCACCATGTAAAGCATTCGAATAAGACAGTCCTCCACTTTCAGACTCACAACATAATTCATTCTTCCTTTGATGATTCAGAAGATACTTCAGGTTCCAACTGTACCTTGGGGACATGATTATGAAAATAAGTTCCTATTGTATTAATGCTGGTTAAGAGAGAGCTTGAACTGACAGATGTGAAACGAGTTTGCTTTTTCTATTCTGTTCTTAAGAAACCAAGCAAAAAATGATCATTTGGAGTGGAAAGGAAAATGCCTGAATTACATAACCCAGAACCTGATTTCTGGGCTGTGCACTGTTTTGTTCTGATTTCCATGGATCGTGCCTACATTTCTTGCTTTTTCAGGCTTCCTCTAGGAGTGTCCAACACTGTGGAACTGGGGTTACCGTTAAATATGGGGTTTGCAGAGAGGGACCCATTCTTTTCCCTCTCTTTGCATGCCTACTTCCTATTAATGTCATGAGGAGTTATGTGTGTTTATTTAGAAGGCAGTGGATGCCATTTATTGTAATACAACCAATGCACAAAATACTGCACTTAACACCAAGCTCACACTTGAACTATCCCCTCCAAGTGAACCTTCTCCTGGGTAGTATGTATCAAGTGCCTCCCAACTCTAGTTTTTATCAAGCCTGGCTGATAGAAAATGAAATAGCACTAAGCGTTTGTTCCCTTTTGTCTTAAAAACGTCCATTTCTTAACCATACACAGAAAATCTGTCTTCAAAAATGGATTATGCGATAGCAAGAGGTTGGCTATTTAGGTGCAGTTAAGCCCGCAGCACTGTAAATAAGGCATCTTATCTCTTCCCATCCCTGGTCACTCAATAGCATACCAATTTGAAGGCGAGGGATAGGTTCTTGTCATCTGTGTTGCAGGGAGCTCTTGCCTGCCTGCTTGTGTTTGGGGCTGTGGGTCTGGACAGCTCATCTTCCTTCCCCCCACCCATTCAGTTACATCCTGTTTATGTAGCCCAGGACAGGCTGGCTTTGTTAGTGAAGTTGCCTTTTATAAGGGCTGGCAGGCAGGGGCAGTTGGGGCTTTCTGACTAGCTAAGCCGCAGGCTTTAGAGTTGGGGTTCTGAGGGTCACAGAGTGTTGACAAAGAAAGACGATTCCCAGGGCTGGAATGTGCAGAGTGCTTCCAGTCTACCTTGCTCTTCCCCTGCACTTGGCTGACACCTCTCCCTCAGCACGAGCCCGCTCAAGGGATGGATAGGTTTAAAAGTTCACCCTTGCTTTCTGTGTGCATGTTAAAACATGTTTAGGAGCTAAGTAGCTCAGAAATTGGGCTGTGGAGTCCAGATGCCTAGGGCAGCTTTGTCTTGGCTTTTTCTTGTAATAGCTGAGTAAAGTTGGACAAGTCCCCCAACCTGCCAATGTCAGTTTTCCCCATCTGTAAAATGGGAGGATGAGAATGTTACCCACTCCATAAGGGGGAGGAGGTAATGAATGTCCAGTCAAGTCATTTGTATTAGGTAATTACAGGTGTTCAGAAATAACAGTTTGTTGGTTGGTTGGTATTCATTGGGTGAGACTCATATAATGGGTCTATTGAGTACTCAGTTCTGAAATTCAGAAATCCTCTGTGCAGCGTCCTAGCCCTGGGGCTTTGGGCCAGCTTCCTGCACAGCCCCGAGCGTTGACGTGAAATCCCTGGCAAGTGTCCGGGTCAGCGATGGACACCCTGCCGGCACCAGGTTGGGCCTTCTGTCAGCTGCTGTTACTACCCTAGCTGCTGCCGCTACTCCTGCTGTTCCTAGTGGTCCTTTCTCTCGTGCCCCTCTTAACAGTCCTGGCCTTTTGCCATGTTCTCCAAGGGACCTGTGGGAGATGCAGCTCCCCCTGTACTCATGCTATTAATACATGATTCAGGGGCAACTGCTTATGGGTTGTAGCTGATGTGAAATACAAGCACACCTCGTTTTATTGTGCTTTGTGGACACTGCGTATTTTTTACAGATACGTTTGCAGTGACCCTGCATCAAGCAAGCCTGTCGACACCATTTTTTCCAACAGCATCTGCTCACTCTTTGTGTCACATTTTGATAATTCTCACAGTATCTTGAACCTTCCACCAGGAAACAGGTTACCGCTTGCTACAGGCTCAGATCATAGTCAGCATTTTTTAATGATAAAGTATCTTTAAGGCATGTACATTGTTTTTTAAACATAACACTGTTGCACACTTAACAGACTCTAGTAGAGTGAAAATGTTACTTTAATACATACTGAGGAACCAAAAAATTCTTGGGACTCACATTGTTGTGATAAGGCACTTGATTGCAGTGGTCTGGAACTGAATAAGCAGTATCTCCGAGGTCTGCCTATAATTGGACCTGTGGTTCTCAACCAAAGCAATTTGGCAGTGCTGGGAGACATCTTGGGATGTCACAACTAGGAGGAGATGCTGCTGGTATCCAACAGGTGGGTCCAGGAATGCTACTAAGAAACTAAAATGCACAGGGCAACTTGGGTTGAGAGATGCTCATGCCAGTGTCAAAGAGTGAACCCTCTCTAAGCAAATCTGAGCCCACACGTTATCACTCAGCTTGAATAAGGGGAGCCTAAACATTTAATGTTCCAGTGAAGCTAATTTGTGAGATACGACTCTCTTTGGAAGGGAGAGATAAGACCACAGGAAATACACAGAGGAAATACAGTATGTCCCTTACATGCAAATGAGTTCTGTTCCGAAAGCCCATTCATAAGTCCAGTTTGTTTGTAAGTCCAACAGAGTTAGCCTAGATACCTAAGTAACACAGCTGGCTATATAGTACCGTCCTGTCATAGGTTTATAATACTTTTCACATAAATAATACATACAGTACAACTGCTGGCATACAGGGGCTGGCATGGAGTGAAGAGGTGAGAAGAGTTACTAACTGGAGGAGGGAGAGGAGGTGGGAGATGGTGGAGCTGAAGGATCATCAGCAATAGGGGACGGAGGGCAAGCTGCGATTTCACTCACGCCTGACATTGATGGCTTGGGTTCTGGTTCCTTGCTGGATTCATTTCTATCTCTGAAGATACTACACTGCTGTACTCTGTACAGTAAAGTACACAAAAGAACAACAATTTGTAGAGGATGCACACACATGACAATGTATGCCAGACAGGTGAACTAACTTTCATGATTGAACATGCAATTGTATGTTCCCATCTTTGAAAGTATGCAACTGGAAGGTGCATATGTAGGGGACTTACTGTAACAGAAGTTCCATTACCCATCCGCCTCAGATGCAGGCTAATAAATTTGAGGGGAAATCCAACCTGAAGTTCAGACATTTCACAGGAAGATAAAACCTTGAGAGCTATAATTTCAAAGGACACCTCTGGAGAGGAGGCTGGATATCACTGCCAAGGAATGTGAGCTGACACTGCACGCCTGGCTGCCTGGAGAGCCCGGAGGCCCTTTCTGACTTTCTCATTCCTTTGTGAGCCAGTTGCGTATTCTCCGTCTGTATCTGTGTGTTGGGATTTTCCCTGTACCTTGGGGAGGTGTGCGGTGAAAGTGGTAACCTGCGTCGAGCTCATCAGAAAGTGTAAGAGGTGATGTACACGGACAGAGGCAGAGTCACTGTTGACCTGATTCTTTTCAGAGGAATGCAGTCATGTGAGCTTTCGCGTTTACTGGGTGCTTACTCCATGCCGGGTCCCGGGCTGAGCTCTTTGCTTGCATTAACTCATTTTAATGCCGCAACAGTCCCAATGGGCAAGTGGGAGTATTTATTTTTTTTCTTATATGGACCATTTTAAAGTCTCTATTGAGTTTGTTACAATACTGCTTCTGTTTTATGTTTTTGGGGTTGTGTTTTTTGACCATGGTACATGTGGGATCTTAGCTTCCTGACCAGGGATCGAACCCACACCTCTTGCATTAGAAGGCAAAGTGTTAACCACTGACAGACAAGGAAGTCCTGAGATTATTATCCATATTCTGTAGATGAGGAAAACTGAGGCTCAGAAGTGTTTGTAGGACTTTCTAGCATCGTAGGCTGGAAAATGGTGGAGACGCAGGTAACTTAACCTCAGAGCCTTCACTTTGGGTCACCACTCTGCTCAGATGTCTCTTACAACATGGGTTCTTGAGGCTAGCTCTCTGCAGAGTCATCCATGAGTTTTTATACATGGTTATAGCTCTTTCTCAGAGAGGGCAATGGCAACCCACTCCAGTACTCTTGCCTGGAAAATCCCTTGGATGGAGGAGCCTGGTAGGCTGCAGTCCATGGGGTCGCTAGGAGTCGGACACGACTGAGCGACTTCACTTTCACTTTTCACTTTCATGCATTGGAGAAGGAAATGGCAACCCACTCCAGTGTTCTTGCCTAGAGAATCCCAGGGACGGGGGAGCCTGGTGGGCTGCCGTCTCTGGGGTCGCACAGAGTCTGACACGACTGAAGCGACGCAGCAGTAGCAGCAGAAGCAGCAGCAGTGTACCTCTTTCTGGGCTTCCCGGGTGGTGCTGATGGTAAAGAAGCTGCCTGCCAATGCAGGAGGCATAAGAGACGTGGTTTAGATCCCTGGTTCAGATAGATCCCTTGGAGGAGAAAACGGCAACCCACTCCAGGATTTTTGCTTGGGAAATCCTATGAACAGAGGAGCTTGGCGGGCTGCAGTCCATGGCATTGCAAAGAATTGGACACAACTGAGCAACTGAACACTGGTCTTTTTTGGCTTGTAGACTTGTTACTTTAATCTCTGCCTCTGTCTTCACATGGTAGTCCCTGTGTGTCTGTTTTCTGTCAGTGTCCATTCCTTGTCTTTTGAGGACCCTAAGCATTAGATTTTGGGTCCACCTTCTGCAGAGGATCTTCCTATCCCTTCTCCAGGGGATCGTCCCAACCCAGGAATCAAACCAGGGTCCCCTGCATTGCATGCAGATTCTTTACCAGCTGAGCTACCAGGGAAGCCCTCAATCTACTATATGTGTGTCTATAAAAAATAGAAGCTGCTCTAAGACATGGCTGTCCTGTTGGAACCTGTTAGGGCAAGACCCTGCCACAGTAGAAAACCACTGTGTGCATTTGTGGAGGGGGAGGCAGCAAGGAGGTGGGGCCGCTCCCCATGGATGAGGTTGACTGTACTTCTTGAATGGATCTTGTGTCCTTCTCCCCTCCATTCCCATGGATACTCACCCAACAAGCTGCCATCATCTGTCACCTGCATTAAAAATGCCTCTTATCTTCCGTACTCTGCAAGCCCCTCCCCCACCCCATTCCACCAGTTCATTTTCAACCGGTCTCCTAAATGATGAATCTAAACTTGCCACTTCTTCATCTAAGGCTCTCCAGAGGATCCTCCTGTCTTCGCGGGAGCCTCCTTGGGCTACTCCTCCAGCATCACCTGATGCTACTTCCCATCCTGAAGCTGCTTGTGTCTCTAAAACACAGCTCTTCTGTTCTTTCTTCAGGCTGTTTTTTGTGTAGCCCCTCCTCCTGGAAGGCTGGACAGACTCCCAAGCCCAGGGACCCCAAAGGCTAATGCACTCAGGGCTCCGCTCCTCCAAGGGGGTCCATAGGCAGAGTAGAATGAGAACAAGCCTCCTATTTGGGCCTCTCCCTTAAGTCTTCTTGAGGGCAAAGAGACTTGTAAATATCCCCAATGAGATTCCTCCAGCCACTTTCCATGCTGGAAATGAAACGGCCAGCTGTAAAAATAGGATGCATAATACAAACCAGCTTAATGATTTTCTGAAACATTAAAAATTAATGTTGAACATCAACACTTTTCAGTGGTCAAATGTCCCCCACAGAGCTTAGTGTCTGGAAATTGGCCCCATAGCGGGCATTGGGGCCCGTAGCCATAGGCTGATTTGGGAGGGTGTCAATGCCCTGAAGACAAGAGGCCATTTGTGGGTGAGTTGGGCTTAGGTGGCTTAGGCAAGAGGCTGAGTTTTCTGTCTTCTAAACCCCTGATCTCTGCCCTCTCCAGCTGTTTGATAATTTCAGAGGCTTTTTATACGATCGTCTCTCCTCTCCTAATTCCTTCCTTCTCTTCTCCTAATTCCACATGCAAGGCGAAGAGCAGGCCTGTAGATGAACGGAAGTTGACCACTCCGTGTGGCCACTGGACTCAGAGCCATCTCCTTTGGTATTTTTTTTCCCATCCAGGGCAAGGAGGTGAGGCTCACATTCCCCTGGCTGCCTGCTAGACTGCCCATCTCCATCAATCAACCATGAATCTTACAGGCTCCCAGAATTTGTAATTCCCTACTTCCATTTCCCCATACCTGTGAGGGCAGAGAGAAGGTGCCTTGGAGGGATGGGGGCCTGGAAACTTCTCTCTGTAACGTGCATGGTTTCTAAGCACCCCCAGGTCACAATGGCAAGGCAGGAACCACTAACACAGCTTGGAAGCTGGAAAGCCACAGAGGTTGTTGGAGAAATGTTCTTGGTTTGTTTGGGCCTGAAACAGCAATGTTTTGTAAAACCCAATCTGCTGCTCAGCTAAGTTTAAAAATACCCCTTTATGTTTTAGATAATAAAGCTCAAAATTATTCACTATATTAAATGCTGCTTAATAAAATCATGGTCTAATGAGCTGCCTCATTTGTGTTTGCTAGGTTTCAACCGTCTGGGACCTGCCAGGATTCGCTCTGATATTGTTGATTCGGTGCAGGTAGAGTAAGCCTGTGCTCTGTTGCTGTAGGGGAGGCAACAGTTTGGGATTTTCATCACTCCATGGAAGCCTTCTTAAATGCAAAGGACAAAGGGTGCAGAGTACTCTGTGCTATTGAGTCAGCCTCTAATTGTATCCATCAGCAGGGGTAGACATTGGCAAGATCTGCTGTAGTTGGTTTCTATGCTGGGTTAACAGTGTCACCTCCCTATGTAATGAATAACTTGTTGTCTTGATAGCAGTACTTTTCAGAAGTGTCTGCCTAGTGCTTTGCAGGTTCCTTGAGAGCTACAATTTGGTATGGATCCAACCTTTCATTGCAAAGCTCAGCCCAGACAGAAAGTTTGCAACCTGTGCTCAGACCTGGCAGTCAGGCTGCTCCTGGGCCTTTGCACATGCTATTTGCACTGCCTATATAGCTCTTTACCCTCACTCTCCATATCCTCACCTCCATCCCCTTTACATATTAACTCCTCTTCTTGCTTCGGTCTGAGATTATATTGCCTCTAAGTTTAGTCATTTGTCCCTCAGTGAAGCAGTTCCACTGTGAATCTGATTGGCTAGTCCTGGGTCATTGAGTTAAGAAGTAGAAGCAATCAGTTTCAAACCATATGATTTTATCCAGGTAATACACTGGCGTGGTCATATCAGAATCAGGAGGAACACTTAGATTATTAGTAGCAAAATAAGGAGGTATACTGGACAGTCGAAAATCTCAGATGGCCACCTTAGCTCCCAGTGGCTCACAGGACGCTGGGGTGAGTTACATGAGCTATCCCTTTGTTCTCCTGCATCAGATCAGTCTAGATTTGGCCAAGGATGATCAGATCAGATCAGATCAGTTGCTCAGTCGTGTCTGACTCTTTGCGACCCCATGAATCGCAGCACGCCAGGCCTCCCTGTCCATCACCAACTCCCGGAGTTCACCCAGACTCACGTCCATCGAGTCAGTGATGCCATCCAGCCATCTCATCCTCTGTTGTCCCCTTCTTCTCTTGCCCCCAATCCCTCCCAGCATCAGAGTCTTTTCCAGTGAGTCAACTCTTCGCATGAGGTGGCCAAAGTACTGGAGTTTCAGCTTTAGCATCATTCCTTCCAAAGAAATCCCAGGGCTGATCTCCTTCAGAATGGACTGGTTGGATCTCCTTGCAGTCCAAGGGACTCTCAAGAGTCTTCTCCAACACCACAGTTCCAAAGCATCAATTCTTCGGCGCTCAGCCTTCTTCACAGTCCAACTCTCACATCCATACATGACCAAAGGAAAAACCATAGCCTTGACTTGACTAGCCAAGGATGATAAAAGATCCCAAATAATAATAGTCTGAGTAAAAAAGATGTTCATTATTTCTTTTCCCATAAAAGCCAGAAGTGGGTGATCCAAGACTGGCTTGAGGGTTCAGCTCCACAGAGTCCTCAAAAGCAGCACTTTGTCTGGAACTTCCCTCATGGTCCAGTGGTTAAGAATTCATCTCCCAATGCAGGGAACATGGGTTTGATCCCTGGTCAGGGAACTAAGATTCCACATGCCACAGAACAACTAAGCCCAAGCACTGCAACTACTGAGCCTGTGCACTGTGGAGCCTGTAAGCCACAGTTAGAAACCTGTTCACTGCAGCTACTGAGCCCACGCACTGCAACGCAAGGTCCTGCATGCCATATCTAGACCCGACACAGACAAAAATAAGTAAATAAAATAAGTATTTTTTTAAGTGCATTGTCTTTAGCTTTCCACTGTGCAATCCCAGGATATAGCCTATCCCTGGGTCACAGCAAGAATATCACAACCTCACTCCAGGAAGATAGATGGAAGAGGCCAGAGAAGGAGCAGAGCAACCGTAGCAGCTGACATTGAAGGAACGTTTACAGGAACATGTTCTATTGGCCAGAACTGGGTGACATGGCCACCCTTGGCAAGAAAAACTAGGCGTGGCCCTGAGTCACTTACAGGTTCAGTTACGCTTGGGTGTGACACCAAAAGCATAATCCACAGAGGACAAAATTGAGCGCTTAGACTTTAGCAAAATTGAAATCATTTCCTCTGAGAGAGAGACTTTGTAAGAGATGAAATAACCAACTACCAATTGAGAGACAATGTTTGCAAGTCACATATCTGACAAAACACTTGTATCCAGAATATATTAATATTTGAATTCTCAACAGTAAGAAAATAAACAACCCAACTTTTTAAATGGGCAAAAGATAAAAGCAGACACTTCACACACACACAAAAATGAATGCAAATAAGCCCATGAAAAGATGTCCAGCATCACGGCCTGTGTGTGTGTGTGTGTGTGTGTGTGTGTGTGTGTGTGTCCTCTGTCGTGTCTGACTCTGTGCGACCCCCTGGACTGTGGCCGCCAGGCTCCTCTGTCCCTGGGATTTCCCGGGCAAGAGCACTGGGGTGGGCTGCCATTTCCTCCTCCAGGCGATCTTCCCGACCCAGGGATCAAACCGGCATCTCTTGTGTCTCTTGCATTGGCAGGCAGATTCTTCACCGCTGTGCCACCTGGGAAGCCCCTCATTGCCTGTTAGGGAAATGCAAATTAGTACCACAATGAAGTACCACTACACATCTTATTAGAGTGCTGCAATTAAAAAGATGGACAATAATGGGAAAGAACCTAAAAAAGAATGTGTATATATGTATGTATAACTGAATCACTTAGCTGTACACTTGAAACTTGCACGACATTGTAAATCAACTATACTTCAATATGATAAAAATTTTAAAACGAAAAATTAAAAGATGCAGAATACCAAATGCTGACAAAGATGCAGAGCACCTGGATCTCTTATGAGAATGTGAAATGGTGCAGCCAATGGTTTGGTAGTTTTTTATAAAGTTATATGCCACATATATGCCATATATATATATATATCTGCCCTGTAACTCGGAGAAGGCAATGACATCCCACTCCAGTACTCTTTTGCCTGGAAAACCCATGGACAGAGGAGCCTGGCAGGCTTCAGTCCATGGGGTCGCTAAGAGTCAGACACAACTGAGCAACTTCACTTTCACTTTTCACTTTCATGCATTGGAGAAGGAAATGGCAACCCACTCCAGTGTTCTTGCCTGGAGAATCCCAGGGACGCGGGAGCCTGGTGGGCTGCCGTCTATGGGGTCGCACAGAGTCAGACACGACTGAAGTGACTGAGCAGCAGCAGCCCTATAACTGCCATATATCTTCTGTATAACTCAGCAGTCTTACTCCTGGATATTTATCCCAGAGAAATAAAGCCCTATGTTTATACAAAAACCTGTACATGAGTGTTTCTGGCAGCACTATTCACAATGGTGTGAAACTGGAATCAACCCAAATGTCCTTCAACAGATGAATGGATAAACAGATTGTGGTACATCCATACAATTGCAAAACAGCTCAGTAATAAAAAGGAATGAATTATTGATTCATAATGCAATTTGGATGAATCTCAAAGGCATTATGGCGAATGAAAGAAACAGTCCCAAAAGATTACACGCTGTATGATTCTGATACCAACCAGGGTTCCTGGCCTTCTGCAATCAGTAGAATTTGATCAGAGGCCAAATTGAAAATTCAGGCAAGGCATTATTGGGGCCCCTGCTGCAGTGGTGGGTGTGAGAACAAGCAACAGTTTCCCTTGTTTGCTCACTTGCTGAGCGAGCAAGCTTGTTCCTTATATAGGATAGAGGTAGTGGTGTGTGTGCAGGGGACAGACCGGAGGGGTGGTTTCGGTGTTTTGCTCACCCCTTTGGTGGTGGTGAGTGCTGGGGACGTGTGCCGTACCTAGATTTTGTTCCCATCACCCAGTTTTTGCCCCAATAGGGATTTTTTTTATCTTTTTGTGTCTTTTGTCTATAATTTGCCCCAACTGTATGCACACATTTATTTTTAGTCCCTTATAGTTTCTTTGTTGCTCTAGGAGAGGTGTGTCTGAGTACAAGCATTGCAGTACTGCAGCAAAGAGTCCCAGGTCCCAACCTGTCTCAATTCCATTTATATGACATCCTTCAGAAGACATGGAGAGTAGATTCCTGGTTGCCGACTGTTATAGGTGGGGGAGGTGTGGCTTTGAAGGGCAGTGCCAGGGAATTTGAGAGGTGATAGAAATGGTCTGATTGTGGTGCTGGTTACATGAATCTATACATGTTTAAAATTCATAATTGCACACCTCAAAAAAGTTGATTATAAAAGTGTTATTACTACGGTAAAAAGGAGGCATGAATATTGAGGGAGCAGTAGCAATCTGACCACCTACACCTCTCTTTCCCGCACATTCTCTCTGTTGGGCTCAGGCAGGGCTTCTCGAGCCCCAGAGCTATTGACATTTGGGGCCAGATAATTCTTTGTTCAGTGGCTTACCTGTAGCTTGCAGGTTGTTTGCATCATTCCTACCCTCTACCCACTAGATGCCAGAACCATACCACATCCCCAGATGTGATAACCCACAATGGCTGCAGACATTGTTAAATGTCCATGGGGAGCACAGCTGCTTTCCGGTGAGAATTGAGTGTATTTCAGTTACTTACAACTAAAGAACCTTCAGTTGGTCATTTCCTTTCTCAGAAACCTTGTTGTTTTCACTCTGTCTTCATTGCCTCTTTGGTGACAGCTGCCCAAGAACTTGCAAGGTGTAGGTTGGATACACCTGAGAATAGGTGAGAGGCATGTGAGGCTGCTGAGTCATCCCACAGGTCCCCAGCTTCTAGAACCTTTTCTCCATACTCTTATGCCCATATCCATCACATGGCAAAAATGACTGAGTCCCAGGCTGTTACTGATTCTGAGTGGTGGAGTATTAAGCCTACTTTGTACAAGTTACATCTTAAGCCATAGGTATTTCCCTTGGCTCATTTTAAACCACAGAAAAGCCATTCCACTATTTAAATATAGAAGAGTAACATATTTTAATAATCATACCCTGGGGCATAGTTTTTCCTGTTGCATGAAAAAATAATGGTCAAAGCAGCCTGCCGCCAGTTGCAAAGTTATGTAAAAGTAATGGAAAGAAATCCAAACCCACGTACCTTCCATTGCTCTGGACCACCTCAGCTTCGGTGCTGCATTTCCTATTCTGCACACTCCCTAGCCCAGGACAAAGATAGTGTGGTCATCACTCAAGTCTTTATTTCAAAAGAGCTTCCCTTCTTTCACAGGTGGCCATGGAGAGTGGGCTAGAGAAGGACCCGTCCATTTCTGTCTTTAACTTAGGAACCAGCAGTGGAATTTACTGGACTGTCTTAAAATAGGGGAATATCAGAGGAGCAGAAGTTACTTTAGGATTTGTGCTTGCAAACTGCAGTGCTTGCAGACTCTAGGCTGGTAAGGAAACGATGAAGCAGGTCGAGTGGAAATTACAGTGAATAAGTTAGAAGGTCCATGCCTGGGTTGACGTGGCTTCTCAC
Source organism: Bubalus kerabau (assembly GCF_029407905.1). Taxonomy (NCBI): domain Eukaryota; kingdom Metazoa; phylum Chordata; class Mammalia; order Artiodactyla; family Bovidae; genus Bubalus; species Bubalus kerabau. The sequence continues at coordinate 107,568,682 of NC_073628.1, read as the reverse complement.
ATCTGTGTCATTGTTGCCATGTGGAAATCCCAACTTAGTGTTGTGAAATCTCATGCGTGTGTTTGTGTGTGTGTGTTGGCTGTTTGGGGTCTTCATTGCTGTGAGTGGGTTTTCTCTAGCAGCAAGTATCTTATTGTCACTAACTGGCTTAGTTGCCCTGCAGCATATGAAATCTTCACAGACCAGTGATTGAACCTGTGTTCACTGGACCAGCTGAGAAGTCCACTTACATGTTTTTGATAGAAGTTGTAAACCAGCATCTTTATTTAGCCTCTTCTGATTAGTAAATGCTGCAATCAATTCAGATGGAAAAAAAACAAGTCTGAAGTGTGTCTTGCTGTGTCCTGGAGCCAATGAGTTTGTGGTTTTTCATGACTCAATCCCCTGAAGATCAACTCTGCAGGAATGCTGAGAGAAAAGCTTAACAGAAATTTGGATATTGTCACTCCCTCCACCATCAGCCTTATTCACCCTCATCTCCTAGTCCTTGTGGGTCCTTCCTTCCCAGTTGGCCTTCAGTGTCTTCTACTACTCTAATCATCCCAACCAGGATGAGAATGAGTCCTTTCTCCTGATTATTCAACTAAACTAAGATGGAACTTTTCCACCTAACCCTAATGACAGCAGCACAAAAAAGGTGCACAGACAAGAAGCCCAAGTGAAGAAAAGCGGAGTATGAAATTGTATGGATGGAATGATCCCATGTATGTAAGGATTGCAACCATGGACTTCCCTGACAGCCCAAGGGTTAAGACTGAGTTTCCACTGCAAGGGGTGTGGGTTTGATCCCTGGGTGGGGAACCAAGACCCCACATGTGATGCGGTACAAACAAAAAGAAAGAAAAATAAGAGCTGCAGCCAAGAAATTGGGGATGTAAATTGGTGCCCCCACTGTGGAATGTCTCCTCAAGAAAACTGAAAGATGAACTACCATATGATCCAGCAGTTCTGCCTCTGGGTGTATACCAAAGGATTCTTAACCACAAAGGAAATCAAAGCACTGTCTTGAAGTGATATGTGCACCCCGATGTTCACTGCAGCATTATTTACAATTACTAAGACATGGAAACTTCCCTGGTGGGTCAGATGGTTAAGAATCTGCCTGTAATGCAGGAGACCTGGGTTCGGTCCCTGCATTGGGAAGATCCCCTGGAGAAGGAAATGACAACTCACTCCAGTATTCTTGCCTGGAGAATTCCATGGACAGAGGAGCCTAGCAGGCTATAGTCCACGGGGTCGCAAAGAGTTGGACACGACTGAGGGACTAACACACACACACAAGATATGAAAGCTACCCAAGTGTCCATCTGTAAGTGAATGCATTAATACATTGTGGTATATATCTATGCAATGAAATGCTTTTCTACCATAGAAAGGAAGGAAATCCCACCATTTGCAACTACACAGATGGACCTTGAGGGCATTGTGCTAAGTGAAATAAGTCAGTTAGAGAAAGATGAATACTGTATGATCTCACTTATACATGAAATCTTGAAATAACTGAACTCAGATACAGAGAACAGATAGGTACTTCCCAAGGCCATGGGGGTGTGGACAAAATGGGTAGAAGGGGATCAAAAGGTATAAGTTTCCAGTTGTAAGATTACTAAGTTCTGGGGATATAACATACAGGTGATGAATGTCAACTAAACTTATTGTGATACTAGGGTCTTCCCAGGTGGCTCAGTGGTAAAGAATCTGCCTGCCAATGCAGGAGGCACAGGAGATACAAGTTTGATCTCTGGGTTGGAAAGATCCCCTGAAAGAGGAAATGGCAACCGACTCCAATATTCTTGCCTGGAGAATCTCCATGGACATAGGAGCCTCGTGGTCTATAGTCCATGGGGTCGCAAAGAGTCAGACATGACTGAGCAATTTAGCACACACATACAATATATCAAATCATTATATTGTACACTTTGATATAATATTCTATGTCCATTATAATCTCAGTAAAGCTGAAAAAAAATTATCAATAGAAAAAAGGACTAGAGGGAAATACGGCAAAATATTGACAGTGGATGAGCTCTGGGCATGGAAATAGACGTTATTTCTTTCCCCATCAGCTTTCTTGTGTATTTTAAGTGCTTCATGCTGGGAATATGCTCTTTCTAATTTATAATGGAAAACATTTTTTAAAGGAAATCTTATTTGGAGACTAAGTGAGAAACATAAAAAAGAGAAAGTTCAATAGTGACATTTAGTCAGTGTAGATTCACGGATGGATATCCACAGGCTTATTGAACTTGCCTGATGGTAGGGAGGCTGAACTTAGCTGGTTTCAGCAAACCAGGCTTGCTCCCCACAGCACACATCTTGGACAGGGCTGTTGGGAAGAGTTACAGAGTGACCAGGATGGACGTTTCCACCTTGGAATTCTGAGGAGAGGTTGAAACTGGAATGCTTCGGAGAAGAGTGACTTACAGTCCATCATTTAACACATGGATGGAGCCCACAACTCAAAGTGTTTCATGATTGTTTACAGGAGTGAGAGAATAGGCGTCACCGTGGTAAAAGTGGGAAAATAATAGAGCTTGGTAAAGTGAAGTACAAGCCTTAGGTTGTGTCCTAGTGGGTGAATTGCAAATGGTTGATGCTTTTGAACTGTGGTGTTGGAGAAGACTCTTGAGAGTCCCTTGGACTGCAAGGAGATCCAACCAGTCCATTCTGAAGGAGATCAGCCCTGGGGTTTCTTTGGAAGGAATGATGCTGAAGCTGAAACTCCAGTACTTTGGCCACCTCATGCAAAAAGTTGACTCATTGGAAAAGACTCTGATGCTGGGAGGGATTGGGGGCAGGAGGAGAAGGGGACGACAGAGGATGAGATGGCTGGATGGCATCACTGACTCGATGGACGTGAGTCTGGGTGAACTCCGGGAGTTGGTGATGGACAGGGAGGCCTGGCATGCTGCGATTCATGGGGTCACAAAGAGTCGGACACGACTGAGCGACTGATCTGAACTGAACTGAAGGTTACTTGAATCTTTGGGGCATGAGCACATTCTGCCCTGAGTTAGACAACTCCATTCATACCCCTGCATTAAAAATAGGCAGTTTGGTGCACCCAGTTGTTTTAAGTTGGCAGCAAAGGAGTTTGAATTCATGTATCAGTTCTGTCCACATGTTTGAATTTTCCAGAATGGTGCTTTGAACCTCTTAGAATAATGGAGTACATTCCAAATTGTTTGCCGTTGGATCTGAACATAACCAAGCAGGCATCTGTTACCCTAATGTGATGCCATTACTCGGCATCACATTATTCCTCTGATGGTAACCAGATCCTGAGTTCTTCAGCCCAGTAAAGCCTTGTTCCCAAGGCTTCGAGGATAAGGCACCTCACAGTCTCTGTTTCATACCCTTTTAGAAGGCATAATCCTCAGACCACTTTATGCCAGATCCAGGCATAAGTTCTTTACAATTGGGAGTTGAGGATAGCATTAGTGCTTTTTGCATGCATAGATGGAAAACTGAAACACAAGAGAGGTTAATGACTTGCACAAGGTCACACATTGTGCACATAATTGGTAGAACTGGAATTTTAACCCCAGCAGTTTTCTCTAGAGTTCTTGATCTTGGAAATACTGTTGTTGTCTTACATTACATCCTAGAGCCTGTTGATCCACTGCCATAAGCCAAATTCACATTTTGCCTATTGCAGTGCCTGAGGATGTTTCTACACATGTGCAGCCCAAGGGAGGTCTTAGGCTTTGTCTGCCAGCATATTACAGAAACATTAATAAGTGTCCTCTTTAAAACAGGCTGATTCTAAAGGCAACTGGGAAGTTAATGGGTGGTTTTTAGCTCAAGGGTAGGAAAAAAGATACAACCTGAACTATGATGAACTGAGATGGAGAGAAAGCCAGAAATCCCACTCCAACATGATTTTATTCTAATTGTCATCATGATTCCATAACTCCAAAAATATTTCATGCCAACTTGCTTTTTGTTTGTACATTTTAATGTCGTGTGAATTGGTGGAATGATGCTAAAGGAGAGAGGATAAAGGTTAGGGAGATACAGTTTTTAGAAAAAAATCTGGTATGTGTCAGGCACAGTGCTTGCCCCCTAAATCCTTTGCTATTTAATCTTCTCAACTGTCTCATGAAAGGAGGTGCTGTTATTGGCACCCCCATTTTACTGATAAGGCAACTGAAGCCCAGAGAGGTTTAGTAACTTCCCCAGAGTCATATCATACAGCAAGTAGCAGAGTGACAGAAATGACTATATTTGTGTGTGTGTGTGTGTGTGTGTGTGTATGGCTGCACACGCATTTGTGGCAGAGTAAGCCAATAGATTTTTGTGGGATATCCACTGTCATGTATCATTATACTAAATACATATTAAAAATTAATTACAAGGAAACATTCATTACAGAATTATAATGGTTCCAGAAAGTAGTGCTTTCTAGTTTTGTATATGAGAACTTTTTCTTATCAAAACACTTCCCATCCCATATGATGTAGCTCAACTTTTAACATCTTTTGACTGATAAAAATAACTAACCCAGAGGTTATGAATTAAGTAGTGTTTCAGGTAAATTTTAACCTTACTAATCAAGAGCTTTTTCATACAGTTGAAAAGCACACGTGTTTACATTGTGGGTACCTTGGTCAGCCCATCCAGAAGTAGTGCTTGGTACCTAAGTGTCCATCAACAGAGGAGTGAATAAAGATGTGGTGCACATACACAATGGAATATTGATTACTCAGCCATTAAAAACAATGAAATAATGCCATTTGAAGCAACATGGATGGACCTAGAGATTGTCATACTGAGTGAAATCAGAGAAAGAGAAATATCATATGATATGCCTTCTAGGTGGATCTAAAAGGAAATGATACAGATGAACTTACTTACAAAACAGAAACAGACCTATAGACCAAGAGAACAAACTTATGGTACCCAGAGGGGAAGGATGGGAGGAAGGGATAGTTAGGGAGCTTGGGATCAACAGACAGACACTGCTATATTTAAAATGGATAACCAACTGGGACCTACTATATAGCACAGGGAACTCTTCTTAATGTTACGTGGCAGCCTGAATGGGCATGGCAACCCACTCCAGTACTCTTGCCTGGAAAATCCCATGGATGGAGGAGCCTGGTATGCTATAGTCCATGGGGTCGCGAAGAGTCAGACACGACTGAACGACTTCACTTTCACTTTTCACTTTCATGCATTGGAGAAGGAAATGGCAACCCACTCCAGTGTTCTTGCCTGGAGAATCCCAGGGACGGGGGAGCCTGGTGGGCTGCCATCTATGGGGTCACACAGAGTTGGACACGACTGAAGCAACTTAGCAGCAGCAGCAGACTGAATGGGAGGGGACTCTGGGGGAGAATGGATACACATAGATGTATGGTTGAGTCCCTTTGCTGTCTGCCTGAAACTATCATAACATTGTTAATCAGCTATATTCCAATACAAAATAAAAAGTAAAAAAAAATATACTGCTTGGTGCACCTATGGCTTTTGGGACCATATGTCCAAAAAGGGCCCTTCTCTGCTGGGATCTGTGGTTCCGCAGGTTGAGAGCCGTGATTTAGAAAATCACAGAGAGGACACATCAAACATTCGGTCCCCCGGTGCTCCAGTACATAAGGAGCAGGAAAGAGTGTTACTGCTGTGCTGGAGGTCAGGAGGTTTTCCTGAAACTGTATGACTCTCGAATTAAGAGAAAGTCACTAAAGCTCACTCAACACATTTTAAATCTAAGCCTCATTAAGATAAAATTGTTTGTTCTTTAAATGACCAAATTAGGCATGCTCGAAATTAAAGAGAAAGCACTTCCTGGTAATAATTCCTCATCTCATTTTCAACTTGCCTTGTTTAGCTTTATGAACTTTGAGAAAGAAGCTATTGTTGCAAATGGAATGTTGTTTTCACTAGCTGTGGTGTTTAGAAGAAACATTTAGACTTGCTTTGGTGGCAGGAAGTCGGAGCCTTCCTTTATTCTGGGCCGGGGGTCAGGGTGGGGGGTGTCTCTCTAAGTGTGAGCTTCCTGTTTGCTGGTGATGATTGGGGAAGGTTTTCTTTAACTTCATATCTGTTAATGAACAGAGTGTGTTAGTCACTCAGTTGTCTCCCAGTCTTTACAACCCCTTTAGCCTGCCAGGCTTCTCTGTCCATGGAATTCTCCAGGCAAGAATACTGGAGTGGGTAGCCATTTCCTTTTCCATTGGATCTTCCTGAACCCAGGGATCAAACCTGGGTCTCGTACATTGGCAGGCAGACCCTTTACTGTCTGAGCCACCAGGGAAACCCTATGAACAGGGATCAGAACACAATGAGTGAGAAATCTACCTGTCTTCTCCAACTCTTTTCTACCAACCAGATGGGGTTATATGTATAAATCCTAGAGGACAGGGTTTATCCCCACGCTCATGTCTGAAACTACAAATCCTTCTGAAAACACAGGAATCACCTAGTACAAAACCATTAACTCAGTCTTGATGAGGGTTATTCTGTGGAAGCATCATTGAAAAGAACAATACTTGACTGGTTTCTTTTTCCAAAATTTGTTTTGAGTCTGGGCTTTTTTTTCCCCAAAAGAAAAATTGGTGGGTCTAAATGAACCATTTGAACTCCAGCATTAGTAGAAAAGACAAATCTTAGAGCTGATGATGTTTGATGGTTGGGAAACGCATCTTAAGTTGGCCCTGATTCAAGGGCCAGTGAGCCTGAACCCAGAGTCCCCTACTCACCTTTTCAACTCTGTAAGTAAAAGAGGGGTAGTTTGAACGACATTGGTGGCCCCATGAGATACTGTTGAGCTAGAAATAGTCTCCCTAAGGGGAAAATCATTCAGTGCTCTGTCGTCTCTCAAACTTTGCCTTTGCTTGCTTTAAATTAATTTCTACAGAAAATTCATTTTGGTCCTAAAATGAGGGTCTGCACAGGACAGATTACCAGGCCACAAATCAGGGCCAGCTTTAGGAACCAAAAAATAAAAATAAAAAAGCTAAGTTGCAGAAGGCAAATTCTGTTTAGGAAGCTGTATCTAAGTGTGCAAAGTCTTACTCCAGCCATGTAATCTTGATCCTCTTAAGAATTTATGACAATTGGTCTTCACTTTAAATAACTACCAGCAACCCTGAAAAGTTGAGCGGGATTTTAACTCAATTTGCTCTTGTTTAAAATTGCCATTTCAGAGTCCTTGTATTAACTTTACCTTCATTGTTTTTCAATTGGCTGTGTCTTGAATTTTTCAACCTTCTTCCTCCCCGACTCCTTAGACTTGGTATCATAAATTTGTCGGTTCACCCGTCCACCATCTATCCACCCATCCATCCACCTACCCATTCATCCATCCATCCTTCCTTCCTTCCACCCAACCATTCAAAAAGCATTTCCTTGCTGACTCTGTGCCAGGCCATACATCAGCTTAGTGATTTTCAGGTGGGGACAGTTTTGCCCTCCTAGGGCTATGTCTGGGGACATTTTTGATTGTCATAACTGAGAGTGACTGGGGTGCTACTCACCTCCAGTGAGTAGAACCTAAAGATGCTGATAAACATCCACAATGCAAAGGACATCTTCCAACAACAGGGGATTATCTGACTGAATATAATAATGCTGAGGCTGAGACATTCTGCTGATTCAGAGATAAATAGCTGGGTAGCTGGCTGTATGAAATTTACGCCCAGTATCGCAGGAGACATTGGCAAATAAACAGGAACTGTGCTGATGCTACTTGTGAGGTCATAAGTGTTATCCATCATTTCATTTCTGCTTTGGAGGGTGCTTCAGCAGTGAGTCCCTTTATGGATCTATGAGAAGATTCTTTTCTGGAGAGGTCCAGTAGGAACTGGATATCGGGGGGAAGAGGTTGGGTGAACAAAAGCATTGTAGATGCAGGTTTGGGTCAAATCATTGTTGGGGTGAAGGTTGGGACCATAAATGTGGATAGGGAAAGGTAACAAGTTCATGCACCCGCAGATGCCAGGTGAGGTGAAGAGAACAGTGACAGATGGCAGCTGACACAGCTCCCTGGGGACCCTGGCAAACTTCGGCACAGCCAAAATAAGCAGTGGCTCCAGGCAATTCCCCCATCCAAGAATGCAGGCCCAATGTGGCCTTACCCTTGTGATTTTCCAAGAGAAGTTAGAAGCCCAGACTTTATATGAAATCTCCTGAGTTTTAAATGTTAACTAATTCAATACAGCAAGTCCCCTACATACGTACCTTCAAGTTGCAAACTTTCAAAGATGCCAGTGTGCATTCGCGTGTCCGGTCACCTGTTCGTTCACGTGTCTGCTGCACATTGTCATTGTCACATGTGTGTATCCTCTACACGTGGTTGTGCTTTTGTGTACTGTACAGTCAGTGAACAGCCAACTCATGGGAAGAGACCCTGATGCTGGGAAAGATTGCAGGCAGAACGAGAAGAGGGTGACAGAGGCTGAGATGGTTGGATGTCATCACCGACTCGATGGGCTTAAACTTGGGCAAACTCTAGGAGTTGGTGATGGACAGGGAAGCCTGGTGTGCTGCAGTCCATGGGGTAGCAAAGAGTTGGGTATGACTTGGCGGCTGAACAACAACCACAGTAGTGTACAGAGTAGTATAGATCTTTATTTCAAGCCCAGGATGTCCAGAAACAAGCATGAAAGCAGCAGTGATATAGCTGGTACTGCTAAGACGTGCCAAGCGATAACGAAAGGATGAAGGGAGACAAGAGGAAGAAGAAGTAACTGAAGAACCTAAGAGATTCATGATGCAGGCAATGGCTAGGACGTTTTCTTTATTTGAGGAGCACTGTTCATTTTTGAGTCACAGGACCTGAATGTAGAACGGTACACGAAGGTTGCAGCAGCCGTTCAGAAAGCAATCCAGTGCTGCCATGTCATCTGTGATGCAAAAAAAAAAAAAAAAAAGAGCTACTACCCAGACATCACTGGACTGTTTTTTTCAGGAGGGTAGATGGAATTGAATCCAGCAGGAATCTGAAACCCGTGCCATTAATGTCAGGTGTGAGTGACGATGGGCTCCATCTCATGTTGCTAGCAATCCTTCGGCTCTGTCATCTCCCACCGCCTCCCCTCCTCCAGTCAATAACTCTTCTTGTCTGTTCACTCGATGCCAGACAGATGACTCCTGTATGCCAGCTGTTGAACTGTTCTACTGTACTTTTCAAAGTACTGTACTGTAAGATTTAAAATGTTTTATTTTTGTATGTTTGTTTTTATGCATTATTTGTGTGAAAAGTATTATAATCCCATTACTGTACAGTACCACATATAGTCAGTTATGTAAGTTGGGTACCTAGACTAACTTTGTTGGACTTTACGAACGCACTCTTCGAATAGAACTCATTTGTATGTAGGGGTCTTACCGTATATGTTCTAGAAACCAAACTAAAAAACATTGAGCACTGCTCACACCTGTGGGCTGCATTCTATAGTGTTTTGACATGTGTTTTCAGGGGTAAATGAGTGAAGACTCATGATACCTGATATGGTACCTGGGAGACAGTAGGTGCTCCATAAATATTGGTTAAGAATGAATGTGTGTATGATTAGTCACGTCTGACTCTTTGTGACCCCGTGAACTGTAGCCCACCAGGCTCCTCTGTCTATGCAGTTTCCCTCTATGCAGGCTCCTCTGTCTATGCAGAATACTGAAGTGGATTGCCATTTCCTTTTCAAGGGGATCTCCCTGAACCAGGGTCGAACCTGAGTCTCTTGTGTCTGCCTTATTGGCAGGCAGATTCTTTACCTCTGAGCCACCTGGAAAGCCCCAGGATTGACATTGGAGCAGATTATTCTTTGTTGTATGGCTGCCCTGCAACCTGTAGGGTGTTTAGCAGCATCCCTGGCTTCTTCTCACCAGATGCCAGTAGCACTCCCTCCTCCCCCCGTTGTGCCAACCAAGGTGTTTCCAGATGTTACCAGCAATGTGCTTGCCCAGCAAATTACAATTTAAGTCAGTGCCATGAGAACTTGGCTGTGGCCCGCTTGCAGATCTGTCAGCCCCAGGTACTGAACCCAGAAAGAGTCAGACAGGCTTCCTTAAGTCCTCCTGGTCTCCCCAGAACAGACACCTGGGCCCCCTCTTTCCTGGATGGAGGTCGTTTTGTGATTGTCTGCTGCTTCCAAGGAGTTTAGCCTTTCAAGGCCCAAGTCACCTCTTAATGAATGTTTAACAGAAGCGCCTTGAGAGATGGAGCGTATCTGAAGCTCTGTTTCACAGCTGCTCACAGCTACATACACCTGGCCCACCCACCTGCTGGAGAAGGGCTGGCAGAGTAATCCCTGTGCTCCAGGGGCTGTCCATGGGGACGAGGAGGCCACCCTGTTGCCCTGGCCTTTGATGGTATCAGTAATGAAAGCAGAAGCTACTGTTAGCTTTATTGAACCACAGGCCTTTACTAACTCAGGCAGGTGGTTCTCAAACTTGAGAGTGAAAATCACCTGGAGGGACTTCCCCTGTGGACCAGTGGCTATGACTCTGTGCTCCCAATTTAGGGGCCCTGGGTTTGATCCCTGCAGGGAACTAGAGCCCATGTGCTGTAACTAAGAGTTCGAGTGTTTTGGTGGCATGTTGCCACGAAGACAAGATTGAAGATCCTGAGTGCCACAACTAAAACCTGGTATGGCCAAAACAAATAAATATTAAAAAAAAAAAAAGAATCACCTGGAGGACCTATTGAAAAGAACTGCGAGGGTTTCCACGGTGGCACCTGCCATCACCAGTGTCCACGTGGTGTAGGGAGCTCCCAGGAGCAGCTGCCACCAATGTCCGTTCCCAAGGTGAGCCTCAGTTGACTCCTGCCTCTCTGCAGACTCTCCAAGACCCACAGGGGAACAGAAAAGTCTTCTGTTGAAGTATGCTGACCTGTGACAGCCTTCAGCATCCTCATCATAGAGTAGCTTGGGGAAAATGCCAGAATTCACTTGTCATCAGATTTCAATAAGAATAAAAGGACTCGTCTGCAGAAAATGATGAAAAGAATGGTTAACCCTTTTACCTCTAAACATTGAATGAGATATACTTCTTGCCGCTATTCTTTATTTTTGTTTGTGGACCAGTGTTCTGTGTAAATAATTAGGATGTAATCATTTAATTCTCAAAGAGGTTAAATATAGCTATAGCAATCAACCTCAGTACTGACACTACAATATTCCATTCTACATGTGTCAAAAAAATAAAAGGACTGCTGGGCCCAGAGTTTCTGATTCAGGAGGTTTGGGAATGGGGTGTGAGAATTTGCATTTCTGTCTTTTTTTAAGATTTTTTTTTTTGATGTGGACTTTTTTTTTGGCTTATAAATTAACTTTTATTTTACTCCTTTTTTTTTACATTCAAGTCTTAGTAAGTTCTAATCTCAGCATATAGTTGTTATGCTTCTGTTAGTGGGGACAGAGACGACCCCAGGGTTTATAACTCTCCATCTGTGCTAAAAAGTTAACATTTATTTCATAATATTGTTTTTTAAATTTATTTAATTATTTTAATTGGAGGCTAATTACTTTACAATATTGTGGTGGTTTTTACCATACATCGACATGAATCACCCACAGGTACACATGTATCTCCCTGTCCTGAACCCTGCTCCCACTTCCCTCCCCGCCCCATCCCTCTGGGTTGTCCCAGAGCACTGACTTTGAGTGCCCTGCTTCATGCATCGAACATGCATTGGTCATCTGTTTTACATATGCTAATATACATGTTTCAATGCTATTCTCTCAGATCATCCCACCCTCCCCTTCTCCCATAATGCAAAAGTCTGTTCTTTACATCTATCTGTGTTTCTTTTGCTGCCTTGCATATAGGGTTGTTGTTATCGTCTTTGTAAATTCCATGTATATATATATGTGAGTGTGTGTGTGTGTGTGTGTGTGTATGAATATATTGTATTGGTGTTTCTCTTTCTGACTTACTTCACTCTGTATAATAGGCTCCAGTTTCATCCACCTCATTAGAACTGACTTAAATGTGTTCTTTTTTATAGCGGAGTAATAGTCTATTGTGTATATGTACCACAACTTCCTTATCCATTTGTCTGCTGATAGACATCTAGGTTACTTCCATGTCCTAGCTGTTGTAAACAGTGCTGCAATGAACTCTGGGGTACATGTGTCTCTCTCGATTCTGGTTTCCTTGGTGTGTATGCCCAGCAGTGGGATTGCTGGGTCATATGGCAGTTCTATTTCCAGTTTTTTAAGGAATCTCCACACTGTTCTCCATAGTGGCTGTACCAGTTTGCATTCCCACCAGCAGTGTAAGAGGGTTCCCTTTTATCCACACCCTCACCGGCATTGTTTATAGACTTTTTGATGGCAGCCGTTCTGACTGGCATGAGATGATACCTCGTTGTGGTTTTGATTTTTCTCTCTCTAATAATGAGTGATGTTAAGCATCTTTTCATGTATTTATTAGCCATCTGGAGAAGGAAATGGCAATCCACTCCAGCACTGTTGTCTGGAAAATCCCATGGACAGAGGAGCTTGATAGGCTACAATCCATGGGGTTGCAAAGAGTCGGACACAACTTCACTTTCACTTTCACTTTTGTCTTCTTCGGAGAAGTGTCTGTTTAGTTCTTTAGCCCACTTTTTGATTGGGTTGTTTGTTTTTCTGGTATTGAGATGCATGCGCTGCTTGTACATTTTGGAGAGTTTTTGTCAATTGCTTCATTTCCTATTATTTTCTCCCATTCTGAAGTCTCCCTTTTCACCTTGCTTCTAGTTTCCTTTGTTGTACAAAAGCTTTTAAGTTTAATTAGGTCCCATTTGTTTATTTTTGTTTTTATTTCCATTACTCTTAAGAGGTGGGTCATAGAGGATCTTGCTATGATTTATGTCAGAGTGTTCTGCCTGATGTGGACCATTTTTAAAGTCTTTATTGAATTTGTTACAATATTGCTTCTGTTTTATGTTTTGGTTTTTTGGCCTCGAGGCATGTGGGATCTTAGCTCCCCAACCAGGGATTGAACCCACAGCCTCTGCATTGGAAGGCAAAGTCTTAACCACTGGATCACCAGGGAAGTCCCAAGAAAATTTGCACTTCTTGTTAGGTCCCTAGGTGACTCAGTGGTAAAGAATCTGCCTGCAAATGCAAGAAACATGGGTTTGATCCTTGGGTCGGGAAGATCCCCTAGAGAAGGAAATGGCAACTCACTCCAGTATTCTTGCTGATAAAATCCCATGGACAGAGGAGCCTGGTGGGCTACAGTGCATGGGGTCACAAAGAATCAGACACCGCTGAGCAACTGAGCATATACGCATGCTGCTGCCGGCCTGGGCGGCCACACTTTGAGGACCACTCGTCATCTAGGCTCCAGTTAAGATCCCAGCTCCCTTCCTCCGCGTGGTTCCTCCATCCAGAGCCCAGGAGGCTGGGAGGATTTAGCAATGCCTGTCCAGCCCTTTCTGGATTCTCTACCTGAGACTGACTAATTCACCAGCAGACTCTAGCCAAGTATCATATCATTGAGTTAAATTGTAACTTGCTATGTGGTACTTTTCTGGTTCAATAAAGTGAATTTATATGCCAACCAGCTTCTTCGTTTTTTAATTATTTTTCTCATCCCCTTGATAATGTAGTGTATTTGGATGGGTTGCCCGGTCATGAGAGTGAATTAGTGGAATCCCTCTTTATAGGTTTTTGTTTGTTTGAGCTTTACAGAGGTGGTTTAAATCACTGGATGTCTGAAATGCCTTCTCTGGCAAGTGCTTGGATAATGCTTCATTATAAGCAGGCTTAGCTGCTGAGACACATATAGATTAGAACAATTTGCCTCTCTGCTGATGGAGAAACTGTGACATTTTGGTGGCTCTGATACAGAGCTGTTTTGTCAGAATGGGAAAGCCTCTTACATTTCTGTTCAGGTCTAAATAATTTAGCTTCCTGTGCCTGCATGCTGGTAGGAACCTGGGGCAGGCAGCAACTATGGTGGGGTCTGGAGGCTGGGAGGGAGCTGCTTGCTCACAGCAGGGTGACCAATGCAACCTGCTTTGCCTTTGAGAATCTGATAGAAACTATAAACATGGAGGAAAAATACATATGCAATGACGTTATGCATATGGGGTCAGGGACTTTGGCCCCCTGGTTATGTTCACTCCAGGCTGTTTCAGGGCATTCCAGGTAATCCTAGAGTTACCCTAATTCACCCAGGGATGTTTAGAGACTGCAAAAACTTCTACTTTTGCTTTGATGTTTTAAAGGAGGCTGCTGGGTAAAGGCAGATCTAGCTAAAGGAGTGTCTTACTAATGGTGGAATTACAGGTCACCAAGAAGAGATGGCTATTTAACCTTGATGAAATTTAGGACACTGTTTTCTTTGCAGGAATGGGGGTGGGATCAGTGGGAATAAGTATCAGAAGAAAAGGGGGAAAAAGTCATCAGTTGCCTAGCCTCTCTGCTTACCATCAAGTCCAATTAGTCCTCTTTCCATTCATCTCCCCGACAGGCAACACTATATGTTGTATCCTTTATAACAGATGGAAACTTCTAGAAAGTTAACTACCTCCTTGGTTCTGCCTGGGAAAATAAAATGTTATGTTTTCCATAAACACAAGATGAACAAAGCATTCCAAGCCTGTTCCTGAATTGGGTATATCATCTTAAAGCGAATTTGTCGCTTTTAGAAACCGTGATCTCTGTGGCCTACAGACAAGGCAATTTTCAAATGAGGCAGGTCCTGGCATCTGGGAAGACTAGCTGTTTCCTTTGTTGCTAGGGAAATCATTTCGAAATGGAAAACACCCCGAGTCCCAACCCCCAACCATCTCCAAAACAATATACATTCTTTACAGTAAAAAAATCAAAACAGCAGAACAATAGACAACACAAAATCCAACACATTATTGTACATTGCGAAGGTTTTTTTCCCCAACTGAAGGGATGAAAGGGCATCATAATTTTGTTTTCAAATGTGTTTAAGAACCTGTTATTAAAACGGAATTAAACTGGAGTCCCAGGGCAGCAGCTCTGAGACTACCGGGAGATAATCTTGATAATGCGATTAGTGCCTGCTTGAATGGGGCTGGGAGCGAAAGAGAAGGATAGACGTGGAAGCTGGAGCTTTACTGAGCCACCGCCAGCAGCCGTGGCTGGAACACAGATGCCTTATTCTCCCTACGATTGTGCATTGGACCCTGCCATCAGAGAGGTTGGAGGGCCTTAACGGTGAGATGAATAATAACATTTTTATCTTATTTCTGCCCTCTAGGCAGATACTATTATAGCCACCCATTCCCCCCATTTTCAGATGAGAAAACTGAGGGGCAGTGAGTTCCCTGAAGGTACAACAACTGATAAGCAGGAAAGCTGGGATTCAAACCCAGGCTGGCCAGCAGGACAGTCCGCTCTTTTTTTTTTTTTTTTTTTGACTGTGCTGGGTCTTCGTTTGGCTTGCAGACTTTCTCTAGCTGCGGCATGTGGGAGGCTTCTCTAGGTATGGTGCCCAAGCTTTTCTTGTTGCAGAGCATGGGTGCTAGAATGTGCGAGCTCCGTAGTTGCAGTGAGAGGCCTCTCTAGTGGCGGTGCATGGGCTCTGGAGCATGGAGAGCCCTCCTCTTTACAGCTGTAGGTTGGGTGGTTGGGCCGTGAAATGCAAATGACTCAGGGCTGATGGAAGGCTTTTATTTAATAGCAGTCCCCAGCCCGGACCCTGCAGCCTAGGAGCCAGAGGGCTGTGATCTCTGCCTAAATGCTTGCCCATGAGGCACAGTCAGTGGCCGGGTAAGAGGCTCCTCATGTGTGCTGCACTTTGGCTGTAGCTTTTGTGTCTGTCCAGAAAGCAGAGTCCTCTCCGTACCTTGGCCAAATGGCCCACTGAATGGCAGGCGGGCAGCAGGTGTATCCTCCAGGTAACAGGGCCTCCTGAAGTCCCAGAATAACCTTGTTGGTTCAGGGCCCAAACAAAGAGGAAAATAAGTGTTGGTCGAGTGCTGACTCTGTGCTGAGCCCTGTCGCAAGCCTCTTATCTAACAGAGCTCGTTTAAATGTTGTGGAAATTCTACAAGGGAAATGATGCTGTTTTTCCCACTTGCAGATGGAAAAACTGAGGCACTGAGAAGCTGAGTGAGTCTTGAACCAAGGAGAAGGGATGATTCTCAACATGAAAGTTCAGAGGCAGTGAGTAAAGGATGAGAGGACGAATCTCATCTCTGTTGATTCCAACTAGAAGATCTCTCTAACCCTCCATGGATTGTCTGCTGAGGCCCCTGGAATCTTTGACCAACTGAACATTATTACAGTTAAGAGCAGGGGCTGGCAAACTTTTTCTGTAAAGGTCTAGATAATAAATATTTTAGGCTTTGTGGGCTGTGTGATGTCTATTGCAACTTTGCAGCTCTATTGTTGTAACAGGAAACCAGCCATGGAGAATATGTAAATGAATGGGTTTAGCTGTGTTCCAATAAAACTTTATTTACAAAAGCAAGTGGTGGGCCAGGGTTTGCTGACCCCATTAAGGGCCTGGCTTCTGAGCTCAGAAAGGCCTGGGGTAGAATCATAGCTTCACCACTACCAGCTCTGCAATCCTGAGGAATGTTCTTTACTCCCATGAGCCGTAATTTCTTCATGCATAAAGTGTTTCTGTGTTCTTACCTGCCTCATAGGATTCTTGTGTGCCCTGGGCCAAGAAGGAGAGAAGGAGAGAAGACCTCCCAGGAGAGAGGTCTGCTGCATTCACTTCATTATCCCCTCTGCAGCAGGCAGGGTTTAGTAGAGGCTCTGCTGGAGAGCAGCTATTGCCTTGGGAGCGATTACCCTGTTTGCAGGTATCTGTGTGGACCTGGAAGTCCAAAAGAGACTTCCTGGGCCAACTGCAATGTCAAATCAACGGGCTGCTGACAGTTTGCTTGTTGGTCAGCCTTAGAGAGTGGGCAGCCACATGTCTCTGAAGCTTTTGACTGTCCGAACGTGTCTGGGTCTGCATGGGTGTCATCTTTAGCACTGGAAGAAGATATACATTTGGCACACTAGGTCCCAGGCACCATTTTTAGCAGCTCTTCCCTCAAAAACATGAGTCTTTTAGTTCTTAAAATGTCTGTGCATGTTGGTTTCTATTTTCTTAAGGTGAGTATATTTACATGTCTTACAAATACTGACCCATCTTTTACAGTAGTTTTCTTTTACTGGGTCGTGTGTGTGTATGAGTGTGCATGTGTGTGAGTATAAGTGCAGATGTGTTGGGGAAGTAGAGGAAGTAGTTTACTCTCTTTTCTCTTTAACTTTTCATTTTCCTAAAGATGATGCTATTTATTCAGTATCTACTGTGTGCCGGCTGCTTTTTACTCTTTACTACCAATACTTATGTATTTTGTAAAAGGTACATGTTGTTAGTAGTGGTGGTTTAGTCCCTAAGTCATGTCTGACTCTTGCAACCCCGTGGATTATAGCCTGCCAGGCTCCTTTGTCCATAGGATTTCCCAGGCAAGGATACTGGAGTGGGTTGCTATTTCCTTCTCCAAGAGGTACATGTTAGGCCTTATTATTCCTATTTGCAAATGATGAAATTGAATCTGAGAGAGGAAAGGAACTTAATTGTCCAAGGCCTCCTAGACAAAACATGGGAAGGTCAAGGCTAAGCTCAGGGCTACTCAGCACAGAAACATATTCTTTCTTTCTGGATCACCAATCAGTCACTTTCCCCTTTAACTGCTGCTGCTAAGTTGCTTCAGTCGTGTCCAACTCTGTGTGACCCCATAGACAGCAGCCCACCAGGCCCCACCGTCCCTGGGATTCTCCAGGCAAGAACACTGGAGTGGGTTGCCATTTCCTCCTCCAATGCATGAAAGTGAAAAGTGAAAGTGAAGTCACCCAGTCGTGTCCGACTCTTAGCGACCCCATGGACTGCAGCCTACCAGGCTCCTCCATCCATGGGACTCTCCAGGCAAGAGTACTGGAGTGGGGTGCCATTGCCTTCTCCTCCCCTTTAACTAGTCCCCTGCAAAACCAGTGTCCATGGTTGTTGTTCCAATATGTATATTATAATAGAGTTTGATCTTCCATCTCAAATAAAAGGATGCCTGCACATTTTATATCCTCTTCTTAAATTAGTTGCATGCATCAGGATGGCTATTATTTAAAAAAAAGAGAAAATAACAAGTTTTGATGAAGATGTGGAGAAATTGGGATCCTTATGCCCTGTTAGTGGGATTGTGAAGTGGTGCGGTCACTATGGAAAACAGTATGACAGTTCCTCAAATTAAAAATAAAACAATCACATGTTACAGCAATTCTTCTTCATGGTATATACCCTAAATAATTGAAAATGTGGTCACAAAGAGAGATTTGTACACCCATGTTCATAACAAAATTATTCATAATAACCAAAAAGTAGAAACAAATCAGGTATCCAATTGATGAATGACTGGTATCTCCCTACAATGGAATATTATGCAGCCTTCAAAAGGAAGAAATTCGGACACAGACTATAACATGGATGAACTATGAGAACATTATGCTCTGTGAAATAAGCCAGTCACAAAAAGATAAATCCTGTTTAATTCCATTTATATGAGGCACTTTTAAAATAGTAAAATTCATAAGACAGAAAGTAGAATGGTAGTTGCTAGAGGCAACTGTTTTGATATCAATTTGAATAGTATTTGCTTTAGTGAAAAAAAAACACACAATGATTTATCCCCCTGTTTATGCATCAGAATCCTCTGGTAACCTCATTATAAATCAGTTACTATGACAAATAAAAGGCGGATTCCTGACCCCACTCAGATCCCCCTTGGCATGAGGGCCAGGAGTCTGTATTTCTGTTAAGCTCTTTGGTGATTCTGGTACCCAATGTTTGAAAATAACCAGCATAAACAATTCCTCCTCCCAGAAATAAGACCAGCTCTGTAGCCTTAGTGAGGCATTTGGAGCTGCCTGCCTGTTTCCACTCCTTGCCCTGAAAAGGTGGTCCTGTCTATACAGACACGGTAAGCACAGCCTGTGACTTGCCCCATCCTGCATCACGCCAAGAGCATCTCCTGTGAAAAGGACAACAGAGTGTTCAAATGAATGGGAGATCTGAGCAGACTGAAAAGATCTCTCTGTGTTATCTTCTTGCAATCTCCAAGTATATTCAGTGGCTACCTTTGGGCACCATTTACGATAGCCAGGACATGGAAGCAACCTAGATGTCTACTGACAGATTAATGGATAAAGAAGTTATAATACATATATATACAATGGAATATTACTCAGCCATGAAAAGGAACAAATTTGAGTTGTAGTGAGGCAGATGAACCTAGAGCCTGTTGTACAGAGTGAAGTAAGTCAGAAAGAGAAAATCAAATATTGTATATTAATGCATATATATTGCATTATTGCAATATATTGAATAATGTTACTAATGAACCTATTTGGAGGGCATGGATAGAGACACGGATGTAGAGAATGGACTGTGGGCAGATCACGGAAAGGAGAGGGTGGGACAAATGGGATAGTGGTATTGACATATAGACACTCTGTTGTTCTTTAGTCGCTAAGTTGTGTCTGATTCTTTGTGACCTTATGGATAGTAACCTGCCAGGCTCCTCTGTCCATGAGATTTCCCAGACAAGAGTACTGGAGTGGGTTGCCATTTCCTTCTCCAGGGGATCTTCCCAACCCAAGGGTGGAGCCCACATCTCCTGAATTGGCAAGAGGATTCTTTACCACTGCGCCACCTGGGAAGCCCCATATAGGCACTACCATACGAGGAACAGATAGCTAGTAGAAAGCTGCTGTGTTTCACAGGGAGCTCAGCTCAGTGCTCTGTGATAAACTAGAGGAGTCAGATGGGGTGGGGAAGGGAGGCTTAAGAGGGAGGGGCTATATATATACTTATAGCTGATTCACATTATTGTACAGCAGAAACCAACACAACATTGTAAAGCAATTATCCTCCAATTAAAAATAAAAAATAATCAAATAAAATGTAAAAACCAAAAAAAGATTGCATTGGAAATATACTTCCACTGTTTGCTCTGCAGCCTCTTCATCCCATGGAGTAGTTGGGCATCAGTAGAATGACACTTTTTGACTCTGCTGATGCAGTGATTAATGAGTAAGTAAAGTGATGGCTTCATTTCCCATCAAAATCAATTATTGAACTGCCATACAGTTATATTTGCTGTTGAGAAACATGATGTCACAAGAATCAACCCTTGGGTGCTTGTGTTAGGGTTGGGATGGGATGGAGAGGGGGAATGATGGGTTAGGACACAGGCGCTCCAGGCCTGGAATCAAAGCTGCTTCTGCTCACTCAAAAAACTCCCTCTGGGGGATGGTTTCTCTTAGATGAGGTATAGCGAGGTGGTGATCATTCTGACCTCCTGAGGATTTGAGTAGAAGAGGCCCAGAGAGTGTTTGGCCCAGGACTGACCCATTGTCATGAGCTGAACCCTCATCGAGTATTAGCATTGTAGTTCTTTGTAGTTCTCCAGGGCATTTTGTTCTCCTGTAGTTCTCTTGTGGTTTTGTTAACACACACACAGCCACCTCATCTAGTTAAAAACTATCTCCTTGTCTGCGTCTCCATTCCTACCCTGCAATTAGGTTCATCAGTACCATTTTTCTAGATTCCATATATATGTATATACATGCATTTTATATATATATGCATATATATGTACATGTGTTAATATATGATATTTCTTTGTCTCTTTCTGACTTACTTCACTCTGTATGACAACTAGGTCCAACCACATCAGTACAAATGACCAAATTCTGTTCCTTTTATGGCTGAGTAATATTCGATTGTATGTATGTACCACATCTTTGGCAACAAGATGGGGGATGAATTGGGGGAGTAGCATCTAGCAGCAATTGAATTGTCTGCATTTTAAAATCTCCTGGATCTCAAATATCATAAGCATTAACATAGCCAAATACATCTGGGGTGAGTAAGGAAAGAATTTATAGAGTTTTGGGGTTGGGTAATTGTATGTTCTTCTAAAAACTCTTCTTTTAATTGAAATTTTTCTCCATTAAAAATATACAACAACATATATATGCATTAATATGTGATATTTGTTTTTCTCACTTCACTTTGTATGTCAGATGCTAGGTTTATCCACATCATTACAAATGACTCCATTTCATTCATTTTTATGGCTGAGTGATATTCCCTATGCAGACATAGAGAATGGACTTGACGGCATAGGAGGACAGAGAGGGTGGGAGGAATTGAAAGAATAGCATTGACCTATATAAACTACCATGTGTAAAATAGATAGCCAGAGAGAGGGAAGCTGCTGTGCATCACAGAGAGCTCAGCTCAGTGCTCTGTGATGACCTAGAGGGATGGGGTGGGGGTGGGATGTGGGAGGGAGGCCCCAGAGGGAGAGGATATATGCATACATACAACTGATTCACTTCATTGTACAGCAGAAACTAACACACAATCTAAAGCGATTATGCTCTAACTTTTTAAAAAGTCTAGAAGAATCTACAAAATTAAAAAAAAAAAAATACTAGCTCTTCACTTCCCAGCTGTGGAATCCAGAGGTTTCAACTTCCTCTGGCAATTTGGAAGCTACATGAAGGAAGAGGTTTATAGAGGGAGAAACCCAGAGGTTCAAAATTTGGAGAGTGACACATAATTAAGGTATTATATTACTTTCCTAGGGCTGCCGTAACAAATGAACACTAACTGGGTGGCTTAAAACAACAGACATTTATCCTCTCATCATCCTGGAAGCCGAAAGTACAAAACCTAGGTATCAGCAGGGCTGTGCTCCCCTGAGAGCTAGGGGAGGATGCCTCCTGGCCTTTACTAGCTGCTGGTGGCTCCTGGCATTCCTTGGCTTGTGGGAGCATCACTCTAGTGTTTGTCTCCAGCAAACATCTGTTTGTTCATCTTCACATGCTATTCTGCTGAGTCTCTCTGCCTCTCTTCTTACAAGGACACCAGTCATTGGATTTTGACATTGTTTAGTTGCTCAGTTGGGTCCAACTCTTTTGCAACTCCATAGACTGTAGCCCGTCAGACTTCCTCTGTCCATGGGATTTCCCAGGCAAGAATACTGGAGTGGGTTGTCATTTGCTTCTGCTGGCGATCTTCCCTACTCAGGGATCAAACTTGCGTCTCCTGCATTGCAGGCGGATTCTTTACCACTGAGCCACCAGGAAAGCCCAGACTAAATCCAAGATTTTATCTCTAGACTCTTAAACTAATTATATCTACAAATAAGGTTCCAAGTAAGGTTTTTCTAAAACTCTTTCCAAGTAAGGTTCACATTCTGAGCTTCCAGGTAGACTTGAGTGTGGAGGGAGATATCTTTCAACCTACTTCAGGTATTAACCGCATCGCCAGTCCTGATGCCCACATGAGAGAGGGGGAAATTGCAGCGAGAGGAGGAAGCCTTGCTTTCTGTGGAGCTAAAACATCCTCACAGCACTTGCTCTGTGGCTTCCCTTGGAGATGTGACCCTTCCAAAGGGTTTGAATCGCCCCGATGAGAAGACTTGAAGATGAGTCTATGTTGGGGACCGATTCCACTAAGGATTAGTTGGTTCCAACTGCCTGAGCAGATAGAAGTGGGAGAAACTGTTGTTTTAGCGAGAACATTAGCGAATTGTGCTCTTCTCTTAAATGTGTTCCTCTGATTATGCGTTTGAGGGTCTGAATTAATCCGCAGCACAGGGATGCTGAATACATTGTGCTTTTCCAGTCAGGCTGACTGTGTTTTATCTGAACCAAACATCTGAATTTCACCCTAGGCAGATTTCTCTTCAGGTTGTAATTATTCTGGAACAAACAGAGAAAATAGGAAGGAGCACCTCCGTGGGAACCACAATGCTCCCTGTATGGAAGGATTCCTACTGAGAATCTTCAAAACTGCATCCTTATGTTGGTCTGGATAATTGCCGTCTGAAGTTCTGCTTCCCTGTTCTGTGTAGATGAGTCCTCGATTTTTTTCTAAAAAAAAGGAAGAAAGAAAAGGAATGAAAATAGATCTCATTTTTCAGATTAGATACCATTCTATGCAACTCTTGGTGATCACATTGTTCCTTGGAGCCAAACCAGAACAAAACCCTGACTCTCCACACTTAACACCTTCAAAGCCATCTTCTTCATCTTCCTTTTGAAAATCAAAATCCTTTAAGGCCAGTGCAGACATGAACCCTGACGAGACCGATGCTCAGACAGGAAGATAACTGGGGGCAAAAACTCTGCTGATTCTGATGTAACTTCAAAATGCTTTGATTTTATGGCTCCAGAGAGACATTTTCACACTTCTACAGAAATTTCTGTAGTCAACAAGAAGGAAATGGGGAGAGGGGAGGAATCAAAGTGTCTGCAAGAAACTTGAGAACTTTGACTGTACTTTCTTTTCAAGTAGGAGGATCTTGAATAAACATTTTCAAGTACATGTCGTTCACTCTGGTCAGTGGGACCCCAAGGTCCTGCTTCAGGAGCTGCCCAGTGACGGGTGAGTCCATCAGCAGCTCAGTGGCCATCCCATGTCCCAGCCTCTGCCAAGTGATGGGCCCCCCTCTTCCAGCTCATTTGACGTGTCTTTGCTGCTTGCCGCCCTGGCTCCTAGACTCAGTATTTTAAAAAGAAAGATGGTCCACTGGTTAAGAATTTACCTTGCAATACAGGGTGGGGACACATGTTTGATCCCTGGTCAGGGAACTAAGATCCCACATGCCGAGGGGCAACTAAGTCTGCATGCCACAATGAGAGAGAAGCCCATGCACCGCGACGAAGATCCCATGTGCCGGCACTAAGACCCAACGCAGCCAAAGAAACGGGAACACGTGTACACCCGTGGCGGGTTCATGTTGATGTATGGCAAAACCAATACAATATTGTAAAGTAATTAGCCTCTAATTGAAATAAATAAATTTTTTTTTAAAAAGGTAACCTTGGAGATTTATTCTAACCATCCTGGAGTTTGTCATTATTAGAGCTGTTCCCCCTCATATTTTCAATGAGTCAATAAAATTCTGTTCACTTACAAAAAAAAAATAAAAAATGTTTTTTAAAAAGGAAAAGAAATGATACATATTTATATTCTTTTTCATATTCTTTTCTGTTATGGTCTACCACATGTTATTTTTTTTTTTTTTTTTGGAGTAAAGGCTAACTTTATTTATTTATTTATTTATTTTATTTTTTATATTTTATTTTATTTTATTTTTTTAATTTCATTTTATTTTTAAAGTTTACATGTTGACTATAGTTCCCATATAAAAGAATGTGTGTGTGTGTGTGTGTGTGTGTGTAGAACTGAGTCACTTTGCTGTATAGCAGAAATTAACACAATATGGTGTGTGTGTGTGTGTGTGTGTGTGTGTGTGTGTAGAACTGAGTCACTTTGCTGTATAGCAGAAATTAACACAATATGGTAAATCAGCTATACCTCAATAAAATAAATTTTAAAAAATAATAAAAATAGACAAGACAAAAAATAAAATGGAAAGAAAGGCAGGTTCTCACCCTTTAATTTCTCTTGCAAAATCCAAGGCTGGGGAAATCCTATGCATGCATTAGGAGGAGACCCCCTCCACTGCCCGGCCGCCCTCCACCCCACATCTCCCAGGCCCCATTCTGCCTCCCTTTCCTGAGTCCACAGGAAGGAGACACAGGAGAGCACCCACTGAGCTGGTGGCTGTGGACAGCGAGGTGAGGTGGCAGGGGCTGCTGCTGTGCAGCTGACCTCAGGCTGTACAAGATGTCCACCTGTGGCTTAGACTTGGATGACTTCAACTGAACTGAGAAGACCCCCTCAAGAATCTAGGGGACCACTCAGTCCCTCTCTTCCTTTGGTCTCACAAGGCTCTTTTGTCACGTGCACTCAAAGTGATGCTCTTGTGCGACCTCTCGAGGACTCATGAGAAGAGAAGGAGGAGGATTTTTGGCCCCATATCTCAGATGAGGAAGCTCAGGTATAACGTTTCACCGCGACCTGCACACATTTCCTAGGCCTCAGGGCAGAGCTCTCTGGATGAACCAGTGGACTAGAGAGGGCAGACGGTGTTCCCACCCCAGAGCACGCCAGGGTAAGGAGTGTGGTCGCCACCTTCCTGCTTCTCCTCCCTTCCTTGATCATCTCTCTGTGAAGCAGGAGGTATTGCCTCCTTCCTTCTTCATAAAATGTAGATGCTGCTTTACACTGTAATCCAAAAAGACACATGCACCCTATGTTCATAGCAGTACTATTCACAACAGCCAAGACATGGATACAACTTAAATGTCCATCGACAGGTAAATGGATCAAAAAGATGGGATATGTATGTATATGCGTGGATACTCGCTCAGTTGTGTCCAACTTTTTGTGACTTTACGGACTGTAGCCTGCCAGGCTCTTCTGTCCATATACTCTAGGCAAGAATACTGGAGTGGGTTGCCATTTCCTTCTCCAATGTATGTATATATAACATATATATATATATATATGTAGTTGTTGTTGTTCAGTCACTCAGTCATGTCCAACTCTTTGCAACCCCATAGACTGCAGCACACTGGGCCTCTGTCCCTCACCACCTCCCAGAGTTTGCCCAAGTGCATGTCCATTGAATAGTATTCCATTGTGTGTGTGTGTGTGTATATATATACATATATATATATATTATAAAATACTACTCAGCCATATATAGAATATTATATGTAGTATTCCATTATAGTAGCCACAATGGAATACTACTCGGCCATAAAAAAGAATGAAATAATGCCATTTACAACAACAAGGATGGACCCAGAGATTGTCATCTAAATGAAGTAAGTCAGAAAAATAAAAATAAATACCATATGTATAGGAAACAGAAACACAGATACAGAGAAGGAGGCTGGGGGAAGGATGGATTGGGAATTTGGGATTAGCAGATGCAAACTACTAATACATGATGGATAAGCAACAGGGTCCTAACTGTATAGCACAGGAAACTATATGCAATCTCCTGGAATAAACCACAAGGAAAAGAATATATATGTGTGTATAATTGAATCACTTTGTTGTACGGCAGAAATTAACTCAACATTGTAAATCAATTATACTTCAATAAATAAATTTTAAAAATCTTTCGGCAGCCACTTAACCCACATCCAGGTAAGGGGAGAGTCTGCCGCAGGAATTCAGACCATGACTTCACTCTCCCCTCTATGACACATGTCTGAGAGCTCTTATTTTTGAAGAAATAAATAATGAAATTGGTGTAGGCTAATGGTACAGAGCTGGCTGCAACTCACTCCACTTGACATCAATTTCTAACTGTAATCAGTTAGGTATTTAAAAGGAGTTGGGATTTGGAATTCTCTTCTCCTGGAGCAGCACACAGAATAGAAGGCATGCAGAGTCCCTGGAGACCCCCTCAGACAGAACATTTACCATGGACTTGGACAGAGGGGAATTTTCAAAGATTTCTGTTGTTCGTAAATATCTTTTAACCCACTGTGGTCAAGGAGCCTCTTCCATTGCGTGAGAATGATGGGATGTTGTTAGGATAACTATAATAAGGTGGGGACCCTCACTGAAGGCAAGGAGCCCAATCTGGGGTGAATCCACCCTAGCTCCTGCCCCAATGTGGGAAGCCCTTACTCCCTTCTCTGAGAGGATGGACTTGCATCTTCAGTCTGCTTGGAACCTCTCAAGGGTTCTTGGCTCACGGGTATCTGAATGGATACAGAGTAGGGGCAGATCAGGCTCAAAACTCAATCCCAGCATGTTACAGGCTTTCGCATGTTGGAACCAGACTTACGTGTGGAGTTAGGAGTGGGGAAGGCTATTGGGGAGCAGCACGTGTAAAAGGCAAGGGAGGGAGAGGGTCACATGAGGAGGGCTTGATGGAGACCTGGCAAAGCCCAGAGGGAGGTCCAGAGCAGACAGCACATTAGAGGAGTTGTGTCTTGGGTGGCCCTTGGACTCCCTCCTGGCTGCATCCTTGGCTTAAATATTGAGGCTGATTGCTCTCCTCTTTTTTCCCTTTCTTACCTATAATCCAGTGGTTCTCAGCCAGAGGAAATCCCCCCCACCCTGCCCAGAGGAAATCTGGCAGCATCTGGAAACATCTTTGGTTGTGATAACTGGGTGAATGTTGTCAGCATCTAGTGAGCAGAGGTCCAACTGGGTGCCACCTTCAGATGGGCAAGGAGTAGAGCTGTGTCCTCAAGGAGATTACTGCTCACCTGAGGAGTCATCCAGGTATTCCTAGGAAGAAAATAGCCACGTAAGATGCCATCTCTTGCCGGAGAACACAGTGGTGGCCTCTAGCTGATCTGGTCTGCAGAGGTGCTTTGTTTGGCCAGCAAGTTTTCCTTTTCTTTGTCTTTTTTAAAATTCAAATGCTTTAATCTTTCTAGCAAACTACAAGTCCTCCTGGGCTTCCAGATGGCGCTAATGGTAAAGAACCCACCTGCCAATGCAGAAGACATCAGAGACCTGGGTCTGATCCCTGGGTCAGGAAGATCCCCTGGAGGAGGGCATGGCAACCCACTCCAGTATGCTTGCCTGGAGAATCCCATGGACAGAGGAGCTTGGTGGGCTACGGTCTATAGGGTTGCGAAGAGTCGGACACGACTGAAGTGACTTAGCGTGCAGGCACAAGTTCTCCCAGGATAGTTCAACTTTATCAGCCCTCTGTGTGCATATCGGGCCCCTGAAAACCATTGTGTTATCCACCTCCTAGTCTAAGACAGTGGTTCTCAAACATGAGCAAGCCTCAGAATCATCTGGAAGCCTTGTTAAAACTGATTGTTGACCCTCACCTGATCATTTATGGACTTCCCAGGTGGTTCAGCAGTAGAGAATCTGCCTGCCAATGCAGGAGACATGGGTTCAATCCCTGGGACTGGAAGATCCCTTGGAGCAGGAAATAGCAATCCACTCCAATAGTCTTGCCTGGGAAATTCCATGGACAGAGGAGCCTGGTGGGCTACAGTCCACGGGATCACAAAAAAGTCGGACACAACTGAAGCAACTAAACAACAACCCCCTGATAATTTGAATTTCTAAGAGGTACTTTGAGAACCACTGGTCTGAAGGAATGATTCTCAAACTTTAGTGAACATCAGATTCACCTGGGCAGCTGCTAAATCCCCCCAGGTGCCATGACCCTCTGCCCCCAAATTCTGACTCCTGAGATCTGGGGAGGGGTTTGGGCATCTTCATTTTGAACAAGCCCTCCAGGTGAATCTTATGCACACCGGGAGGCTTAGAATCATTGTTCTGAGGGTCGAGTGAGTGGCATAAACCCCTGCTTCTCAAATAACTAATGTGCATATGAATCCCTCAAGACTCTTGTTAAGATACAGATGCTGATTTAAGTAGATGTGTGCATAGTACCTGAGATTCTGCATTTCTAATCAATTCCCAGGCAGTGCCCATGCAGCTGGCCTAGGGACATACTTTGAATAACAAGGGGTAAACCAATGGTTCTCAACCAGGAGAGAATTTACCCATCAGGGAACATTCGACCACTTCTGGAGACATTTCTGGTTGTCACAGCAGGGGCTTAGGGTACTACTGGCATCTAGTAGAGGCCAGGGATGCTGCCAAACACCCCACAGTGCACAGGACAGTCCCCACAATAAGCAATGATCCAGCCTCAAATACCAGTAGTGCTGAAGTCGATAAACCCTGGGAAGACAAAGACATTGAGAAGTTGGCTAAACACTGATAAATGGGCCACATGGTCAACCAAGGCTTCCTGTAGGAGAGAATACTTTAATTAGGCCTCTTGTCCAATTTTAGGTTCATTTGAGGGACAGTAGGGCTGATATGTAATTATGAGATTTCAACCCTCCTCTGCTACTTCCTTTCCCTCTTTCCTGTTTTATTCTTTCTCCAAAGTGCTTAGATCTAGTATATATATTTTCCTTGTTGTTGTTTAGTCTCTAAGTTGTATCTGACTCTTTGTGAACCCCTTGGACTGTAGCCCACCAGGCTTCTCTGTCCATAGGGTTCTCCAGGCAAGAGTACTGCAGTGGGTTGCCACTTCCTTCCCCAGGGAATCTTCCTGGACCAGGAATTGAACCTGCATCTCCTGCAAGTCTCCTGCATTGGCAGGCAGATTCTTTACCACTGAGCCACCAGGGAAGCCCACATATTTTCCTTACATGTATCTTATTTATAATCTGCTGCTTCTATGAGAATGTAAACTTCAGAAGGACAGACACTTTTGTTTGGTTCACTTCCTTATCCATAGCACCTAAAACAGTGCCTGGCACATAGTAGGTGCTCAGTAAGTAGTTATTAAATGAATCAGTGGATTTCAAGGTCCTCTGGCTTCCCTGGTGGCTCAGATGGTAAAGAGTCTGCCTGCAGTGTGGGAGACCTGGGCTTGCTCCCTTGGTTGGGAAGATCCCCTGGAGAAGGAAATGGCAACCCACTCCAATACTCTTGCCTGGAAAATCCCATGGATGGAGGAGACTGGTAGGCTATAGTCCATGGGGTTGCAAAGAGTCAGACACGACTGAGCGACTTCAAAGGTCTTTGGAGAGACAGAAAGGAAGCGGGTGCTGGACTAAAGGCCTGGGGAAAGGCAGAAATTTATGTCATCATTCTTTCCTTTACCCATGTATTAAAAACTTGCTTTGCGCCTGTTCCCTGGGCACACACTCTTACATTCATTTATATATATATATATATATATATATATATATATATATATGTCATGCTGTGTGACTTGTGATATCTTAGTTCCCTGACCAGGGATCAAACCTGCTGCATTGGAAACACAGAATCTTAACCACTGGACTCCCAGGGAAGTGCCCTGGGCATGATTTGCTCATGTCAGGCTATGAGATATGCCCACCATCCACTTTTCTTGCTTTTCAGATATTCCGAGCAGGGCAGTAGGGTTTTCCTGAGTGGACAAAGCGCTCATCCCTTTGTTTGAAGGACTGGTCAAAATATCCTAGTGTTAGGATGCTTGGGAAGGAATCTGAAAGTAAAAATGAAAATGATTGTCTACATCTCCTTTTTAATTCGCTGCCTTTCTTTTCTTTGTCAACCTTATTTCCGCCCAGAAAGTTCTTGCCCTGTATTTTCTGAGAATTGGAAAATCAGACCCTTCATTTGTGTGTCTGCCTTTGCCAGAGAACAAGCTGAGGGGCACAGATTCAAAGGAGCTCTTTTCAGAACCTTCTATTTTCCCATTAGCCTGAATCTCCAGGCACCTTTAAGGTACTCCCTTCAGAGAGAAGAATATTACAAAAACACTCTCTAATTATTGTTGGCCTTTTATGACTTTGGAGCTTCTGCTGCCTAGAAATGAACATTCTTGCCTGAGAGTGTTGTCCTCTTTTTCTTTGGGGAGACACGTTATCCCCACGGAGTTACTGATGCAGCCTGAACTGGCAGAATTTGTCTGATGTGTGTGACGTCAAAAAGGTCAAGACCACAATGAGAACAGCTCTGAGCTGATTTGCATTCACTCACTGGCTCTGACACAAAAGCCCACCGCCCACCCCACAGCCTTCACTGCATGGTTCACTTATTTCCATCCATTTCTCCAAATTGACAAGGAGACTAAGAAAAAAAAGTCAGGTTTTCTCTCCAGTATCCTCTGTCCAATATTCCCAGCCAGGCTGTAACGTGGACTGGTCATTGTCATATCAAGAGAAGGAAGAACTTTGGACATAATTGGGTCCAGCCTTTCCTTTTGACAGGTCAATTCCTTAGCTGTCTATCTCTTTCTGAAGAGTTTCAGGCTGAGGATCTTTTCTAAAGATTTTTTTTTTTTAATGTGGACATTTATAAAGTCTTTATTGAATTTGTTACAATATTGCTTGTTTTATATTTTGGTTTTTATCTTGTCTATGAGGCATATGGAATCTTAGCTCCCTGACCAGGGATCAAACCTACACCCCCTTGTGTTGGAAGGCGAAGTCTTAACCACCAGACCACCAAGAAAGTCCCCAGATTGAAGATCTTTAAAAGCTCAGTCATCTTTGATCCCACCTAAAGAATCCATTCTCCCCCTCTCTGGCTGTATCTAACATATCACCTGTATCCAGGTGCTTTGGTACAGACAACAGGATTGCTTTCTGGCAAATATAAAAACACAAAAGCAGGAGGGCACTTACAGGATCTCCAGGAGATCAGGCGGCCAGGCTCAGGGCAGCCATACAGCAGGGGTGTAGTAGGTCCTTTGACTGCGTCTTGTTGCAGAATTGCTTTGTGAAGACACCAATGCTGCTGCCGCTGGACACAGACAGCATGCAGCCCCAAGCCATGCCACGTGCTAGGGTGAGCTGGCAATTCTAAGCTTGAACGGAGGACCGAGGCCAAAAGTCGCAGCCACTGGTTGTCAGCTGACTGGGGTTGCTGCTATCAGTGTTTCTGTGGCAGCAGTGGATGGGGGTTTGGCATAAAAAGAAAATCAATTATCTGCAGATGCCCTGAGTGCAGTTTTATCATCAAGCATCCTTGCTCCCTCGTTCGGAGGTGCTCTGTGCTGCAGTGGGGTCAGTCCCTTGGTGTCAGTTATTTGAAACGAGTGACTTGACTAGGCTGTTTTGTCTGACCCGTTGGGACAGCTGGTTTGTTTCTCCTCTGGGGATGTCACAGCTGCAGGAGCAAAAGCCACAGGCTGTCACCAGGCTGTGCAGCCTTCACTCGGTAAGATTGGCTACACCCTGACCTGACACTGGAGGGGCAGCTGGGAGGGCAGCCCAGAAGTCACATCCTCAGGGAGTCACAGATGCTCAGCAGTGGGAGGGAGCGTGAGGGGTGACCCCTAGACACGTGGTAGGAGATGACTGGAGAGGGGATGGAGCCGTCAGGACTTTAATGAGGGAGGCATTCCCTGGAAATCTTCCCCCCGCCCCTGCTTGGGCTGTACTTTCCTGCCGTATTGGCCCTTCCACTTGGAAGGCACTTCTGGGTCTTTCACACCCCGTACCCTCGATGACTGGACCAGTGTAGCACCTGGTCAGGCAGGGCAGCCTGACTCCACCCCTTCTCCCCCCTCTCATTCCCTTCCATTATTACGTCCTTTTTTCTCCTTTGTTTGCATCCCTCTCATTTGTCTCCCCAGTGGCTCAGATGGTAAAGAATCTGCTTGCAGTGGTGGAGACCGGGGTTTGATCCCTGGGTCAGGAAGATCCCCTGGAGGAGGGCACGTCAACCCACTCCAGTATTCTTGCCTGGAGAATCCCATGAACAGAGGAGCCTGGCAGGCTACAGTCCACGGGGTTGCAAAAGAGCTGGAGACGTCTGAAGTCACTTTGCACACAGCATACCCTCACAATCTGTCTCCATCATGAGAATTTGAACGTCAGAGTTGGACCCATTTGTCTTTCTCTGTTGTCTTCTGGTGCCCCAGGTCTGACGTGCACACAGTAGGTGCCAAGAAATATTTTGATGAAAGAATATTGAGCCAAAGTGCATGCTCGGTCATTGTTTGTTCATTAATCACGTGAGAATGGGAACTTTCTGGGAATAGCCACGGTTGTCCAGAGAAAATTCTGGCCCTGTCTTGGATAGGATAGAGGCTCCCCTCTTGCCATGTGGATTATTTCCATCTTCTTTTGCTCTGATTGCTGTTGGCTTTGCTCTCGTGTATGGTTGGTCCTCCAGGTCCCTACGCACAGAAAAGGGGCAAAGAATGTAAAGGATATGATGGAGAATCCAAGGTGATGTGTCAGGGTGAAGGAGGAAGGAAGGGCGACCAGTACCTGCCACTGAGAATCCCCAGGCAAAGCCCAAGGATGAGATTCGATTGTTCCTGGATTTCTCATTAGTGAGAATGGGCTGCCTTCCCTCCCCAGATGCTGGCACAGATCCACTTGGAATCGGCTGCCGTCTCCCCTGCTGGGGTTACAAAGCAAGATGATCCTTAATTATGCTCATTCCTTTGCCCTCAAGGCCAGTGAAATGCTCTGTAATATGCTGTTGGATTCCCTCCACATACAAACACTGACAAACACCATCCTTCTTGTTTTGCCTGGAGACACTGAATGAGTTTGAGGAGGTCAGGAGGATTGACCTGGATCCCTAACATGTGTCTAAGCAGCTGAGTGACCACAGGGAGGTCACTTTGCCACCCTGAGCCTCAGTTCCCATCTCTGTAGTGAACAAGACTGTACCTGCTAGGTTCTCCTGCAGAGAAGGTTGTAAGGATCAAATAAAAAAGAATGGGAGCCCAAAAGTGGAGACAGCTCAAGTGCCCATCAGTTGATGAATGGACAAACCACAGTGATAGAGCTATACAGTGGAATATTATCTGGCAAGAAAAAGGGTTGAAGTTGTGCTACCTGCTATGACATGGACAAACCTTGAAAACATTATGTTAAGTGAGAAAAGCCAGACACAACGGGCTATGCTTTGTGAGTCTATTCATGGGAAATACCCAGACTAGGCAAATCCATAGAGACAGGAAGCAGATTAGTGGTTGCCAGGGGCTGGAGGAAGGGAAGAATGGGGAGTGACTGCTAATAGGTATGGGGTTTCTTTGGGGGCTGATGAAAGTGTTCCGAAATTATATAGTGGAGATGGCTGCACAATTTTGAGAATATCCTAAAAACCACTGAATTATATAGCTTGAAAGGGTGAATTTAATGACATGAGAATTATATCTCAATAACAAAATAAGTAAGTTTATACACATATATAAGAAAAGGGTTGAGTAAGCTGAAAGCATGCATGCCATTGGAGTGTTATCATCAACAGCATCATCTTCATATTTCAGCATTTATTTAGAACCTACTGTATGCCTGGCACTGTGACAAGAGCTTTGCATGCCTTGCTTTGCATAATAGATCTTATCGTTTTTATTTTGTAAAGAAGACTGAGAATCAGAGAGATTAAGTCACATGACAAAATCATTTGGCTGCCAAAAGGCCAGCCTGGGGCCTCCACCCAGATCTATCTGTCCCCAAAGCCTCAACCCTTTCCTTTACCCCAGGCTGCTATCTCCTGTGTTCAGGGACTTCTAATATAATCAAATGTCTCATTTTTTTGAGACCTGGCCATTATTTAACTTAAAATGGTTCTTAGACCCTGAATAGTAATGAGCAAGACTCCCATTGAAGGCAGAAATATCTCCCTGATCAACTTAAATGAACCTTCCAAGTTGTAGAATTTGACTGTCCCATGAATCGCTCACCCATGAGACCAGCAGCCAGTCTCTTTGGCTTGGGGATTTAGGAGTAGAATCCAAGAATTCCAAGAGTTGATGACAGCCTCTAAGTCACCCCAGGGACCCATTGCTAGGCCTTGGTGATGACAGGCACCCACCACCCTGAAGCCAAGGGAAACTGCTCCAGGGTTCCCTCCAGGAAGGGTCGCAATAAGCTTGGCAATTATATCATGTGAAGAGGAGGCCACATCCATGTCTCGGGAATGACTGATGTGGGATCCCATGAGCCAGCTCCCCTGTAAAAAGAGACCAAGGCTGTGGGCTGCCAAGTCCAGCATAGTTTCACGGTCTGCACCAGTGATAAAGCTGCTGAGTGGTGACAGGAGACTGTAAGGACCAAAAACAGTGTCAGTGGGGTGGGCAAAGGACAGCAGCCCAGCAAGAAGGCAGTGCAGAGCTTCCTGGGCATCCATGCAGCTTTGTCATCTGCACTACTGAACAGTTCTCGGGCCTTATCTGCTCCCCACATCTTACAAAGTCAGACCTCAGATTTCGGGGCAACTACCTGGAATGGGAGAAGGGTTCTTGAGAGTCAAGGGACCTGACACATTAGCTCCAATCCAATGGGTGGTGTGATTTGGTGAGTCTCCTCCCCTCCCTGGCTTAGATTTCATTAACTGAAAAGAGGGTTTAACTGCACAACCAGTGGGTTCTCCTTTGTTCATCAGGTCTTTGCTAAGCCCTTCTCTTTGCCTGGCTCTTGCCTAGGTGCTGGGAATATAGTATAGTATGAATAAAAAAATGGACATGGGCCTTTCTTCTCAGAGTTTAGAGGTTAGAGGAGATAGAGAGCAAACAACCCCTAACCTACTTAATTACAGATCATGGTAAGTGCTGGGAAAAAGTAGCAGAGCATTCAGTTACACAAAGACTCTACTTTTTGCAGGCCTGCTACATGCCAGGCACTCTTCTTATGCTTGTATTAAAGTGTAGAGACTTCGCTAGTGGTCCAGTGGCTAAGACTCCTGTGTTCCCAATGCAGGGTGCCTGGATTCAATTCCTGGTCAGGGAACTACAATAGATCCCACATGCCACAACTAAGACCCAGCACAGCTAAATAATAAATAAATAATTTCATTTAAAAAAATAAAATAAATAGACTCTAATGCTGGGAAAGATTGAAAGCAGGAGAAGAGGGTGACAGAGGATGAGATGGTTGGATGGCATCATTGACTCAATGGACATGAGTCTGAACAAACTCTGGGAAATGGTGAAGGACAGGAAAGTCTGCTGTGCTGCTGTCCATGGGGTCGCAAAGAGTCAGACACGACTGAGTGACTGAACAACAACTACCCAGAATTTTGGCTTTATTCATGTATAGCAAAGCTAACAGATTGGGAGATGATTGCTGCTGAAAAGGTGATTTGTTAGTAATGGTTTCCAAGAGTAGGGCATCATGCCAAAGCATGCAGGGCCACATGGGGAAGTACTAGGGTTGTTAAGCAGGAAGAAAGCATGGGCTACAGCAGGCAGGGTTAGTGAGCACAGGGTTGGAGTGTTTGAATAATTTCAGCAGGCTCTTGACTATACAGGTGGCCCCTAGCTGTCCAGTACCTGGCCCAGGGTGACTCAGGACAAGGGAACACTAACTTGGTATGTAGGAGTTTGAGAAAGGAACTGGTTGGGGGTATGGGCTCTGGATTGGTGTGTCTGCATATCAAAATCATGGTCAATTGATAGATGAATGGATAAAGAAGTTGTCGTACATATATACAATGGAGTATTACTCAACCATAAAAAAGAACAAATTTGAGTTAGCTGTAGTGAGGTGGATGAACCTAGAGCCTATTATACAGAGTGAAGTAAGTCAGAAAGAGAAAAACAAATATCGTATATTCACATATATGTTTTATTTGGACTGAAAGGAGATCAAATTTGGACTGCAAGGAGATCAAGCCAGTCAATCCTAAAGGAAGTAAGTCCTGAATATTCATTGGAAGGACTGATGCTGAGGCTGAAACTCCAATACTTTGGCCACCTAATGCAAAGAACTGACTCATTGGAAAAGACCCTGATGCTGGGAAAGATTGAAGGCAGGAGGAGAAGGGACGGCAGAGGATGAGATGGTTGGGTGGCATCACTGATTTGATGGACATGAATTTGAGCAAGCTCCAGGAGACTGTGATGGACAGGGAAGCCTGGTGTGCTGCAGTCCATGGGGTAGCAAAGAGTCAGACACGACTGAGCAACTGAACTGAACTGAATGTATATGTACGGAATCTAGAAAAATGATACTGATGAACCTATTTGCAAAGCAGGAATAGAGACATAGGAGGGAAAGGAGAGGGTAGGATAAATTGAGAGAATAGCATTGAAACATATACATTACCGTATGTAAAACAGATAGCTAGTGGGAAGCTGCTGTATAGCACAGGAAGCTCGACCTGGTGCTCTGTGACAACCTAGATGGGTGGGATGGGGTGGCAGGTGGGAGGGAGGTTTGAGAGGGAGGGGACATACGTATGTGCTGTACTGTACTCAGTTGCGTCAGTCGTATCCGACTCTGTGATCCCATTGACTGTTGCCCACCAGGCCCCGCCGTCCATGGGATTCTCCAGGCAAGAATACTGGAGTGGACTGCCATTTCCTCCTCCAGGGGATCTTCCTGATCCAGGGATCGAACCCATGGCTCCTGGGTCTCCTGCACTGCAGGCAGATTCTTTACTGCTGAGCCACCAGGGAAGCCCAGACATATG
Organism: Bubalus kerabau; assembly: GCF_029407905.1. Taxonomy (NCBI): domain Eukaryota; kingdom Metazoa; phylum Chordata; class Mammalia; order Artiodactyla; family Bovidae; genus Bubalus; species Bubalus kerabau. The sequence goes on along the minus strand of NC_073628.1, from coordinate 107,531,962 downwards.
TAAACTTATGGCTGATTCATGTTGTTGTACAACAGAAACCAACACAATATGGTAAAGCAATTATCCTCCAAGTTTAAAAAAGTCATGGTCAGAGATAAGTTGTTTGTTATCTCAAGGAATTAGCCAACCCTGGGAGCAGCAGTCCCTCCCCAGGTCCAAAGACCCCCAAGATATCAAAGCATTAAATATGGTAGAAAATAAAAAACATGATTATGTTTTTGTGTTGACTTCTTAAATCCTCACAGCTGCCCTCCAAGGTTGCTAATGCCCTAAAATAGCATCAACCTCCTCATTTTACAGGGAAAGAAACTGAGGCATATGACCTTGCCCAAGGGTCCTCAGCTGGTCAGAGATGAGGTGGGATTGGAACCCAGGCATTCAGACCCCACAGTCTGCACTCCCAAGAACCTTGTCCCTGGCCTCCGCATGAGAAAGGACATGGTTTCCAGCCTTGTTGAGCACATCTAAGAAGTCACTTGTGGGACTTCCTGGTGGTTCAGTGGTTAGGACACTCTGCTTCCACTTCAGGGGGCATGGGTTCCATCCCTGGTCAGGGAACTAAGATCCTATATGCTGTGTGGCATGGCCAAAAAAATAGGGGAAAAAAGAAGAAGGACTTGTGACTTGTGAGCCAAGGTTCAAGGAGGCACCACCTGCCTCCCTCAAGGGTGAAGGATGCAGGGAGAAGTGGGTTTGGGAAGGCATTTCCCACCTTAGGCCAATGTGGTGGGATGGAATGGGCTGGCTGGAACCCCGCTGACTGTGCAGCTCACCTGTGGATATTTTAAACCTGCAGATGCCTGGCTTTTACTCCAGACCTATTGAACCAGAATCTCTGGGAAGTGATATTTTTTTATAAATATTTATTTTTAAAATTGAGTCACCAATTCAATGGACATGAATTTGGGCAAACTCTGGGTGATGGGAGGGACAGGAAAGTCTGGCATGATGCAGTCCATGGACTTGCAAAGAGTTGGACACGACTTGGTGACTGAATAAAACAAACATTTTTTAATTGTGATATAACTTACAGCAAAATGTGTAGATCTTAGGTATACAATTTGAGGAGTTTTGACAAATGCTCAAATGAATTACATTCAGGCCACTCACACCCCTATTGAGATACCAAATATTTCCATCATCCTAGAAAATCTCTTTGGGCCCTTACCCCAGACTGCCCTCCGTCCAGGCAACGCCTGTTCTCAGTTCTATCCATATAAATGAGTTTTGCCTAATCTAGAATTTCATATAAATGGATCCTACAGTATGCATACTTTTATATCTGGCTGCTTTCACTTAGCAAAATATTTTGAGATTCATCCAAGTTGTGTGTTTCAACAGTTCATTCATTTTAGAACTGGAGAAGAGTAAATTGTACAGATACACTGCAATCGGTTTATCCATTCTCCTACTGATGGACATTTGGATGGGCTCCAGTTTGGGGCTATTTTGAATAAAGCTGCTGTGGATATTTGTATACAAGTAGTCTTTTGTGAAATTATGCTTTCATTTCTCCTGGGTACGTATCTAGGACTGGAATGACTGGGTTACCCCTGGCTGATTCATCGCAGCCCTCACACTGACATCTGAAAACTCCAAACTGATCAACTCATGACTACAATCCCCTTCAGCTCCCAAATCCTACTGATTCTATTTCAGCTCAAAAGTGGCATTTGCAGTTGTTACATTTTTATTCATAGTAGTAAAATATCTGTAACATAACATTTACCATTTTAACCATTCTTATCTGTACAGTTCAGTGGCATTAAGTACATACCTTCACACTGTTAGGGAGCCATCAACCACTGCCCATCTCCAGAACATTTTCTTCTCAACCTTAAATTCTGTCCCCGTTAAACACTGTCTTCACTCCTCTCTTCCCTCAACCCCCCGTAATCACTATTCTGCTTTCTGTCGCTGTGAATATTGACTACTCTAAGTCCTTCGTGTAAGTGGATCCATACAACATCTGTCCTTTTGTGACTGACTGCACCTAGCATAACGTCTTTAAGATTCATTCATGGTATCACATGTGTCAGAATTCCCTTCCTTTTTAAGGCTGAATGATATTTCTTTGTGTGTATATACCACATTTTGTTGTTACATATATATTAATTGTTTTTAAGATTTTTTTTTATGGGGACCATTTTTAAAGTCTTTTTGACTTTGTCACAATACAGTTTCTGTTTTATGTTTGGATTTTTTCAGCCTCGAGGCATGTGAGATTTTAGCTCCCTGACCAGGGGTTGAACCCATACCCCCTGCATTGGAAGGCAAAGTCTTAACCCCTGGACCACCATGGAAGTCCTTATATACATTTAGTGAAAAAAAAAATTCATTTTTTAAAAGAAGATTTTTTTTTAAGTGAAAGTTAAAGTGAAGTCACTCAGTCATGTCCGACTCTTTGCAGCCCCATGGACTGTAGCCTACCAGGCTCCTCTGTTCATGGGATTTTCCAGGCAAGAATACTGGAGTGGGTTGCCATTTCCTTCTCCAGGGGATCTTCCCGACCCAGAGATCGAACCCTAGTCTCCTGCATTGCAGGCAGATGCTTTACCCTCTAAGCCACCAGCGAAGTCCTTAAGGAATGTACAACTCCCTAACCCTGGATGTGTTTGGCTATGTTAATGCTTATGATATTCGAGACCCAGGAGATCTCAAAATGCAGACAACTCAACACAGGGTGTATGTCACACTTGTTTTTATCATAAAAGATAAGATGCATATAGAGTATCAGCAGCTCCACCAACAGCACCTGGTCTCTCTCATTTGAACTGGTTTCTTTAAGTCCATTAAAATCCTCTCTCCATTTCTTTTTCCAGAAGTGTTCATACCAGAATCTGAAAAGCAGATCTCTTTGTTTATATTTCCCTTGGCTGTTTTAAAACCCTGTTTGTCACATCTGACATCCTGCAAGTTTCCTATCAGATATGAGAGCAAGAGCCTGCTGAATGCATGATGGGAGGGAAAATGTGTGCTGAAAGCCGTATAGGCTCTGACCCCTAGCACCTCCCCGGGAACTGGAAACGGACAGTGTCTCAGTAGTGGGAATGAACCTGAGAAAAACAGGCTGAGCTCAATTGCCTGGGCATTGAGTCACTCCACATGTGCAGAGATACAGTAAAGACCACAGTTAAAACCCTGTCACCGCTACTGGACAGTTGTGGCCTCCCCCAGAGAAGATGCATAGGTCAAACACACCAATTAGGTTACTGTAATGGGATAGTAAAGCAGAGATGTGAAGCTAAGATTTCTCACCCATTCTGCATCCCGGGGATACTTCTCAGCTGTTGGACTGCAACTCATCTTACCATCCGGCTCCCTTCGACTCTCGAGCACTGACCATCCTCTCCTTTCAGCCTCCACTGTTTCCAGTACATCTCCATCGCTCTAGCATCCCTGGCACAGTGTTGACATGTAGGAAGCACTCAGCAATTATTTGTCAAATAAATGTGTGAAGAATGAGTAATATGTGTTCATTACCTATTTGTTAACCTCACCAAACCTGTTAGCTACTTCATAGCAGGGATGGTCTTATCTTCTCCCAGCTCCAACTCATTGTCTTGCACACAGTAGGTCCTCAGGAATCCCAGGCTGACTTAGAAATACAGGGCCTGTCCTGTTGTATGCTAGTTATTTATGTGTGTGTGTGTGTGTGTGTGTGTGTGCTGCCTCCTGCCCTGCGTCTTCTACACCACTAAGGCAGTTCTTTATAATGCTTTGGATTTCCCCAGCATCTAGCACATACCTGGCACATAGCAGGAGCTCAATGAAATACATACTATCATTGAGTAATATTTGAGCAGCAATTCCATTTTTCTTACCCATTGGAGCATTTGTTTATTGGCTGTGCTGGGTCTTCATTGCTGTGCGCAGGCTTTCTCTAGTTGCAGCAGTCAGGGGCTTCTCTTGTTGCAGAGCATGGGCTCAGGAGTTGTGGTGCATGGTGCATGGTAGCATATGGGATCTTCCCAGACCGAGGATTGAACTTGTGTCCCCTGCATTGGCAGACAGATTCTCAACCATTGGACCACCAGGGAAGTCCCCATTGGAGTATTTATATTTCTTTTGAAATATGATTAGAAATGTATTCTGTTCAGCACCTGACTATCCCATTTAAGTCCAGAATAGAATGAGTGAACCTGCATTGAGCCTCATCTAAGCAGGTTATAACTTGAGTATTGAGGTAGGGTTTGGCCTCATATAAGCTCCTGGGAGCTTTTCCTATCATCTTTGCAAGCCTTGGCATGTTTCTTTGTTGTTGAGCCTTTTAGTGGACACAGTAGAACCAGGAAGCCCAACCTTAAGAGGCTGGCTTTGCAAGTGGGTCTCCTGGAATCAGTGTTGGAATCATGGGTGGAGGGAACTTGATGGTCCAGGTTGGACACACTAACTTGATCCCAGCTCTGCCACTTCCCAGCTCTTCTGCCTTGAGGCCAAGCTGTTCCACAGGTGAGCAAGCTCCAGTTTTCCCATCTGTAAAATGGGGACTGGATGGTAAGCTTTAGCTTCTTTTTGCTACTGTATCAAATTACCATCAACTCAGCAGCTTAAAAAAAACAACACATATTTATTCTGTTATAGTTCTGGAGGTTGGAAGTCTGGAAAGAGTCTGAGGGGGCTAAACTCATGGTATCAACAGCTGATTCCTTCTAGAGGCTCCAGGAGAGAACCCGTTTCCTTACCTTTTCTAGCTCCTAGAGGTTGCCTGCATTCCCTGGCTCGTGGTGCCTCCCTCCATCCTCAAAGCCAGCATCTTCTTTTTCTGATTGTGCTTCCCATAGCTTCTGTTGTCACATGGCCTGCTTCCCACTTCACTCCCTCCTGCCTCTCTAAAACTCTCATTACTGGATCAGGCCCAGCTGGATCAGCCAGAATCATCTCTCCATCTCCAGATCCTTAACTTAGTCACATCTGCAATGTCTCTTTTACCATGCAAAGTGACATATACACAGGTTCTGGGGATTAGCATCAGGACATCACTGGGGGCTATTATTCAGCCCCCCACAGACAGGGTTGTGTATATGGCGATCATCATATAACTGAAGCACCATATTGCCCTGTTTGTTCCATTCCCAGAGCAAGGCTTACATCTGAGACTGTTATAGTTTGGGTTTTTGCAAAAGCAAACTGAGCCTAGGACTCAGGAAAAAATAGTTTATCTGAGAGGTGGGAGGACACCAGAAGGGCTTCAGGAAAATGAGACATGAAAGGGGAGGCAGCGATGCAAGCAAGGGTGCGCTTCTAAGCCAGGTCCTACTATGGGAGACAGGAATTTGATCCTGCTGGAGAAACATCGGGAGCCCATGCAGAACATGCCTCAGGGTTATCCAGCCCTACAGGTGAGGGGGCTGGGGTCTTTATACACCAGCTCTCATCTGTCCTTGCTGTCAGAATTTCCATTGTTCTATGGCACCTGCTGTGCAAGTGGCAAAGTGCACTCCAGCAGGGAGAGGAGGTCCTCAGGCAGAGAACTGAAGACGGGGCAGCTGGAAGTCAGGCCAGGGCACACCCATGTGCTCAGGGCAAGGGTGCGTGCGCAGAGCAACTGACTGCTTTCCACTGAGATACGGAGCCTCTGCATGGCCAGCAGTTCCTTGACCACCCTTCCGGGGCCCCTTGTCTCCCAGCAGCCAAGTCCTTTGCTTGCTAAGAGCCATTTGTGGTTATTGCAAAACCTGTTAATGCCTGTTGTACACATATTCAACATGTATACCTGTGGCGGATTCATTTTGATATTTGGCAAAACTAATACAATTATGTAAAGTTTAAAAAAAAAAAAAAAAGACTCGGGAGTAAATCGCTTTTTAAAAATGCTGTTCAGGGACTTCCCTGGCAGTCCAGTGGTTAAGACACTGCTCTTACACTGCAGGGGCACAGGTTCAACCCTTGGTCGGGGAACTAAGATCCCACATGTTGCACAGCCAAATAAATAAATAATTGCAGTCCAATTAGATGTGGTCAAGACAGCTATAGATGGTGGTAGAGAGAAAGAAGCACAAAATTCCAGAAGAGGTCGTTGTTTCTCCCTTTAAAGATGCTGAAGTTGGAAATCATCATTGATGAGTTACAGGTGTGCTCTGTGTGTGTGCACCTGTGTGTATTCTGTTCTCTTAAGTCCATGAGGTAGGTATGATTCCCATCTTATAGATTATGGGTGGAGAAACTAAGACCAAAATACCCCAAGGCCCGGATGTTAGTAAGTAACAGAACTGTACTCCTTGCCCCCCTTAGAGGCCTCATCAGAATTTCCAGCATACCCACCTCAGTCTGACCACTTTCGTAGAACTGACACCATCCCACGTCGCTAGGAAAGACTGCTGCTGCTGCTGCTGCTGCGTTGCTTCAGTCGTGTCCGACTCTGTGCAACCCCATAGACAGCAACCCACCAGGCTCCTCCGTCCATGGGATTTTCCAGGCAAGAGTACTGGAGTGGGGTGCCGTTGCCTTCTCCGAGGAAAGACTCTAGGCAACCCTTTCTCTGCCCTCTCCCAATCTGGGAGCTTCCTTCATGGACAAAGAAGAATGATCTCTTTATTCCATCTTTCCATTCTCTTTTTAATCTTTTGGCTGTGCCCCATGGCATGTGGGATCTTAGTTCCTCAACCAGGGATCAAACCTGTGCTGCCTGTGTTGGCAGTGTGGCCTCTTAACCACTGGACCACCAGGGATGTCCCCCACCTTTTCTTAAGCTCTTTGGATGTTAATGAACTTCTACTGCCTCTTAATAGACTATGGGAACCACCCCCAGATTGTAACAAATTCAGCCTCACCGTCACCTTCTTCCCATCAAAGATGACCTAGCAGCAATTCTGGGTGGTCTGTCTCTGCTTTGCCTAATATCAGGGTGCAGCAGAAGGCTGGGAGAAAAGGCCTTGATGCTGGCCTTGGCTTTTATGGAGACCTCTAGGTCTGGGAATGTGATGCAACGGCAATGAACCTCGACAGACCCTCAGTCCTGGGGTCTACAGGGCCTGGGGCTGCTGTCTTACCTGTGAGTGTCTGAGCCTAGGCTCCATCTGGGATTCCGTTTGTGGGGAGGAGCAGAAGCCTTCGCTGGAGCAGAGCTTATTATCCAGGCCACCAGCACCTTCAGCTGGCTGAGTTTCTTCTTCCATTTTATGTGGAATTCCTGGCAGATGTGACTCAGGAACAGAACTCCCCCCAAGAGAACTAGTTCAATAAAAGGTACCCAGAGACCTATCAATAGACGAATCTGGGGTGTGTGTCATGCTCCTCTGATAAGGCAGTCCTTGCTCTCCTCCAAATGGAACATTGATCAACTCACACTGTGATTACCAGCATCCTAAGTAGCCTTGCTTTATTTTCACTGAGGTTTGATTTGCTGGGTTTTAGGGGAAATCTCAGTTGGCTAGTTGATGGCTATGGTAATTCCTTTAGTATCAAAATGGGAGTCTTAAAATATTGAAAATAATCTAAATGTCCAACAACAGTGAAAGTCATTTAGTTGTGTCCGACTCTTTGTGACCCCATGGGCTCTACAGTCCATGGAATTCTCCAGGCCACAATACTGGAGTGGGAAGCCTTTCCCTTCTCCAGGGAATCTTCTAAGCCAGTTAAATAACTCATAAGGTTTTTTGCGTGGTATGATACTGCAAAGGTATTTGTGTGGTACAATACTTCAAAGCAACTACAAATTATGCTGTAAAAGAAAAAAAAATTGCAGCCTTTTATGAGGCTGGATTGGGGAAGGCATGGACCACATTCAGGTAACCTTTACTGAGTGCCTGATATGGTGAGGCCTTGGGAGACAACAGGGGCATAGAGCTAGGACATAATTGCTGGACAAGAGATGAGGCAACAGGCGTGTGGTAAGTGTTACAAGGAAGGTAAGTATAGAGACCTGTAGGAGGGTAGATAGGTTCTCCAGCTCTGGCTGTGGGGTTAGGGCATAGTAATGATACCCATAAGAGGTGACATGGGAGCTGAGTTGGGAGGGATTAGTCTGGATTAGCCAAGTGGAAAAGATGAAAAGGGTGCTTTAGGCTGTCTGGGCAAAAGCGATTGCTGTTTGGTCACTCAGTCGTGTCTGACTTTTTGCACCCCATGAACTGTAGCCCACCAGGCTTCTCTGTCCATGGGATTTCCCAGGCAAGAATACTGGAGTGGGTTGCCATTTCCTTCTCCAGGGGATCTTCCTGACCCAGGGATCAAACCCGTGTCTCTTGCATTGGCAGGCAGATTCTTTACGACTGAGTCACCTGGGAAGCGCCCAAAAGAAAGAGGCCAGGACAAAACGGCATATGAGAAGAACTTTGGGGAGTTTGCTGTGGCCAGGATGTAGGATTGAAGTGGGGGAAGAACAGTCTGGAGACGCAGACAAATTCCAGCCAGTGAGGCCTTTGGATCTTGCCAAGAAGCTGAGTTTGGACCGTGGAAGTAGTCAATAGCTGTATCTGCTTTTTTTTACAGCATAAAACTCAGCCGCAAGTAGGAGTCAAGGGACCTGCATGATTTATCTGTGTAATAATGAGTCATATTTTAGGAGTTTTCTGTGCATTTTCATGGGGCTTAAGTTGAAAGGCAAATTCTGCTCTTCAGTTTTAATTATGCCAACTCAAGAGGCAAGAGTTTTTCTCTTCATTTTCAAGGAGGAGACCAGAGTCTGGGCACTGGCCCTCTACCAGAGACTAGTGCTGGAGTTCTTCAGCTCCCCTGCTGCCTGGGGGGCAGGGACTTGACGTCCTGCCACTGATGTTAGCATGCACTGACCTGGCCTGGATCTTCCCCCATTCTTATCTCTTCTCTCCAAATCCTTTGTTGTTGCTATGTCCCCCTTCCTTCTGCTTTTGCTGGTCTTCATAGCCAGCTTCTGGCACCAAATCTGTGCATGCATGCGTGTGTGCTCAGCTTTGTCCAACTCTTTGGGGCCTTATGCACTGTAGCCCACCAGACTCCTCTGACCATGGGATTCTCTAGGAAAGAATAACTGGAGTGGGTTACCATTTCCTCCTCCAGCGGATCTTCCCCACCCAGGGATCGAACCTGTGTCTCCTTGCGTTGGTGGGCAGATTATTTAACACTGAACCACCTGAGAAGCCCTCTAGCACTGAATGGACCGACTCATAGACACACTGCTCATTCATCAAGCAGACGTCTAGCTCATCGGCCCAGGAGAGGGCGCTAGACTGTGTCTGGTTCTGGCTGTGGCACCGGGGCACTTTCCCTCCCTGGGCCTTTGTCATCATTTATTAAAAGAAAGTGTTGAACTAGACAGGCTCTCAAGTTCTTTTAGAGGCCATGTGTCCTGTTCACCACTGTGCCCCTTAGTGCCAGGCACAGAGCAGGCGCTTGGTATGAACTATAGAATGAAAGCCCAAAGAACCCACCACGTGCCAGGCTGCATCTGCCCCTGGGCAAACATCAAGGAGAGAAACCAAGTAAGACACTTGTCGTCCAGCCTTTCTACCTCTAGTGGTAGAAATCAATGTGGAAGTGAATAATTAGAATATGATCCAAGAAGGTATAAAACATAAGGAAGGAGAAAATCCTGTGGCAGCAGGAGAGGGCTGCTCTGGGAATTCTTTTATTCCATTTTATCTCAGTAGAGGACTCTCAGCAAATGAAGGACTCCCAGCAGGATTGCCTGCAGTGGGGTATCACCAAGGGTACCAGACATTCAAGTGTCCATCGTCACCCAATCCATGGATATGGTTACTTGTTATTCCAGTTGCACAGAGTAGCACATATCAGGCACATATTCCCTTTTGCAACTGAGATGACAAATTTGGAGAAGATAATACTTTGTTAAAAAAAAAAAAAAGCCAAGTCTATGTCAGTTATATCTCATTTTTTTTAAGTGCCAATAAGCGTTTATAGGTAAAACTGTCCTCAGTCATGTGTATGAGATTTTGTGAGACTTACCACTGGAGGGCTGCTTAGGACCTGGCCTGTCATGTGATTCCCATCCTAGGGGAGTGGGAGCCCCTCCCCTCCTTTCTCTTTTATTAATTTTTATTGGAGTATAGGTGCTTTACAATGCTGTGTTAGTTCTGCTGCTCAGCAAAGTAAGTCAGATACACACATACATATGCTGTTGTTCAGTTGCTCAGTCATGTCTGACTCTTTGTGACGCTATGGACTGCAGGCTTTCCTGTTCTTCTCTATCTCCCAGAGTTGGCTCAGACTTGTGCCCATTGAATTGATGATGCCATCCAACCATCTCATCCTTTGTTGTCCCCTTCTCTTTTTGTCCTCAGTCTTTCCCAGCATCAGGGTCTTTTCCAGTGAGTTAGCTCTTTGCATCAGATGGCTGAAGTATTGGAGTTTCAGCTTCAGCATTAGTCCTTCCAATGAATATCCAGGGTTGATTTCCTTTCGTATTGATTGGTTTGGTCATCTTGCAGTCCAAGGGACTCTCAAGAGTCTTCACCAGCACCACAGTTAGAAAGCATCAATTCTTCTTTATAATCCAACTCTCGCATTCATACATGACTACTGGAAAAATGACAGCTTTGACTGTACAGACTTTTGTTGGCAAAGTGTTATCTTTGCTTTTTAATACGCTGTCTTTGTTTGTCATAGCTTTTCTTCGATATACATATATCCCCTGTTTTAGATTTCCTTTCCATCTAGATCACCACAAAGCACTAAGTAGAGTTCCCTGTACTACATAGTAGGTTCTCATTAATTATCTATTTTATACATAGTAGTGTATATATGCCAATCCCAATCTCCCAATCCATCCCACCACTCCTCTTCCCCACTTTGATATCTGTATTGTTCTCTACATAGGTGTCTCTATTTAAGTTTCTTCATCCCCTCCATTGTAAAGGCTCCTCCATGAGCTCACCTCTTGGGCGAGGTTTGGGCAAAGCTCATGGAGGACGTTAAGAGCATGGAAACACTTTCTGGCCCAGCAAACACTAGCCCTCAGAGTGCCTGTATTTCAAGGGGTGGGGGTTGTAGGTAGTAGATGGATAAAACGGGAGAGGGAGTGCTGCCCGGATTACTGCTCCATAGGACTCTGTCGATCCTACTGGAAGAACCAGGAGTTAATTTCCCAGTGAAAACCTAAAGTGGCCAAGAGGAAAAAGAAACCGGTGCAGGGCCCCTCACAGCAGGCAGAGCCCAGAGCATCATCCAAGTCCACCTCACCAGATGGCAAGGAGCAGGGAATCCAGAAAAGCCCACTTCTTCAGAGCTGGTTAGACCTCAGCAGGGATGTGCTGGAGCTTCGGTTCACAATGTTCAGCCTGTCCTGGGGCAGAGGGCATGGAGAGACTCTTAGATGCAGAGTCTAAGAGCAGCTAGTGCGAAACAAATGATCCATGCGGAGACAGGCGCATGTGTCGCTGAGCGAAAGAACACTATTTCACAGGGTTATTCTCATTAAACTGAGTGAACCAATGGCAAAGTGCCTGCAGGGCTTCTCTCTGGGAAACAGACTAGCAGGTGGCAGAAGCTTCCCCTTCAGTGAAAGAAAGTGAAAGTGTTAGTCGCTCAGTCGTGTCCAACTGTTTGCAACCCCATGGACTGTAGCCCGCCAGGCTCCTCTGTCCATGGGATTTACCAGGCAAGAATATGGGAGTGGGTTGCCATGCCCTTCTCCAGGGGATCTTCCCAACCCAGGGATCAAACCCATGTCTCCTGCATCACAGGGGGATTCTTTACTGTCTGAACTGCCAGGAAAGAACTGTTGACAAAGTCCATTTTCAAAGCTGGATGGGATTGCAGGATGCTGGAGACCCTGGAGACCCTGCTCATTGGTGGCAGGAAGCTCCCTTTCTGGCCAAAGCAACCTGCTGCCTGCACACCGTCACTTCCTACTGTGGGTAACTGGCTGCCACCTGGAGTAAATGAGGACAACTACACGGTTCAACCTGAGGGTGTAGTGCTCGGCACTTTCAGCCTCCATCATGAATGATGCATCTCTCTGGTCTGCTGGGTTTTTTCCTTGTCTTCCCTTTCGCAAGTGCTTGTTGTAGAGAAACATACTTGTTAGAGAGCCCCTGGTTTGAGTTCCCTAAGTCATACAGCAAATTCCCACTGGCTATCTCTTTTACAAATGGCGATGTATGTTTCCATGTTAGTCTCTCCATACGTCCCGGCCTCTCCTTCCTCCCCACCAACCATGTCTGTAAGTCTGTTCTCTATGTTTGTATCTCCATCGTTGCCCTGCAAATAATTTCATCAGTACCATCTTTCTAGATTCTATATATGTGCGTTAGTATATATTTGTTTTTTTCTTTCTGATTTATTTCACTCTGTATTATAGGCTCTAGGTTCAAGAAGGAGGGGACATAGGTATGGCTAGTTGATATTGATGTTTGGTAGAAACCAACCCAACACTGTAAAGCAGTTATCCTTTGATTAAAAATAAATAAAGAGAAAAAAAAACATATACTTGGTGCAATCCCACATGGCAGTGAACCTGAGACAGCTGGCCGGCTGATGTTTTCCCTTGGGAACCCAGGGCTGAAAGAGTCCATGAAGCAGAAGTAGACATCAGGGAAAGAGGGGGTACCCCCCCATTTATGAATTTGTGTTGAAGACTGATGGGGACTTCTCCCAACAGACTCCTTGTTGTCCCCAAAGCCGGTCATGGCTCCAGTGACTGATGGGGTGGCAGCAGCTTCTGCAGATGTTAGAGGGTTTCCCTTCAGGCTCTTTCTCCTTTGCTGGTTCTTTTGCTCAAAGAAAGGAAAGTCATGTTCTGGGTTAGGGCACAGCCTAACCATGAGAAGGGAATGCTGCTGCCCAAGCAAACCCAAAGCCCTTTGTTAGCAGGATAGTTCGCTTCTATTTAGACTCCTGTCATACGCCAGCTATGCGCGTGTGCGTAGTCAGTCATGTTTTACTCTTTGCAACCCCAAGGACCGTAACCTGCCAGGCTCCTCTGTCCATGCGATTATCCAGGCAAGAATACTGGAGTGAGTTGCCATTTTCTCCTCCAGGGGATCTTCCCAACCCAGGGATTGAACGTCTCCTGTATTGCAGGCAGGTTCTTTACCACTGAGCTCCCTGGGAAGCCCACGCCAGCCATAAAACCTCCTTAATAACTTCTCTTAGATAGGACTCCAATATCTGTAATTCATTCAAGAGGGCAAACTCCGGAGGCCGCATTGTGGTTCATCTTATTTTTATATAATTACGTTCCCCCCACACAGGGTGTGCACGGTGATTTACAGGGATGTCAGGATACCTGATTATTATTCCTCACTCCTGATCCATTATCATTCTTCCTAATTTTGCAAAGTCATTTTCTGGATAAGGCCATTTTGAAAACAAATGCACATTTTAATAGCTAATATTGAATTTACGTATATATCTCAGGTGTCCAGGGATAATGATGTAGCAATTAAAGGCAGAGATATAATTTTTATTCGTGACTAGGGATTACTCTGCTGACAGAACAAGCACTGGCTCTGATATTTAACTGAATTTTAACTTTTTTAGAGCTTTGGAGATTTTTGACTATTGATGATATTGATGAATGGTTTGGTCCTTCAAAAATTTTAGGAAAAGAAACGCTCCTGATTTTGCACTTTACACTAGGTGTCTCAGAAATGTGGCCATTTTGTTAAATACGCCCACGATTTATTGCTGAGTGCACCAAGCAAGATGTAAGTTTATAAGATATATATTATACTATGTAAGCATATAAGATATACTGTGTATTATGTTGCGCTTCCCGGGTGCCACTCGTGGTAAAGAACCCACCTGCCGATGCAGGAAACGTAAGAGATGTGGGTTTAATCCCTCGGTCAGGAAGATCCCCTAGAGGAGGGCATGGCAACCCACTCCAGTATTCTAGCCTGGAAAATCCTATAGACAGAGGAGCCTGGTGGGCTACAGACCATAGGGTCACAGAGTTGGACATGACTGAGGTGACTTAGCATACACACATACATGTATTATGTATACATATATATATATATATATAAGTTCAGGTATATACTTATGTATATACACATATAAGTATATTACTATGACCCCATATATATGTGAATGTACACAAACAGATAAACTATACAAATATATGTAGATATACACATTATATATATATATATAGCTTATGAGTACTGTATTATATACATATATACATAGTATATTTATGCACATAGTATGTGTGTGTATTCTTTCTTCCAGACATCTATCAATGCATGTGTAGGGGAATAAGTACAAGTATTAGCAGAGGTTAACTCTGGGTTGATGCAGTTTTGTTGTCTTCCACCCAGTTGTTTATTCTGTTTCTGGAGGGCCCACCATGAGATGAGCCAGGTGGGAAGAAAGTGCTTATCCAGACCACCTAAGTAGGGAGTAGGGCCCATCATAGTTTGTCTTTGTCCATCAGTTCCTTATTTTCAGGTATGAACATCAATTTGACCAATTTGGATCTTATCAAAGGTCTTAAAAGGGAATGGAGAGATATATGTACTTAGATTACAAAGTAATGACCCTTGACTTTGACTTTGGTGTCTGAAAGCTCTGTGTTGATTAGGGAGGTTAAGTGAGGATGATCATGCCTCCCTCTCCAAAGGACAGTTTTCTTCAAGCTTTTTTGGCACTTGGATAGGACAGGAGAACTATCTACCTCCCTACCGTCTCCTCCTGATAAAATAACTCCACAAGGAAAACACAGGGTATAAGCTTGATGTCAGTCTTGGCAGGGATTGTTTAGATTTGACACCCAAAGCTCAGGTGACAAAAACTCAAACAAATAAGTGGGACCACATCAAACTAAAAGGTTCCTACACAGCAAAGGAAACAATCAGCAAAATGAAAAGGCAGCCTATTGAATGGGAGAAAATATTTGCAAACCGTATATCTGATAAGGGGTTGATATTCAAAATATATAAAGAACTCACACAACTCAATAATAAAAATCAAATAATTCTATTAAAAATTGGGCAAAGTACTTGAATAGACATTTTTCCAAAGAAGACAAATGGCCAAGGGGAACATGAAAAGATGCTCAACACCACTAATCGGGGAAATGCAAATGAAAATCTCAGTGAGATATCACCTCACACCTGTTAGGACAACTGTTATCAAAGTCAAAAGATAATTGTTGGCAAGGATGTGGAGAAAAGGGAACACTTGTACAGTGCTGGTGGAAATGTAAATTGGTACAGCCACTATGGAAACCAGTATAGGGGGTTCCTCAAAAAATTAAAAATAGAGCTACCGTATGATCCAGCAATGGAGATGGCAATGGCACCCCACTCCAGTACTCTTGCCTGGAAAATCCCATGCACGGAGGAGCCTGGTGGGCTGCAGTCCATGGGGTCGCAAAGAGTCAGACACAACTGAGCAACTTCACTTTCACTTTTCACTTTCCTGCATTGGAGAAGGAAATGGCAACCCACTCCAGCGTTCTTGCCTGGAGAATCCCAGGGGTGGGGGAGCCTGGTGGGCTGCCGTCTATGGGGTCACACAGAATCGGACACGACTGAAGCGACTTAGCAGCAGCAGCAGCAGCATGATCCAGCAATCCCACTTCTGGGTATACATCCGAAGGAAATAAAATCACTATCTGGAGAAGATATTTGCACCCTCAAGTTCATCCCAGCATTGTTCATAACAGCCAAGATATGAAAATAGCCTAAGTGTCTGTTGACGGATAAAGAAAATATGATATACAGTGGAATATTGTTCAACCTTGAAAAATAAGGGAATCCTGCCATTTCTGACAACATGGATGAAACTGGATGACATTATGCTAAGTGAAATAAGCCAGACAGAGGAAGACAAATACCTTATGGTATCGTTTATATATGCAGGGGGATGGAATCTACAGATACAGAGAATAGAATGGTGGTGACCAGAGGCTGGGGGCAGGAGGAAGTGGAAAGATGCTGCTCAAAGTGTACAAACTCAGTTATAAGATAAATAAGTTCTGGAGGCCTAATGCATAGCATGGTGACTAGAGTTAATAATACTGTACTGGATACTCGAAAGTTGCTAGGACAGTTTATCTCAAGTGTCTTCACCATAAAGAAATAACTATACGAGATGAAGGACATGTGAATTAGCTCAATTGTGGTAATCCCTTGAAACTGATGTATATCAAAACATCACCTTGTAAACCTGAAATATCTACAGTTTTGTCACTCACACCTCAGTAAAGGAGGGGAAGTCCACTTTCTATGTGAGAGAGGCAGTCGTTTTTCCTCACAAAGGGATATCAAGGGAAGGATAGAGTGAATCATTCCTTCCACTAGGAAGCAAGGAGGCCACGCTGTCCTCAGCCTAAAAGTCAGGATTATAAACTGCTCTTCATTCAGCAGACCACACGGAGAGCCATCATCTCTGGGTCCCGTCTGTGTGCTGAGAACCACCACTCGGAAAAGGAGTATCCTAGTTAGAGAAGGCGGAGAAGGCAGTGGCACCCCACTCTAGTACTCTTGCCTGGAAAATCCCATGGATGGAGGAACCTGGTAGGCTGCAGTCCATGGGGTCGCTAAGAGTCAGACATGACTGAGTGACTTCACTTTCACTTTTCACTTTCATGCATTGGAGAAGGAAATGGCAGCCCACTCCAGTGCTCTTGCCTGGAGAGTCCCAGGGGCGGGGGAGCCTGTTGGGCTGCTGTCTATGGGGTCGCACAGAGTCGGACATGACTGAAGCGACTTAGCAGCAGTAGCAGCAACAGTTAGAGAATGAAACTCTTAAATCTATAGGTGCTGAACTTATCATCGGGTTATTTTAACCTGAAGTGAAGTGAAGTGTCAGTTGCTTAGTCGTGTCCATTTTAACCTGAACTTGGACACAAAGCACATTCATGGGGTGTGCCTGCCTGAACATAGGACCCAGCAGTGAATAACCTGCTCCATCACCCTTACCTTGACTTACCCTCTTCCCCCATAAGTCTGTTTATGTGCAGGATGTGTGACAAGATTCAGTTCTTGTCATTGGCATTCAGTGGAGTCCATCATTGTCCCTTTATTTGTGTCTCTTTATTTTCTGAGACACTTTGTTTTTCTCGAGCGTTTCAACCCAAGTCCAGAAGTATGTCCCAAGAAAGGGGACAGATATGTATTTGTAGACTCAGTGTGTTGAGCTGTGCTTGCTATCCAGGTGCTCAGCTTGGTCCCCATTAAAAAGACCCAACTGGAGCATTGTACTAGTGTGCAGAGGGTCCCAGAGAACCAGCCCCACGCTGCGATGGTGATGGTCTGCACTTAATGGAGAAGATTTAAAATGTAGCACACAGGCTAAGCGTGATTTAACTCGAGGCAGGAGCGTGGCTTTAGCACCAAGCTAGGAGGAGATGGGCTATTAATCCTTTTGACATCCCCTTTGAATAGCATCATATTTCAATCCTGTTAAGCTGTGGGGCCATTGTTTATCGGTCTCCCTCCGAAAGCAGGACCTCTGTTGTGCTGAAGCTGCAAAACATTGCCCAGCTCTGTGCCTTTAAGATGCCAGTTGGGTTCAGCCTGCTAGCTGACCCCCTCCGCCACCTCAACAGCTCTGAGATAAACTCCAGCAGCATCCAGCTGACTCTGCTCTCCCATCCATCACTGACCAAGCAAGGGGTCAGTGGGCCTGGTACCCTTTACTTGGAATGTTGAGAAAAGAAAGAAGAAAAAGCACATCTAGAAAATAGGGAAAAAGAAAAAAAAGGAAAGGGGAGGTGGTCAGGCATGCTGAAGAACCCAGAATTCCAATTATGATGATCCCCTTGCCTTTGCCCTTCCTGTTCTGATCTCCCCAGCTGCAGTGTTCATGCATTTGTTTAGTCTTTCATCAAACACCTACTGAGCACCTCTAAAGTGCACTGTGAGAGGTGGACTACAAAGAAAACAGCATGGGAAGAACTGATGCTTTTGAACTGTGGTGTTGGAGAAGACTCTTGAGAGTCCCTTGGACTGCAAGGAGATCCAACAGTCAATCCTAAAGGAAATGAGTCCTGAATATTCATTGGAAGGACTGATGCTGAAGCTGAAGCTCCAATACTTTGGCCACCTGATGCAAAGAACTGACTCTTTGGAAAAGACCCTGATGCTGGGAAAGATTGAAGGCAGAGGAGAAGGGGAAGACAGAGTAATGGATGGTTGGATGGCATCACCGACTCTATGGACATGAGTCTGAGTAAGTTCTGGGAGTTGGTGATAGACAGAGAAGCCTGGCGTGCTGCAGTCCATGGGGTTGCAGAGTCGAACACGACTGAGCTACTGAACTGACACTGGGCTTGGGGACACTCCAGTAGATGTACACGGTTCCCCATATGACACTGCTCCATCATTGCCCAGTGAAATACCAACGGGAAGAACTCCCTTCTGTACTGTCAGCAGGATGGTCACTCCCCCACAGGCTGCCCTCTGCCCATGCGGTTAAAGGATTATAGGAGAAGAATGCAGGGAGCAAGGGGTCCAGACACCTGCAGAATGACACCTTGTTCCCTGGCCTATGCCCACGTCTTGTGCACCACTCACTCCACAGGTTGGAACTGTTAAGGGGGCTGTAACCCCCTAAATTAGCTAGCACGCATGTACTGATGCTGTTGTTGTTTAGCCAGTAAGTCTTGTCTAACCCTTTTGTAACCCCATGGACTGTAGCCCGCCAGGCTCCTCTGCCCATGGGATTCTCCAGGCAAGAATGTTGGAGCAGATTGCTATTTCCTTCTCCAGGGGATCTTCCCGAGTCAGGGATGGAACCCATACCTCCTGCTTGGCAGGCAGGTTCTTTACCACTGAGTCACCTGGGAAGTCCATGCATGCATCGATAACTTATACAAGAGCTGTGAGCCTGAAATTTTGCTTAGGCATCTTGCTTGTTTTACTGAATACAGTTTAAAAAACCTTTCAAAAGACGTGTTAATACACAACATGTTATACATAATTCAGTTTTCCTTTAGCTATTAATTTTGCAGGAACAGTATTTTTAATTGCTACCATTGCCGGGCTAGCCCCCACCATGTGAACCTGAGACTTCAGAGGGTCTGAGGACCCTTCCCTCACCTCCTTCCTCCTCATATCAGTGTCTGAACCCTGTATTCAGAAGTATTGATGAGTGCTCCCCTGTGTGCCAAACTCTGTGCTCGGAAAAGCAGGAAGAACGTGAATAAAGCAGCATTTATCTCCAGGGAGTTCACAGCCATAAACAGGGAATTATTATACAGTATGCTAAGGGATTTGTATAGGGAATTAGTGGAATCAGCAGCCTGGGGGCACTGGGGAAATGATGCAGGCATTTTAGACAGATGAGAAGCCAGAGCCTGGTGAGAAGGTAGGGAACTGTGTGATGTGAAGTGGGTCGATGCTGCTGAGTTTAAAGGAATAAGCAGGAGTGGTGCAGACAAGCCAGGTCATGCAGGAGCTTACATGTCATACCAGAGAGATGGCTGAAAGATTCCATGAACAGGGTCTTCTAAGAACAGGTGGTCCAGTGGCTAAGACTCCGGGTTGCCAGTGCAGGGGGCCTGGGTTCAATCCGTGGTCAGGCAACTAGGTCCCGCATGCCACAACTGAAAGCTCACATGCCACGACTAGAACATCTCGTATGCCGCAACTAAGCCCTGGTGCGGTCAAATAAGTGTTTATAAAAATACTGTATAAAAAGGGGGCTTCCCAGGTGGCTCAGTGGTTAAGAATCTGCCTGCAATGCAGGAGACTTGGGAGACGTGGGTTCGACCCCTGGGTCGGGAAGACACCCTTGGAGAAGGGAATGGCAACCCACTCCAGTATTCTTGCCCAAAGAGTCCCATGGACAGAAGGAACCTGGTCGGCTACAGTCCGTGGGGGAGGCAGAGAGTCAGACATGACTGAACATTCGTGTACATGCATATGTATGTTTTTTTTTTAATACCATGAACAAAGCTGGGCAAGTGAGGAATTTGGGCAACAAAGTAGTGCTTCCTGCCCACGGCATCCTCTTGGGGTTGGTTTTGCCAGTTGTTTTGCTGGTGGTTCTCAAATTTGAACATGCTTCAGAATCATCTAGAGGATTTGATAAACCCAGATGGCTGGGTCCCACCTCCAGAGTTTCTGATTCCTCAGGTCTGGGGCAGGACTAAGAATCAGCTTCTCTAACAAGCTCCCAGGCAAGATTGATCCTGCTGGCCAAGGGTCCATACTCTGAGAACCACGGCTTCATGAGGTCAACCAGGGGAAGCAGTGGGCCCTGAAACCAGCAAGGAAGAGGGAAGAGGCCAGGAGCCACGTCAGAGCAGCTGCCCACGGACGGGGTGTCTGTCCTCAGGTTCACACTCTTGGTCCCAAGTGACAATTCCCCAGATACATCTAGCTCGTCTTGGCAACAGCTATGTTAAGGAGACAGAGTGACCTCCTTTTCGTAACTGTATATAACTTGACTGCCTCTGGAAACACTTTCCTTTGTGTGTCTAATCTTCTCTGTCCTCTTGGAGAGTAAACACTGCATCTTGAAGCCCGCTTCCTCATTGGTTTACAGCCTCTCGCGGCTTTCTGGTCACCTTAGGTCGCATCATCTGAACACAGCAGTTTCACAGCCTAAATGCCTCTCCTTAGCCTTCCTCCCACCCTCAAAGTTCATGATCCATCAAACACTTCTGCTCATTGGAAGTGTTGGTATAAAGGAGCCTGGAGACAAAGCTCTTATTTGATAAAAGCAAGCTGCGCTCCAGACTCTGAAATGTTCTTTTTTTTTTCTTTCTAGTTATTTATTTTTAGAAGCAGCAATTTTTTTTTTAAACACCAAAAACATTTTGTACTGGGGTCTAGCTGATTAACAATGCTGTGGTAGTTTCAGGGGAGCAACAAAGGGACTCAGCCATACATATACGTGTAGCTTTGTTATGTTGAGACCACAGTCTTAGAGACTCAGCCACGCTGCCCCGGGATGATGCCTTCTGGGCTAGGCCACTGCCTGCCACCTGCCTTTCCTTCCATTCTGTCTCCTGTCATACCCCCTTTTACTACGTTTCTCACCAAAGGACCCAGCAAGGAGACAGGCTGCTTCCTGGAGCCCAGAGCCATCGGAAAAAATGTAAAAATGGGGGTCAATAAAGCAGAGTTGCCAAAGAACCCAGCCCCTCTTCTCTGGAGTGGGAGGAGAGGCTTCTCCAAGTTCCTCCCCAAAGACAGTTGTGAGTCTCCCGTTCATGATACCTGAGGAACAGCTGGGAATCTCAGTCAGCAAAATCAGGCCCACTTCTTGGACACATTTGGAAGATTCTCCAGTAGCACAGGTGTGCGTGCGTGCTAAGTCACTTCAGTTGTGTCTGACTCTTTGTGACCCTATTGACTGTAGCCCATCAGGCTCCTCTGTCCATGGGATTCTCCAGGCAAAAATACTGCAGTGGGTTGCCATACCCTCCTCCAGGGGATCTTCTCAACCCAGGGGTCGAACCCACGTCTCTTCTGTCTCCTGCCGTGGCAGGCAGGTTCTTTACCACTAGCACCACCTGGGAAGCCCCTCCTATAGCACATCCATCTCCAATTTCAGCTTCCAGCCCATTTAGCCAGCGTCGTGGAAATGTGCCATCAGTCCATTCAGCTGGGGGTGGGAGACCCTTTAAGTGCCCACGGGTGGGGGCCGGGGTGGGGGTGGAGGTGGCAGGGGCATCTGCTCCTGCTGTCATCTGTGTACCCGGACATCTGCTGAGCCCTCCGTCATCCCATCTGGCCTTCGGCCGGGAGCCACCAGCTGCTGCTGAGCTGTCCCTCAGGGCAGGCGGCTGGCATGCTGCGCCCAGGCTCTCCCCTTGCTTCTGGAGGTAATTCCGCTTCCCCACCCATGGGGCTTCAGCAGGCTCATCTCCCAGGGCCGGCCCAAGTGTTACCTTCTCCACAGAGTGGTCCAGGGGTCCCCCTTGGGCATTTTTCTTGATACTCAGGAGAACTTCTATTAGCAATAGCACTCAGCATGAGCTGTCCTGCTCAGAATCTGTTCAGTGGATCTGCCTCTGCTGCAAAAAGGTCCCCTCTAGGGGCCAGCACCAGCCTGGCAAAAGAGTGGGCAAGGTTGGCTAAATTAAAATGCAAAGAATGTTCACACACCTGGAGATGGCAAACCCCAATCCTGGTAGGAATCCTGATAGGAAACAGGAAACAAGCCCAATTGTCTCCCCGTGCGTATGTGTGTTCAGTCGCTTTAGTGGCACCTGACTCTGCGACCCTAGACTGTAGCCCACCAGAGTCCCTGAGAAAAAGAAAATGGGCGAGAGCTTTTGAATTCATGAGGACATAAGGAATTGACAGCTGGAGCTGCAGTTCAGCCCTGTTCGTCTCTGCTCTGACCATCGAGAGAAAGCCCCAGCAGATGACTCTTGGATGTTCCCCAGCAGGACAGAGGTAGAACCCTAACCCCCATGGAAGTCCCTAGCTGAAGGTCTAGGTCATGAAATCCTTGATGGATAATAGGAGACGGTGGTTTAGCTGACCCCTGAAGAGCTGTTCTCTTTGGTTAACTTGAGAGACAGGGATGGGGGCTTCCCTGCTGGTCCAGTGGTTAAGACTCCGTGTTTCCACTGCAGGGAATGTCGGTTTCATCCCTTGTCCCACCTGCCACATGGTCTGGCCAAAGAAAAAAGGCAAGGATGACCTTGCAGATTTCAGGCTGGACCCAGGAAGACCTGGGTTGCTATTGGACCCCAGGCCTGAAGGCTCAAATTTTTACTGGGAAGCATTGTCCCTCCCCAGCCCTCCCCAGTTAGCTTGAGGCTTCAAAGGGCTTATTGTCAGGCCTGTGTCCATTTCAACAAATATATGCATTGTGCCTGACTCTATGCTCGGCCAAGGGAATAGAGTAGGGGGAAAAACAGGCTGATGGCTGTTCTCTGGAGCCTAGTGGGGAAGGGGTGTGCCATCCAAAACTTAGCAGCAAATAAAAACCCGGTTGTAGGTTGTAAAAGCTACGACAACAATAAAAACAGGCAACATGAGGGAAAGCGATGATGGACAGGAAAGCTGGTTTACAACGGGTAGTAGCAAAGGCTTCTTTGAAGAAGTACTAAGTGAGGAGCCAGTCAGCAGTGTGCTGGCAAATGCTTACCAATCCTGTCTTATTTTAAAAAAAAAAAAAAAAGAGCGCTGATTAATAATTTGCCAGCTCCCACCAATAATTACTCCTACCATGGCCGATTTTGAGTTGATGTCATGAAGAGATATGCACAGTCAGCTCTTGTGAGCTGGTGTGAGCCATGCAAAGATCTGGAGAATAAGCGGTCCAGGCAGAGGAGACAGCAGATACAAAGGCCCTGAGGCAGGAATAAGAATGGTGTGTTCAAGGAGCAGAAAGATCAGCATGCTCTGGTCATAGGGAGCCAGGGGTGGGAAGGGTTATGCTGGAAAGAGGCCAGACCACATAGGGCCTTGTGGGCCACATGAAGGAATTAAGGTTGGGAAGAGTCTTTGGAAACCATCAGTGGCAATGCCAGTTCCTGGGATGGTGCTACCAGCAATATCATGGACAACGGCAACAGTGGTAAGACTGCATGATGAGGACCAGAAGGACTTGCCCAAGTCATTCTTGATAGAAGAGTCAGAGACCCTGCTCGCAGCCCCAGTTCAGTTCCTCTCCTCCTAGTGTCTGATGGAGGCGTTTGTTTACTACTTAAGAGGAGTGACTGTTTCAGCTGGAAATATATATATATTGCTGTGACTAATGTGTCCACACACCCATCCTCTGCTTGCAAATGTCACCGAGACGGAAGTTGAGCACGTGCGTCTGGCTCATAT
This sequence comes from Bubalus kerabau, assembly GCF_029407905.1. Classification (NCBI taxonomy): domain Eukaryota; kingdom Metazoa; phylum Chordata; class Mammalia; order Artiodactyla; family Bovidae; genus Bubalus; species Bubalus kerabau. The sequence continues at coordinate 107,508,335 of NC_073628.1, read as the reverse complement.
CCGAAAAAGCAACAGCCCGACTCACCAGGGGCAGCGAGAACGCCAGACAGAGTGCGACACAGCGGCTTCCTCGCACCTGTCTCTCCCCTATTTTAAGAGTCCGGCCGAGGGGCCAGGAAGGGACCAGCGAGAAGGGAATGAATAGTACTTAGCTCCTAGCCAGGCATAAGCCCCTCTAAGAAGTGAGTCCAGATCTGGGTTGGGGACGCCTGCTTGACAGTTCTGCCTGCCATCCCCTCTCTCCACTAGAAGCCTCCACCGACTCAGAGGGGCTGGGCAGCAACGCACTGGCTTCAAAGGGAAGTGTGTTGCGGTGGAGAAGCCAGAGGAGGTTTCAATTAAGGCTGCTGATTTATTTATTGGACTTTTCAAAAGACGCTTCCCCCTTCCCCGTGCCCTCTGGGCCTGGGTATATAATTTAAAACATGTATCATTAGTATAATTTTTAAAAAGCATCCTCCAGGCCCACTCTACCAGGATCCACACTTAGACTAGAGAGGCCGTAGAGGAAGGTGGTTGTCTTGCTCACCCCTCCACCCATCTCAGGACAGTTCTGGTCCCTGGCTGTCCCTCCACCTGCACACGAGTATCTCTGCACACCCCGCCCCACCCCCACTGCATCTTAGCATCGCTGCCTCCCGACGATGTCGGGTGCCCTGGGTGTGTCTCCCTGCTCCCTTCCCTGGACTGTGGGCCCTGCTACCCTGCTGTTTTTTATGCTGCAGCATATTCTGGCCTCTGGTCGATTCTCCCATATGAACAGATGGGTCTGCTGTCTGCTTATTCATCACCGGTGCTCCTAGTACAAGACTGAGGAAAAGGAGGAGTGTGACGGGGAGGAGGGGCCATGCCCGTGTTTACTTACCATTCCTCTTGGGTCCTCAGTTTGGTGTTTTTAAAAGGTTCTGAGGTTTAGGCAGCTCAGGAGGTTGAGGAAGAAACCTGTTTCAAGGGGGTCTGAACTTAGGAAATTTGCAGAGGGCTCAACGGTTTCTAGGATGCTCTGAAATTGTTTGCAAAATTTTGAGTGTGGATTATTTTTCATCAGGAAAGTTGAATGTAAAGCAATTATCCTTCAATAAAAAATAAATTAAAAGACAAAAAAAGAAATTATGAAAAAAAAAGAAGAAAGTTGACAGATTATATCTCATTCGCAAAGGGTTTTGTGGTTTTATGGCTCCTGAAAGGTGAAAAATAAAATATCAAAGGTATAGGATGCCCCCTGACTGACCAAACAAGATGAAAACAAAAATTTGCACACAATTGCAAGAGTTCTGTGCACTCCCCCATGAAGTCCCATCCCCAACCCCCAATTTATTTGTCTCAGAGCTGGAGTTGTATATGGTGGGTGAGGCGCCCCCTACCTCTTATCTCCTAGTTTTCTCTTTGGTACTCTTTGCTTTTTGAGGGTCCCCTGACAACACACTGTTTTAAGTAAAATGTAAAATAGCTTTGGGGCTCCACTGAGGCATTTAACCTATGCTTTTGGTCTGTACCCTCCTTCTAGCATCCCTTTTTCTTACTGTTTCATCTTTCTTCACCCAAGAATGAGAAAAACAGGAATTTACACCTAAAATTGTTCACTCACACATCACTCCCTCACACACATGTGAAATTTTGTTTGGCAGTTTTTTGCTTACTGTTTTCTAGATATTTACTCTGTTAAGCAAACAGTCCTATTAAATGATAATCCCATCAGCTAACGATTACTACAATTTACAGGTGAAGAAACTGAGACTTTAAGGGGTGAAGACATTTTCCCAAGGCTGCTGCTGCTGCTGCTAAGTCACTTTAGTCATGTCCGACTCTGTGTGACCCCATAGACGGCAGCCCACCAGGCTCCCCCGTCCCTGGGATTCTCCAGGCGAGAACAGTGGAGTGGGTTGGCATTTCCTTCTCCAATGTATGAAAGTGAAAAGTAAAAGGGAAGTCACTCAGTCATGTCCGACTCTTTGCGACCCCATGGACTGCAGCCTACCAGGCTCCTCCATCCATGGGATTTTCCAGGCAAGAGTACTGGAGTAGGGTGTTCCCAAGGCTACAAGTGTGGAAATAGTAGGGCAAGCATTTGAACTTTGGTATGGAGTCTTTGAGGTTATACCTGAGAACTACAGGCTCTTTACTCAGCATACTCAATACTTTGGCCATCTGATGCAAAGAACTGGAAAAGACCCTGATGCTGGGCAAGATTGAAGGCAGAAGGAGAAGGGGACGACAGAGGGTGAGATGGTTGGATGGCATCAGCAATTCAATGGACATGAGTTTGAGCAAGCTCCAGGAGTTGGTGATGGACAGGGAAGCCTGGCGTGCTTCATGCAGTCCATGGGGTGGCATGACTCATGGAGTGACTTTTTCACAGCTGGCGGAGGTGTGAAAAAGTGGGAGGGAGGCTTAGAGGACTATATCATCTGCTGACCCTTTATATGGAAGGAAATATCTAGAGTAGGGAAGAAGTGCTCCCCATCCCAACCACCACCAGCATCCTGTAACCCCCATGGGTCCAAGACACTGGGTCCCTGTGAACAAAGTTCTAGAGCTTTCATCCTGCCATGAAGGCAAGCAAGTACCACATCGTTGGAAGGACAAGTGAGTCAGGCTGACTTGGCGTGGTCATTGGTATCACCAAAACCCTGGCATCATTACAGACTCATGGGGTCGAAAAGAGTTGGACATGACTTAGTGACTATCACTTTCACTTTAGTGTGCTTTTGAAAAATCTAGTCCTCTGGGGGTTTCCTTGATGGCTCAGACAGTAAAGAATCTGACTGCAATGCAGGAGACCCAAGTTCAGTCCCTGGGTTGGGAAGATCCCCTGGAGAAGGGAATGGCAACCCACTCCAGTATTCTTGCCTGGAGAATTCCACGGACAGAGGAGCCTGGTGGGCTACAATTTGTGGGGTCACAAAGAGTCAGACACCACTGAGTGACTAACACTTTCACTTTAGTGTGCTTTTGAAAAATCTAGTCCTCTGCAAAGCTGAGAAGTGTGTCCCTGGGGCCATGGGGAGTGTTTGACCACATCTTGTAGGAAGCAAGTGAGACCTAAGGCTTCATGCCCTCTAGGACAGGCCCTATGGTCATGGCCTCATGTGCTTTTCTTCAGGTTAGAGAGTCTCTACATCCTACAGAGACTGGAGATATTTTTCCATCTTCTCCAAGTTCTTCTCTATGTTTGTCCCCTACTCTCTGCCACAAGAGGGGACCTGTACAGATGACATCAGTGAGTTCTGCCCACAGGGCGTCCCAGCAGGAGCTCAGATGGAGGAAGAGGGTGAGGTCAGAGCATTCACTGGACTCACTCCTTCCCCAGGTTGTCACCATGGGCCTAGGCCATGTCCCTGCACCAAAGGTCCCTGCAAGGCCACTTCCCCATTTGCCATTGGTCTGTGCCCACAGCTGGTTACTGTCTAT